>NC_132876.1:28096069-28405568 GCF_048164855.1 Canis lupus baileyi
ACTCTCTAGCTCCATCCATGTCATTGCAAATGGCAAGGTTTCATTCTTTTTCATAGCTAAATATTATAGATGATAGATAGATAGATAGATAGATAGATAGATAGATAGATAGATAGATAATAGATAGATAGATGTGGTATATATACCACATCTTTATCCATTCAGCAATCAGTGGTCACGTGGGCTGCTTCTATATCTTAGCTATTGTAAATACTGCCATTATAAACACAGGCTTCCATGTATCCCTTTGAATTAATGTTTTTGTATTCTTTGGGTAAATATGCAGTGGTATGATTGCTGGATAGCAGGCTAGTTCTATTTTTAACTTTTTGAGGAACTTCCATACTGTTTTCCACAGTAGCTGCAAACCAGTTTGCATTCCCACCAACAGTGCAAGAGGGTTCCCTTTTCTCCACATCTTTGCCAACATCTGTTGTTTCTTGTGTTGTTGATTTTAGCTAGTCTGACAGGTGTGAGGTAATACATCTGATTTCAAGAGTGCAACAGATTTCTGTACAGTGATTTTCTATCCTGAAACTTTGCTGAATTCATGTATCAGTTCTAGCAATTTTTTGGTAGTCTTTTGGGTTTTCTTATATAGAGTATCATGTTATTCTGCAAAGAGTGAAAATTTGATTTCTTTCTTGCCAATTTGGGAGCTTTTATTTCTTTTTGTTGTCTGCTGTGGCTAGGACTTCCAGTAATTTGTTAACTAACAGTGGTGAGAGTGGACATCCCAGTCTTGTTCCTGACCTTAAGGAAAAAAACTCTGTTTTTCCCCATTGAGAATGATGTTAGCTCTGGGCTTTTCCATATATGGTATTTATTATGTTGAGGTATGTTTCCTTGAAACTTACTTTCTTGCGAGTTTTTATAATGAATGGATATTGTACTTTACTGAATGCTTTTTCAGCATCTATTGAAATGATCATATGGTTCTTATCCTTTCTGTTATTGATGTGGTGTATCACATATATTGATTTGTGAATATTGAACTACCCTTGCAACCCAGGAATAAATCTCAATTGAAGGGCACCCGGGTGGCTAAATGGTTGAGCACCTGCCTTTGGCTCAGGTCGTGATCCCGGGGTTCTGGGATCAAGTCCTGCATCAGGCTCCCCACAGGGAGCCTGCCTCTCCCTCTGCCTATGTCTCTGCCTCTCTCTCTGTGTCTCTCATGAATAAATAAATGAAATCTTTAAAAAAAAAAACCCACTTGATAATGGTGAGTGATTTTTTTAATGTATTGTTGAATTTGGCTTGTTAATATTTTGTTAAGGATTTTTGCATCTATGTTTATCATGGTTATTGGCCCGTAGTTCTCTTTTTTGTGAGGTTTTTATCTGGTTTTGGCATCAGGGTAATGCTGGCTTCATAGAGTGAATTTGGAAATTTTCTTTCCTATTCTATTTTTTGGAACAATTTGAGAAGAATAGGTGTTAACTCTTCTTTAAATGTTTGGTAGAATTCACCTGTGAAGCCATCTGGCCCTGGACTTTTGTTTTTTGATTATTGATACAATTTCTTTGCTTGTTATCAGTGTGTTCAAATTTTTTATTTCTTCCTGACTCAGTTTTGGTAATTCATATATGCCTAGAGAGTTTATCCATTTCTTCTAGGTTGTCTAATCAACATACAGTTTTTCATAATATTTTCTTATAATTGTTTGTATTTCTGTGATGTTGGTTGTTATTTCTCCTTTCTCATTTGTGATTTTATTTATTTGAGTCCTTTCTCTTTTTTTCTTGGTAAGTCTGGCTAGGGTTTATCAATTTTATTAGCTTTTTCAAAGAACAGCTCCTGCTTTCATAGATCTGTTCTATTGGGTTTTTTTTTTTCGTTTCTATATCATTTATTTCTGCTCTAATCTTTATTTATTTCCCTCCTTCTGCTGGTTTTGGGTTTTGTTTATTGTTCTTTTCCTACCTCCTTTAGGTGTAAGGTTGTGTATTTGCGATTTTTTTTTTGCTTCTTGAGATAGACTATATTGCTATAAACTTCCTTTTAGAACCACTTTTGCTGCCTCCCAGAGGTTTTGGACAGTTATGTGTTCAATTTCATTAGTTTCCATGTACTTTTTTATTTCTTCTTTTATTTCCTGGTTGACCCATTCATTGTTTAGTAGCATGTTATTTAACCTCCATGTACTTGTGGTCTTTCCAGATTGTGTGTGTGTGTGTGTGTGTGTGTGTGTGTGTGTGTATGTGCTTGACTTCTAGTTTCATAGCATTGCAGTCAGAAAAGATGCATGATATATGACTTCAATATTCATGGATTTGTTCAGGCTGGATTTGTGGGCTAATATGTGATCTATTCTGGAGACTGTTCCATGTGCACTTGAAAAGAACGTGTATTCTGCTGTTTGAGGATGGAATGTTCTGAATAAAGTGTCTCTGTTCCTGTCATTCAAAGCTGTTGTTTTCTTGTTGATTTTCTGCTTGGATGGTCTGTCCATTAATGTAGGTGGGGTGTTAAAGTCCCCTAGTATTATAATTATCAGTTCCTTTATGTTTGTTATTAAATGTTTATATATTTGGGTGCTCCCATCTTGGGTGCATATACTTTTACAATTGTTGTATCTTCTTTTTGGATTATCCCCTTTCTTATTATAGTGTCCTTCTTTGACACTTGTTACAGTCATTGTTCTAAAGTCTATTTTGTCTAATATAAGTGTTGATACTCCAGTTTTCTTTTGACATCCATTTGTGTGATAAATGTTTCTCCATCTCCACACTTTTAATCTGCAGGTGTCTTTATGTCTAAAATGAGTGTCTTGTAGGAAACATACAGATGGGTCTTTTTTATCCATTCTATCACCCTGTGTGTTTTAATTGGAGGGTTTAGTCCATTTACATTCAAAATAATTATTGATATGTATTTATTACCATTTTATTACTTGTGGTTGTTTCTGAAGATTTTCTCTGATCCTTTCCAGGCTTTCTCTCATGTTTTGCTGGTTTTCTTTAGTGATATATTTGGATTTATTTCTCCTTCTTTGCATGTTTATTAGTGGTATCTGATATATGGTTACCATTAGGTTTGTATATAACCTCTTCTGCATAAAACAGTCTGATGGTCATTTAAGGTTGAACCCAATAGTCTGTATTAAGTTGATGGTCATTTAAGGTTGAACCCAATAGTCTGTATTAAGTTGATGGTCATTTAAGGTTGAACCCAGTCTTTTCTCCTTTCCTCCCTATGTCTTAGGTATATGTTATATTTGATATCCTTTTTTGTGAGTTCCTTGACTGATTTTTACAGAAATATTCATTTTTACGGATTTTGTGTTGCCTACCTTTATACTGTCACTTTTGGTCTCTCCTCCACTCAAAGAGTCCCCTTTAATGTTTCTTTCAGTGCTGATTTAGTGTTCATGAACTCCTTTAGTTTTTGTCTGAGAAACTATCTCTCCATCTATTCTGAATTATAGCCTTGCTGCATAGAATATTCTTTGCTGCAGATGTTTCCCATTGAGCATGTTGAATATATCACGCCCCTCCCTTCTGGCTTCCCAAATATCTGTTGAGAAATCTCCTGCTAGCCTTATGGACTTTCCTTTGAGTTACTTCTTTTGTCTTGGTGTTTTTAAGATTTTTTTCTTTCTCGCTATATTTTTCAAATTTAATTATAATATGCCTTGATGTGGGTCTGCTTTTATTGATTTTGACAGGAGTTCTCTCTGCTCCCTGGATCTGGATATCTGGTTTCTTCCTCAGATTGGGGAAGTTTTCAGCTATTATTTCTTCAAATAAATTTCCTACCCCCTTTTCTCTCTTCTTCTTCTTCTAGGACTCCTATTATAAGAATGTTATTATGTTTGTTGGAATCACTGAGCTCCCCAAATCTATTCTCATTTTATGTAATTCTTTTTTCTCTCTTTTGTTAAGCTTGATTACTTTCCATTACTCTGTCTTCTAGGTCACTAATTCATTCATCTGTTTCTTCCACTCTGCTACATTCTATCAGATGTGTTTCTCAATTTGTTTATTGAGTTTCTCCTATGTATTAAAGGTCTCACTCATGCCTTCCTCCTTTCTCAAGTTTAGTGAGTATCTTTATGATCATTGCTTTCAATCCTCTCTATCAGGCATGTGACTTGTATCCGTTTCACTAACTCTCTGGCCATGACCTGTCCTTTTCTTTCATTTGGAATAAATTTCTCTGTCTCATCATTTTGTCTGCCTCTCTGTGTCCATTTGTGTGTTTTATGAAAGTCAGCTATGTCTTCTGCTCCCGAAAGCAGTGACTTTATGAAGAGGAGGTCCTGGAGTGCCCTGCTATGCAATTCCCCTATTCACCAGAACCTGGCACTTCAGGAGAATATCCTATGTGTTGCTTAGGCTTTGCTGCTGTGCCGGAGTCACTTTTCCTTTCAGTGCAGTCATCTGCCCTGATTCTGCCTGTTGTGGGCTGTGCTTACTCTCTGTGGTGTTAGTGTGACCCAGGCAGACCAGCTCTGAGGGAGGGTGCCCATTGGGGAACTTGGGAGCAGGTTGGCAGTGTTATCAAAATTTGCACTGGGCCACTAGTACTATGCCAGATCCTCTAAAATGCTGCAGTGGCTGAGGGGCCTGCGCCAGGGCAACAGGGGGCACCATGTAGTGGCTGAGCATGGTGTGAGGCAGCAGCTGTGCACCTGGTGTGTGGGTGTGGTGTACATGGGTACCTGGGCATGTGTGGCTGGGTGCTGCCCTGCAGCTGTGCTGGGTGCTCACTCAGCTGTAATGAAATTTGCCCTGAGCCCTGAGCCAATGCTTCAAGTGTCTGTGCCACCCACCTTCCACAGGGGGCTCTGTGTTTATACTGGGGTATGGGAGAGAAAAATAGCACCTGCCAGCTCCCTCATTTTCACAGAAGTCCCCCCAGTACCTCAAAACTCAGTATGAACAAATCTGTCTCCCATTTGCCTCTGGCATTGTGTAAACTGCCATTTTTATGTTACCTCTGCACAGGCTGCTGTCTCTTTAAGGGCAGTGACCCAACCATCGCCTGCCCTCACAGCTCACCTGACTTAAAACTCCAGGCTCCCAAGTCCCACTGGTCATACAAACACACAGAATTCAGCCCCTCTGGTTTTCTAAGCCAAATGTTACAGGGATTAGTCTTCCTCATGTGAAATCCCTGGTGTAAGGGCCTGTTTCTCTGCCCTTTCCCCTCCATGCAGCTCCATCCCTCCTGCAAGCAGCCTCCCTTCCACCTTCTGACCTTCCTAACCTTTCAGATGCAGCTTCTTCTCAATATTTAATTTGTTCTGCCGGTCTTTGAATCACTCTCTGGTTTATTGACTTGGATGTGGATGATATCCAGTTGTAAACATGGGACAGGATGTGCTCAGGGTCCTCATACTCTGCCATCTTCCCAAGCTGCTAGAAAAGTTCTAAAAATCTTATATAAAATAATGTTGAACTTTTTTTTGCTAGATTTATTATTGTGAGATTTTTTAAGTACATATTTTAATTTGGCTTCTATGTATAGACATGATGTTGATCTTTTTTTTTCTGTTGATCTTGTATCCAACAACATTGCTATCCTCTTCTAATTTTCTTAGTTTACCTATACATTCCATTTTGCCTCTTCCTTTTCAGGTATTACACATTATATAGTTTTGGTTGTCTTATCATGCTAGCCAACATCTCTAGTACAACATTGAATTAGAAGCAATGGTTAATTGTACTACTTTTGACTTTAAGAGGAATGTCTCTATTTTTACTAAGTGTGATCCTTACTTTGGGATTGTGGTAAATCACTTTTATAATATTCAGTAAGTCCCCTTCTAATCCTGTTTTGCTGAGAGATCCTATCATAAATAGGGACCAAATTTTATATAATGCTCTTTCTGTATTTCAGATAAGATAATTTTATTTAAGATAATCCATTATGAAATGAACTTAAAGTGAAATGGATTAATTCAATGATGAATTACAGGACTACATTTTCAAAAGCTAAACCATTCTAGCATTCATGCCTACCTGGTTGTAATTCCTGGAGTTTTTAAAAGGATTTATTTATTTATTTGAGAGTGAGAAAGCACTCATCCACATGAGTGGGGGAGGGGCAGTGGGAGAAGGAGAGGGAGAAGCAGACTCCCCGCTGTGCATGAAGCCTGACTCAGGGCTGGATCTAGGACCCTGAGGTCATGACATGAGAGCCAAAGTCATAGGCTTAACCAACTGAGCCACTCAGGTGCTCCGGTTGTAATTTCTATATTTGTGTGTATCTATGTATATGTGCTGGTTTGATTTCCAGATGTTTTATTGGGGATTTGTGCAGCCAAAAAGTGAGATTGGCCTGTAGAAAAGTCCCTTCCTTTCTTACCCCATTTTGGAACTAGATTATAATAGTCTCACAAAATCATTCAGGAAGACTTCTCTCTTTTCCTATTCTCTGGTATAGCTTATAGATTATTTGTTCCTTGGAGTTTAGCAAAATACACATACAAAACCATGTAGGCCATTTTCAATGTCTTTAATGTGTTTTCAGGCTTTGTATTTCTTCTCTAGTCCATTTTGTTTCCTTGAAAAATGTGTACTTCATCTAAGATTTCAAACTTACTGGCATAAGGTTGTTCATAGCACTCTCCTTTACTTTTATATTTTAGTCTTTAACGTTTATTTGTATCATTTCTTTTCTTATTTTCCTTGCTCTCTGTTGCCAGAGGGTTCTCTATTTAATTATTCACATCAAAAGGAACAGATTTGGGGTTTGTTGATCTTCTCTATTGTTTGTTTCTTGTTTCATTAACTTCTGCTCTTACCTTTTTTTGTTTCCTTCTTTCTACTTATGTGCAGTCTTTTTTCTTACTTTTTGAGTTAGACACTTTGTTCATTAATTTTCGATTGTTCTTTTCTGTTAAATGTATGTAGGGCTGTAAATTTCCTTTGGGTAACTGTCTAAACTGTATCCCACAAATTTTTATAAATAGTATTTTCATTGTTATTCAGTTCCTAATTTCCAAAATAATTTTTATGTAATTCATGAATTATTTTAAAGTGTGTTCTTAACACTTTTCTGTGGTTTTTTTTTTTTGCTTTTTGTTTATCGATTTCTATCTTTAGTGCATTTTGTTGAAAGATCGTATGATGTAAAATCTTTGCCATTTATTGAGCTTTGCCTTGTGAACTACTGTTTTTCAGTTTTTGTAGGTATTCTCTATGTGCTTGAAAAGAATATGTATCATATAGTCATAGCTTTGGGTTCCATATATGTCCAGTATATTAAAGTTGTTCATTGTACTATTCAAACATTCTACCTCCTCACTAATTTTTTATCTTCTTATTACTGATTGTGACATTTTCGATTTGTCTTATTATCAGTCTATCAGTTTTTGCTTTAATATATCTAGAAGCTATATTTTCTTATTCAGTCTGGATTGTTACATCTCCCTGATGAATTATTCCTTTTATTATTACATAATGACTCTCTTTATCCATAATAATGCTTTATATCTTGAAATCCATTTTGTCTGATAATGTTATAGCTACACTAAGTTGCTCTTGGATGGTACCTTTCTAGAATGCCTTTTTCCTATTATTACTAAATTTGTGTTAGTATGTTTCAGCACATATCTTTTTAATAGAAAGAACATAACTAGCTTTCCTTTTCCACTCAGTTCCAAAGTCTCTCTTTTAAATTTCAAGTTCAGTTTGTTTTTATTTACTGGGATTACTGACATGTTTGGATTTATAGCTCAGAATCTTCTTTTGTGTCTCCTACTTATAATATTTATTTTTCTTTGTCTTTTCCCTTTTTGGCTTTTTCTTTGAGTTATCTTCATTCTTTTTCCACCTTGAAAGTTGTAAATTTCTGTATGTTTCTGTTCTTTTGGTCATTACAATTAATTTCTTAACATTTTATTAAAATGTAACACATATACAGAAAAGTACAAAGGTCATAAGTATACAGCCTACTGAATTATCTGAGTATGAAACACTTGCTAACTGCCACCCAAGTCAAACTATAGGATACTGTCCCTAGAAGCCTCCTTTGTGTCCCCCCCGCCAATTATTACCTCCTTCATCCTTCCTCCCCGGCATAACTGCTCTGACTTCTAATATTTGCCTGCTTTCCAAAAATTTTATTAATGGAATCTTACAGCATATATGATGTTGCATTTCATTTATTTCACTCAAAATTAGTTTTGGTGGGATTCATCTATCTTATGGTACGTAGCTGTAGATCACCCATTTTCATTGTGATGTTATTACTTTTTTGCAAAATTACCACAATTATATCTTCTACTGTTGATGGATATTTAAAGCATTTCCATTTCTTGCCAACACATATAATCCTATGAACACTTTTATACATATATTTCAGTGAATATTTGTTTGCTCATACTTCTGTTGAGTAAATAGTAAGAAGTGGAATTGCTAAGCCACATGATATACATATATCAAACTTTAGCAGATAATGTCAAAGAGTTTCCCAAAGTGGTCGTACCAATTTACACAATCACCTGTAATACATGAAACTTTTTATTACTTCACACTGACACCAACACTTCTCACTGTCAATCCTATAGATTTTAACCATCTCTGTGGGTGTGCAGTGGTATTTCATTGTTATGTTATTTTGTATCTCCCTGATAAGTGATGATGCTGAGCATATTTCCATATGCTTTTGTAGACTTGGATATCCTCTTATAAACGACTTCTTCAGATCTCTTGCCCATTTTTTTCTTAAGATTTTATTTATTTATTTGAGAAAGAAAGCACATGGGGGGGGGCAGA
Source organism: Canis lupus baileyi (assembly GCF_048164855.1). NCBI lineage: Eukaryota > Metazoa > Chordata > Mammalia > Carnivora > Canidae > Canis > Canis lupus. Next base: position 28,104,799 of record NC_132876.1, read on the forward strand.
GGAAGATGGAGAGGCAGTGAATTGCAAGCAGACTTCACGCTGAGCACAGAGCCCAATATAGGGCTCAAACTCATGACCCTGAGATAGATCAAAACTTGAGCCAAAACCAAGAGTCAGATGCTAACTGACTGAGCCACTCGGATATCCCAAGATCTCTTGCCTATTCTCCTGTTGAGTTATGTGCCTTGTTATTATTGATTTTAAGATGCTCTTTGTATATTCTGGACACAAGCTCTTTTTCAGTTTTATGTTCTATGAATATATTCTACCACTTATAGCATGTTTTCTCTTTGTCTTTTGAATACAAATTTTTAATTTTGATACAGCCCAATTTATTATTTTTTGCCCTTATGGTTAGCATTTTTGGGTACTGTTTAAGAGAATTTTTTTACCCTAGATCATAAAATTGTTTTCTTACATTGTGTTCTAGAAGTTTTGATAATTTACGTTTACTAAATTCTATCTGGAATTGATTTTGTATATGGAGTGAGGGTTTTTTTTCCTAGTGGATATTCAGTTTCCCAGAGAGATTTAACTTAAAACAGCAGTCATTTGACAGTTGCCTGCAGAGACATCTTAACTGTAAATCAAGTATCCTTCTATGTTTTAAGACTTTATTCAATCTGATTGGTCTATTTGCCATTGTGTCAATACCCACTGTCTATATTAGCATAACTTTACACTAAGTCTTGCTATTAGCTAGAGTACATCTCACCTTATTCTGCTTCTTCCTTTAGCTGGTCAATATTTACACACATGTAACACATGTGTCTACATGTACAAAAATACACACATACACAAACTGCCAAGATACTGAGTGAGGCTACATTGAGGCTGAGTGAGGCTACAAGATACTGAGTGAGGCTACATTGAATCTACAGAATAATTTGGGGGAATTTGACATCTTTAATTTTATTTTTCAGTTAGAGTTTGCCATAGCTTTCCATTTATCCTTCTCTAATTTTCTTTCATAAAGTTTTATAGTTTTCATCATAGGTTCTGCAAATATTTTTTTCAATTTATTGCTAGGTATATGATGTTGTGATGCTATTATAAATGGTTTATTTTTCTCATTGTTTGTTGTCAATAAAAAGAGAACATTTTTATATGTTAGCCTCATGCCTAGAGAACTTGCTAAATTCGTGTATTCTAATAATTCATCTATATAGATTTTTTTTAAGGTTTTATTTATTTATTCATGAGAGACACAGAGAGAGAGAGGCAGAGACACAGGCTGAGGGAGAAAGAGGCTCCCCACAAGGATCCCCTATGTGGGACTCGATCCTGGATCCTGGGATCACGTCCTGGGCCAAAGGCAGATGGTCAACCGCTGAGCCACCCAGGTGTCCCTCTATATAGGTTCTTTTACCAGTTTGTATATGTACAATCATACTATCTTTGAGTAATGATAGCTTTCTTTCTTCCTTTTCAATTTCTATACATTTTTTCTTTTTCTTATATTATTGCACTGCCTAGGACTTCTAAAATTATGGCATATAGAAGTGATGATCATAAGCAACTTTTCTCAGTTCTCAATAATAGAAAAAATATTTCAGCGTCTCACTATTAAATATTATGTTTGCTGTAGGTTTTTTTGCAGCTAATCTTTATCAGATTAAAGTTCTTAGTGTTCATTTGCTATAAGCCTTTATCCTGAATCGATGTTTATTTAATATTTTACTAAGTACTTATTATATGTCTATTTAGATGGTCATATGATTTTTTTCTTTTATTCATATATCTGATGAATTACATTGATTGATTTTCAGATATTAACATAATCGTGTATTCCTAGAGTAAGGATAAATTGATCATTATATTGTTTCATGTTATGTAATGCTAGGTTTGTTGTTGAGTGTTTTGTTTAAGATTTTTGCATTCATATTCATAAGTGAGATTGACCTGTATTTTTTCTTGAAATATTCTTGTCAGAATTTTATATCAAGGTTGTGCTGGCCTCATAACTCACATTGTGGTGTTTCTTCTTTTTCTCTTTTTTGAAAAAGATTGTTCAAGACTGGCAGTTTTTCTTCCTTAAAAGTTTGGTATATTTACAAGTACTGATCTGAGACTGTGATTTTTTTTGTGGGAACATTTTGCATTGTGGATTGAGGTTCTTCATAGAAACTATTCAGTTTCTTTTGTGTGTGTGTCTATGTTCATTATTGTATATTGTGTTTACTAGGAATTTGTCCATTTCATTGAAATTTTCAAAAGTATTGACGAAAAGTTGTTTGTAACGTTATTTTATGATGTTTTATGTCTGTACACTCAATAGTGATGTCATCTTTCCCATTCATGGTATTGGTAATTTGGATCTTCTGTATTTTCTTCTTGATCAGTTCCCATCAGAAGTTGACCAATTTTATTGGGCTATGAAAATTGCAGTCATTGGCTTTCTTGATCCTTTCTATTGCATATTTGTTCCTATTTAATTAATTTCAGCTTTAATAACTACTATTTTCTTTCTTCTACCCTCTTTGAGTCTACCTTGCTTTTCTAATTTCTTAGAATGGATGCATGGGTCATTGTTGTCAGCTGATTTTCCTCTCTGCTTTATAAATTTTCCTGTATACATGAATTGAGTTATACAAATTTTGATATGTTCATTGTATTTTCATTTATTTAAAGTATTTTCTAGTTTCCATGATGATTTTCTTTTTGTTCCATAGTTTTTTCAGAGGTATATTTTGTAATTTCCAAACTTATGTGTATTTTAAAGTTACTTTTTGCTTATCTTTTTATTTCAAGTTTAAGTCCACAGTGGGCAGACAACATGCTATAAATAATTTCAATACTTGAGATACACTGAGACTTGCTTTATATAGCCCAGCATATGGTCAATATTTATAAATGTTCTATGTACACTTTAGAATTATGTGCACTTTGTAGTCATTTATTGTACTGCTCTATATGTGTCAATAAGATCAAATTTGATAATCATGTTACTCAAATATTTTATATCCTTTCTGATTTCTTGTCTGTTCTATCATCAGTTAATGAGAAAGGGGGCATTAAAGTCTCTTACTATGTTGTAAATTTGTCCTTTTCTCTTTTCTTGTTCCTCCAATTTTGCTTCATATATTTGGCTTGATATTTTCTTCAGTATTAGAAATTTCTTAGCCATTATGTGGTCAAATATTTTTTTCTGCACCTGTGAGAGTGACAAAAGTTCTACCCAGCTTCTGAGTCTTCCAGCTGACTCTACCAGAACTGACAGATACTTCCAGAGGAAAAGCATACATATATGCCAAACTCACCTCTCTGGCTTTTCTTTTACTCCTGGAATGTGGCCCAGTAATGCTTAACTGTTTTGTGAACTCCAGCAATGTCCAACAGTTTTAAAATATGTTTTGTCTAGATTTTCCAGTTTCCATCAGGAGAGAATAGTAAAAATTACTTAGGTCACAATTACTAGAAATAATTTCACTTTTAAATTTTATATGCATACTTGACAAAATATCTTAACTCCTTAATAGTACAAATTTCAGAAATATTTCATTCAGGGCATTCTACTGCACGTATTATTATTCAATAGTATTTTATTTTAATATTGTTTTCTAGCTCCCAAATTTATTGTTATTTTTTTTTAAAATTTATTATTATTAATGATAGTTATTATCATTATTATGGTTAATGATTCCTTGCCATCTCTCTGGGCTAGTGGATAGAGTTTTACTAGTCCCTATCTCACTGAGATTGCATCCCTTCAAGAGTCCTTACTTTCTGCAGGAGTTTCAGTCCAACGCCTCATCTTAATGGACCAAAAATCTCATCCTTTTTTCCTCTGTGGACATAGATACCCAACCACCGAGTCATTACTGGGTACGATAACCACTTAAAGCTGCCAGAGGTTGACTTATATGCTTACTTCTTTGGCTGTTAACATCATCTTTGTTTCTGGCATTTGATAATTCTGTTTCTTGTGAGCCAAGACATGCAATCTTTAAAATTATTAAATTATATTTAACATGTCTACGGTTTATATTGAGATGGTTTAAGGGTAGCCTAGTCTGCCATTTTGCTGTTACTGTTCATCTAGTCCTGTTACATTTCAGGAAATTATCAGAATGATGCATTTTTTCGGTGCCTAAAGTTTATAGTTGTATAAAGCAATATACACAAAAATTTGCTTCCTAATTGTTTCTGTTAGCTCTGACTTGATCGGTTTTGACCTGTTTAGCTCCCTAATTTTTGAAAGGTCCTTTCAGTTCAGCCTTGGGGAAAGCCATTAGGGGAGCATAATTACAAACTCAGATTCACTACAAGAGCTGACATTATAAATCCAGATTATCAATTAGAGATTCAGAAGCAAGATATAGAGAGTAGATGCTGTTTCAAGATCAACCTACTTGAACTACCATTTACTAGGCAAAGCCCCCCCTTTTTTGTATTTTCTGGGTTCTGTACTTTTCTTACAATCTGATGACCCCACACATGTTTTTCCATTCACTCTTCCACTCATTCAAATCTGAATTTACAACTGCTACCATATCAATACAGCTCTTCCTAAAGCCACCAACAGTTTTCATATTGATAAATTCAATGGACACTTCTCTGCCCAGATCTCACTTGACCTCTCAGTACTATTATACTGCTACTCTCTTCTTCTTCTTGAAAAAGCATCTTCTTCTGGCTTTAGTTAGACCACAATCTCCTGGATTTCCTCCTATCACTCACTGCTTCTCCTTCCCAGTCTCTTTTTAATGGTTCCTTTTATTAAAAAAAATTTTTTTTATTTTTTAAGTAATCTCTACAATGAACATGAGGCTTGAACTCATGACCCCAAGTTTAAGAGTTCCTTGCTCTCCTGACTGAGCTGCCAGGCACCCTCATGGTTCCTTTTTTTATACCTTACCTTCAAATCATGGGATACCTCAGGGCTGATTCCAGCAGTTGTCTATACTCTCTCCTTAGGGATATCATCTAGTCCCATGCCTTTAAATACCACTTATGTGCTAATGCTTGCCAATTTCATATCTCCAGCCCTGGCCTCTCAAATTCACTTGGCTGTCTACACATTTATCTCAAAGTTAATGTTTGATCTTCTACCCTTATTCTTCCCTTAGCCTTTCCTATTTAATTAATGGCAGCAGTATCCACCCACTTGTTTAAGCCAAAACTTTTATTTTTCTCCTTCCTTCAATCCCCACATCCCATCTTGAGGAACTCCTTTTGGCCCTGCCTCTAGAATATATCCCAGATCTGTCCAATGACCCTTTGAGATGTAAATATTATTACTTCCATTGTGTGGTTACATGAGCAAAGATTAAGAGAACATGTTAGTGGGATCCCTGGGTGGCGCAGCGGTTTGGTGCCTGCCTTTGGCCCAGGGCACGATCCTGGAGACCCGGGATCGAATCCCACATTGGGCTCCCGGTGCATGGAGCCTGCTTCTCCCTCTGCCTATGTCTCTCTCTCTCTCTCTCTCTCTCTCTCTCTCTCTCTCTCTCTCTTTCTCTGTGACTATCATAAAAAAAAGAGAACATGTTAGTGGTTTTCCTATGGGTACACAGCTTTTATGCAGAGGAATCCTTATTTCATATCCACTATTCTTTCTATCATACCTTGACCTACAGAGAATACTTGTGACTGAATTAGTGAACAAATTGATTTAGATAGTAATAAAATCTATACCCATGGCTTTATCAGAAGAATATTTTCACCCACTGAAAAATAACTGCTATCTGTAGACTAGAAACCTTTGTTACACAGAAAGGCCCTTGTTAAAGGTAATGTAGAGTAATACAGATATCATGACATGTCAATACCTCTAACTATATAAAACCAGTTTCAGAATTTGGGATTATGAAAGGTATATGACTTGGCATCCAGAACACTCTGTTTCTTTGAAGGGTATATGGCCAGTTGTACCCAAAACCTATTGCATTATTTCTTTTGCATTCTTTCTATAGACTTTTATCCCCCATCTCCTCCTCCAGAAAGGGTATCCAGTCAAGAAAAAGGCTTGCCAAACTTTTATTTTAGCTTCTCTCCTGTCATAACTTTATTAATATTCAGCATGTCTCAACAAAAAGTCAAGGGGACAGAGGAGAGAACCTCGGCAGAGCCAGTATACAACTTGATTATATTGGCCAAATAATGAATGACATTTCAAGATAAGACTGTATTTTAATCAACCAGGATTCATTTTAAAGGCTTAAAGTAAATGCAGATATTGTTTGTATGTTCAGGGAAACCAGCTGATTACCATCATTGGCAGCTTTACTTTTGTATATTATAAATTTTATTAGAAAGCTATCTTTCCAATTGTAGAACCTCTCCTCCTGAATGACGTTAGAGCACCATTTTACTATGCGTGTGTGTTTTCCCCCCAATGATTGCTTGTAGCGTTGTAAAATCCTTGTAACATTATTTGTGATCTTAATGAATTTTTAGTAAAGCCCACTTGACATTTGTTTGGCACTGACTTCATTTCTAAGCCTTGAATGCCATTATCATTTTATGGACTTTTCAAAATCAATTTGACTTAGGGTTTATTTTATACTTCAGGACTTAACTATCTTTTTTATAGAGTTCCTTGCACATTCACTCAAATGCTAGAGGTCTTTGTGATATTTGGCTTATATTTTTAAAATATAAAACTAGAGTGGAATTTTTGGTAATTCTAATGTCTTTTGGAAAGAATAGACTCTGGTTTTAATAAAATAGGTAAATGTATCTTCTTTTAATTTCCCACAGAGCTTTGTACCATGGAGTGTGGTAGCCATGGAGTCTGCTCACGAGGAATTTGCCAGTGTGAAGAAGGTTGGGTAGGACCAACATGTGAAGAACGCTCCTGTCATTCTCACTGTGCCGAGCATGGCCAGTGCAAAGATGGAAAATGTGAGTGTAGCCCTGGATGGGAGGGCGACCACTGCACTATTGGTAAGTACCAGCATACTTTGAACAAAATAAGTTGAATTAATTGAAGAAGGAAAAGCATGTTAGCAATCAATCACCAAGCTTTTCATAGAATTTGAGGTTGGAGGAGAGAAAAAGGAACGGGAGTTAGCCATAAGTTTGAAAGTTTGATTAACTGGGAGTCTTCCTCTTTTGTTGATAGTATCTTACTTCTTCCTTGTGCCATTTATTTTCTCACTACTTCAGTATTCCTTATATTTTGTTTTCTCATGCTTTGAGTTACTCAAATGAAAGAAGATACATTGGAATGTAGTGTCATTAGTTAATAAGAGAAGTGCTTTTGTTGTGAACATAACATTCACTGCCCATTTTTCCTTTTGAAAAGTATAGGTTGTTTCACTCGAAAGCACTTAGAGGCAATTTCATTAAGCAGGACTACTTTAACAGAGGCCATTCAATATCATTAGGAGCTGTCTTTAATGTATGTGAGGAGGGCACTCCTGACCTACCATCGGTAGAACATCTGTGTTGAATTGCTTATTGGTTAGTATAGAGAATATGTACTGAGGCACCCACCCTCTCCCATCCCTTGTCACAACTTTCACTAATTTTGAGGATGCTGCCTGGGAGAACAGCTTTTGGGTATGAGAGGAGCCTATGTAATAAATCTATCAGGCGGTCTTCACACTAGAAAAAAACAGTAATAATAACTAGGGTTTCAACTTCAAAATACTTTTGTCTGAAAATAAATCCAAGTCCTTGACACATGCATATATCTACCACAGAGGCCTCTTGCATGTACAGACGGACAAGTACGTTTCCCATTGTTCAGCTAAGGAAAGCGGGTCACAGAATGTTCCAGTGGCATTCCGTGAGCATACAGAAATTTCATGCAGAGCAAAGGCCAGTATGGGCCTCTGGATACCCAATACATTGTTTGTGGGCTTTTTTTTCCCCACCAGACTGTAGCACCACTTTCATTTTTAGGTGAAAGTATTTTGTTATAATGGTTGGGCCCTGCCAAAGTAATGTATAATATATATAACATATATAACATATAATCTTAATAAACTGCATTACTACTCTACTAAAGGTACAGTAAGTCTTGTTCTGTGACTGTGGAAAATATTTAAGATTCATTAAAAAGGTGGTAAGGGGTGAGATTCCGATGCGGCGTAAGTAATTACATTCCTGCAGTACAGTAAGTTTATTGCCTTCACATAAGAGGATTTAAATATTGTGATGATTACCGAAGGTGGTTACTCCAGAACTCCCTTCTAAAGATATTACTAATAAGAAGTTGAAGCTAGTGCTCTTTCACTAAAGTTATTACTGAAATGTAAAAACGCAGTTCTTATACTTTTAATGAAATATGACACTTTTTTAGGAAGCCTAATAGAGTTTCTTGCAGAAAAGCCATTAATATCTTTCCCACAGAAAATATTATTCACAAACTACACAGGCCCGTGTACCAACTTTTGAGCTGCAGGCATTTCAGCAGTTCACAGTTTGCTGTTCTCCTCCCAGGCAACAGATGGTAAAGCATTAATACATGTTGGATAGCTGTGGTCTCCCAGAAATTCATTCAATCACTCTTTCCCCCCCTTTCCCCCCCTTTTAGCTCACTACTTAGATGCCGTCCGAGGTAAGATTTTTCTCACTCGTTTTATAACAGAAAAATATTGTAAATGGAAAATATACCTGTGGGAAAGGAAGGGTTGGTGGGGGGTTTTGTGTGTGTTTGTGTTTTGGGTTTGTGTTTTTACTTCTGGCAGGCTTCCTTAAGTGTGATATTGTCAGGTTCATGCCGTAATAGTCTAACTAAAAAATAATTTGTTTTTCCAACATAAAAGAGTCATTTTATTTTTTTGCCATAGTGTATAATGGATTGACAAGCAACTTTAGGAACTGTTTTCCTTTGTCTTTCTATGGAGTTTTATGCGTGTGTGTGTGTGTTTGTGCAGGTGTCTATGTGTATAAGTAATTATTATATGAACTTGATTTGGATAGATGGCTGAACATTTTCTTTAATATAGCAATATGGATCTAAGTCCATGTACAGTCTACTTTCAAGGAGAGAATAATTCTCCCTTTATAAGTAACCCATCATGCATCCCCGAGAGATGGTAAGGGTTTTTCTGTCAGATAACCTGTGCCTTTCATTACCTCAGCCTCCGAAAGTTGACTATGTTCCAAGTTATCCCTAATTTCTTTTTAGCCATTATATATCCATGATAATGGAAGTAGATGAATGGAGCTAGATAAACTCTTTTCTTAAACCTATCTGTATTCATCTTATACCACTTCTTGAGGAATACATATATATTTATATGAATATATATAATGAGAGAGAGTCTTTGTATTTTCTAACAGCCATCTGTCATTTTATTTTAAAGTTTTTTCTTCGTCTGGTCTGTTGATAGTTACTTAGAAAACCATTTGGAAGGAACACTGGGTTATGTCTACAGATTTTTTAAAAATTATTTTGCTTTTTATACTTCTGGACTTTTCTTTCAAAGACAGCAAATGAAAAAAATATATGTTGATTGGACTCTCTCCAGTAAAATTCAGATCTGGTCTTATGCTACTATTGGGAAAATTCCAGAAGATATATGCCATATTGCCATCTCTGTTCATCTGTCCACTGAGCACTTGGCGCATACACAGTTACCCTTTGGAATGGCCAAACTCTGAACTATTGGTAGAAAGAGTAGGGCATCCCAAAGAAATTAAAAGTCCAAATTGAGACCATTGTTAGTGTTTGTGGTTTATCAATGGATAGAAGTCATTTAAGCACAACAATTTCCTCTTGACTGCATTTATCCAGTCATTCTCTAGAATTCTGAAAGTCTCAGTCTGGCATGCATTAGTTCCATAAACATTTGTTGAGCACCTACTATGGGCTTAATAGTATTATGCTAGCTTCTGAGTGAGATGCCAGATAAGTTAAAAATTTAATCTTTAGCTCTCAGATCAATGATAATCTTAAATTAAAAAGCCAAATAAATATAAAGCAACTGAAGCACATTTCTAAGGCATTTATATGGACAAATAGTTAATGGTATGCTCTGAACTGTGTACCAACATACCTAAGTCCCGAAGCAGTGCATCACAAGGGAAAAATCAGTAGAGACTGGAAGTAGTTAGGGGAAGTTTCTTTTCATAGAAACTTCTGTCTTTTCCCAGCTTATTGGTCATAACTAGATACAATACCGTCCATCTGGGTTTGATTGAGCTGAGAAGATTCGTGTTTTTTCTAAAAGAAACAAAAACATTTTTTGTCCCCATCATAGTTTCCATCCTATCTAAACCAGAGATTGGGAATTGGGGTTAGCATTAGTAATGCTTAATTGGCTCTCTAAGGAAAAGCACAGCCAAGGAAGGGATAACAAGTTCCCTGGGAAGGTTTTGTAAGCAAGCAAGTTCCTTTTCCATTTATTCAATACCTCATCTGAATGGAGCCCAAGTGATTAGATGCTTTCCTATAGGTAGATACATCATTGTTAGCCAATCCCATTCTCATGTCTCCATGATTGTTATTTTCTGCTGTCTTTACAGATGGCTGCCCAGGGCTCTGCTTTGGAAACGGGCGATGTACCCTGGACCAAAATGGTTGGCACTGTGTGTGTCAGGTGGGTTGGAGTGGAATAGGCTGCAACGTTGTCATGGAAATGCTTTGTGGAGATAACTTGGACAATGATGGAGGTGAGTTATTTATAAAACGTAAATATAAGAAAGGAATAGCCTGCACAGTGATGGCCAATATGGCAAAGGGTGAAAATTGAGACTCCTTCATATAAACGATATTGAGTTATATAAGGCTACACTACTTTTTAAATCTCAGTTTATTGAGTATTTACTATCATCAGGCAATATTGCAAATTCTGCATGCATTATGTCTCATTTAATTCTCACAACAACACTATGAGGTATAGGCACTACTTTCCTTACTTGGAGATGGGAAAGCTAATGCTTGGAGTGGGGATAACATGTGACTTTTCCAAAGTCACACAACTAGAAATTCACAGCACCCAGATTCCAGTTGAGGTCTATATGACCTCAAAGTCTGTTTTCTTTACTACAACAGCCATGCTGCCTCCCATATCTGTGGCATTTATTATAGCATTTATTGTATCCATGTACCCCTGTTCAAACTGTCAAATGCTAGTATAGCTTGCACTATACACACTGTGAAATTGTTTTCTTTCTTCTTAGTTACTTAGAGCAACCTCTTGTGTCTCTACCTTTTAGAAATGCTTTGTATCTTTCAAAGGACACAGCATCAAGACAATTCACAGTAGAATTTTTATATTTAATTCAAGAGTTGCACATGATGTTTTCAAAAGCCATATTGGCTCCAAGGCCTCACGGTAACCACTCCTTTTTAGTCAAGCAAACAAAAGCATCTAATATACTGTTCAGTCAGTCCTCAAAACAGCCCAAATCACCTCTGAATGAAACCTAAAACAACAAATCCTTACTTTTCTCTTTCTACTCAAGGAAACATGAAGTTAATAAAAAAAAAAGTTTTCCTTCTAATCTTGTATATTAGATTTAAAATGAAGTAGGTCATGAGATTTGATTCCTCTGGTTTCTGTATTCACTTAGACGATTATATACCTTGTCATTTGAATCCAAACTTGAGGCTTAAATCAATAAGGTAGCAATTTTAGTTTAAGGAACGCTGGATGTAAGATTTCCTCCTTTACTAGTTCTGGCCAGCAATTTACCTAAAAAGTTACATGACCTTATGAATTTTAAGTGGAAGCAACTTTGTGATTCAGTGCACATGCCTTTGAAGTTAGACTTTCTGGCTGCTATGTACTTACTGGCTGCTGTATGATTTAGGGAAAGTTTCTTGATATCTCTGTGCTTTAATTTCCTTATTTCTAGAATGGGGCTGTTAATAATATTAACTCTCTAATAGGATTATTGTACGCATTAAATGAGACAGTTCATGTGAATTCTTTAAAAGATGATGGACTCTCTGCTTCATCCCCTCCACATGCAGGTACACATACACATACATTAGACTTAGGATAACAGCCCATTTTCAGAAGAGACCTACCTATTTAAATTAAAATTTTTATTTGAGAAGCCAGGGTGAGATTTTCAATTAAATGGTGTACTGATCAACTATTTACTGGACTCTTATGGCCCTCCAACATTCATCTTCACTTTCCTTTACTTCCTTTTCATTATATGCCCCTTTATGTGGTGTGCCTTCTCTTCGACACCTGTCGTTCTCTATCACTTAAGTCCCAATTCAAGCTATATATCTCCCACGAAACCTCTGACATCCACCACCCCTGTCTTCCATAGTGTTTATCATATGTACCATGTCACCAAGCATTTAATTCTTGTTACATGTTAAGCATGACCAAGAATCCATAATTATATGCCTAATATAATCACTGATAATATTAGCTTACTTGTATTTAGGATTTACTATGTACAAGGCACAGTGCTGAGTCCTTTATGTGAATTATTTCATTTTATCCCCATGAGGCAGGAACTACTACTAATATACTACTTTACAAATTAGGAAACCAAGGCAAGGAGAAGTTGAATAAGTTGCTCAAGATCATATAACCAGGAAATGATAGAACCAGGGTATAAACCTTGGTGGTCTGCCTCGTTGCAAAAAGGATTTGAAGTTGTGATAGAGATTTCTCAGTTGATACATTGATTAAAAGGTTTATGCTCAGAAAATACTTTAACTACCTTTATGATTATAATTTCTGAGGGTTGAGCCAAAATAGGTTTCCTGCCTTAATAAAGTACAGCTTGATAAAAATAATTGAATACTTAATTATCAAGCATTTTTATGGCCTCAAGGTCACCTTAAGGCAGCCAAAAATGTTTAATGAATGAATCAATTAAATATTAATGAATTAATGGATTACCAATTCTTAATATTTGTGGTATACATAGACACAAAAGGTATAGAAGATTTTGCTAAATATGTATTGACATCTGAACATTCCTTTAAAACTGTGTATCTATGTGGGAATCAAAAATCAAAGACCCTGATTTGAGTTCACTGTATTTTTATGATTGTTTCTTTAGGGAGTAGCAGGGGAAGGCTCCTTGAGAGTTCCAATTACCATTTTTTTCCTTTAGTAGGATTAAGATGATATTGATGATAAATATAGATTTGGTCCTTCCCTGAGATGGAAAGATGAATTAAATAAACTCTGAAAGACCCATGACTGAGATTTTGGACAATAATTTGACTCTTATGCTGTTTAAATTTTATCCCTAAGAATATATTAAATGCCCTTCATTTGGTAATTTCAGCTTTCCAGTTATCCAGAATGACTGGATTCATTTAGTTGAATATGACTAATGATTAATATTTGCATACTTGTTTGTGCATGTGTGTGTGTGTGTGTGTGTTTTAATTAAATCAGAAAGTGCCAATTGAACCTTTTGGGGAAAAAATGGTCCTCATTTTTAAAATGTAATTCTTAAGAAATCTTCCCAATCAGAAAAAATCACTTTCAAGCAATTGCTTCAAGTAGCTGCTACCTGATTGCTCCATATTATAGCTGATACTTAAAGAATGGCTGGATTTTTTTGCATTCTAATCAGCTTTGAATACTCATTAGTATTGCTGCTGTTTCCTGCAGCTTTGACTTTAGTTACACTCTGATTCAATGCATTGTGACTCTTACTAACTAATTGGGCTGCATTGAATATGTAGGTGACGAGGCTGGGCTAAGAGCTACCTAAAAGCTCCTTGAACAGTAAGAACAGAACAGAGAACAAATAACCTTTGGATTTTTTTCTTAACACGCAAAACAAGGAAAGCTATCTTATGCATTGTGCCTATAAGAACTAATTACCATAGAAATTACAAACCTATCAAATGCCTTGACCTCATATCCTTTTAGCCAAAAAGCACCTACCATGTGCACAGCCCTGTGCTTGGAGGATGAGACTTAATATGAATGTGAATGATGACCTCAGTTTCATGTGTTAATCATATGTACTGATTTGGGGTTTAGAAAATGTGATCACCATATATTACATGCACATATAAATTGATATGAGAAAACAAGTTTAGACATCACACTAACTGAATCAGAATAGCTAAAACAAATAGAACAAGCTAGAACTATCAGATCTTAAAGAATGTTTTAAAGCTATGGTAATTAAAACAAAGTGGTACTGGTGGAGGAGTAGACAGATCAGTACAACCAAATAAAAGCTCTGTAACACACCCAGTACAAATAAAAATTTAGTAGATTATAAAACCAGCATCAAAAATCAGTAGAGAAAAGAAGCACTGTGAAATAAATGGTGCTGAAACAACTACTAAGAAAAAAACCTTAGGTTTTCAATTTCTAGCATATTCTAAAAGAATAAGATAAAAACACTCCAGCTGATTAATGTTAAAGGTGGGAAAACCTCAAACACAATTAGAAGAAAGTATAGGTGACAGATTCAAGACAAGAAAGGACTTCTTAGAAATAAAAGCAAGGAAAGAAACCATAATAGGAAAAAAATGATAAATAAGACCTCATAAAAATTTCAAAATTGTCTATGTTGTTCAGCTAAGTTTATAGGCCATCCAACATCTAGATATCAGAATCTGTTCTGTCTGATATGATAGCTACTAATCACATGTGCTTATTTCAATTTAACTTAAATGACATTTAAAAACCTGTTTCTTGGGGCACCTAGGTGGCTCAGTCAGTTAAGCATCCAACTCTTGGTTTCAGCTCAGGTCATGATCCCAGGGTTGTGAGATCAAGCCCCATGCCTGGCTCTGTGCTCAGTAGGGAGTCTGCTTGAGGACTCTCTCTCTCCCTCTCCCTCTGCCCCTCCTCCCCATACTCGCTCACTCTCTCTCTAAAGTAAATAAATATATCTTCAAAATTCTGTTTGTCAGCTGTACTAGGCAATTCTCAAGGGCTCAATAGCCACATGAGCCTAGTGACTACTATATTAGCACAGATCTAGAACATTCCCATCATCGGGAAGAAATTTTATTGGATAGTGCTAATCTAAATGTTTGACCCAAATGTGTACCTTTCAGCGAGACATTTCATATTGAGTATACCCAATTTTCCACTCATTCATTACTACTTTGTGCCAAGTATTGTGCTTGGTATTAGAAAGAAAATGACAAGACAAGTTTCTGCCTTCATGGAACTTATGGTCTGGGAAGGGAGACAGATAATAAATAAGAAACGACACAAATAACTACCTATTTACAACTGTAAAGAGTACTATAAAATTTTTAGAGTGCTATAAAAATGTATAAGGGGACCCAACCAAGTCTACATGGTAAGGGAGGCCTCACCTAAGTCAGGAGCAGAATGTTCCAGGCCAAGGAAACAGTATTTACAAATGCCCTTTGGTGGACATGTACTACGCTCTTCTAGGAAGTGAAAGGAAAATCATTGTGGCTGGAATATGAGCCAAGAAGAGATTGGTAGGAGATGAGAATATGAAGGTGGGCATTAGCCAGATCATACACAATAGTGTGAAGTTCATATGATCTTCAGTTATCAAACAAAAATTACATTTTATTCACTCTAGTTATAGAGGAAGGCAAGTGGTTTCTGATGCTGTGAAACGATTATCAAGGAGGTTTAAAAGATGTGGAAAAAGAATGTTTACTCTAACGGCCCTTTTCCCCCTGATCTTTTAAGTATTTGTCATATGTTTTCCAAGCTTCTCTTACACAAACTCTTCCAGTGGTCTATATTCATATTCATTGGTAAAATCAATAAGTTAATTGCCTAAAAGAGTATGATCTTCCAGGAATCATTCTTCATAACAAGTCACCATTCATTAAGAACAATAGCTATTTGCAAGGCTATTTTATGATATAGTGTTTCTAGATCTAGAAATCAGCACCATGGGTGAATTATGAACACATAAGCTCATGGATCAATAAGCCTTGTGTTTTGAATGTCACCAGCATGCTGCAGTGTTTAATAAATAGGAAAATGAAATAGAAGGAGCAATGAATTGGTAACGTTTGCTCTGTTTAAGGGCCATACACTCTCTCCACGTTCACTTTTAAGGTTCAGCTTGGACAAAAGACTAGCATCAGAAATAGTCCTAATTATTATCCTCTGACCATTACCCCCCTCATTTCCAAACAACTCATTTATTAAAGGATCATCATTACTTAGTTATGAGAGCTTAAACTACCAAGTGATGCCAGATACAAAATCTCCCAGGTACAAAATTGGAAAATCTACATGCTGTAACCCACCTAGGCACTCTGTGACTACATCTGTCACATTATCTATCAACTAAGGGTAGTCATACTTGACATCTGCCGACTTTGCCGTGGTGAAAATGAATGAGCTAGTGTTTGAAATATAGTCATTTAAGCTGTTAATAAAAGTGTGGTATCAATGAAGTATCTATTTATAACTTGGGTTTTTTGATGCATTAGTTGAACGTTTATTAATCTCTAGATAAATTTACAGATGTCACAGAAATAGGACTTTCAGGACATCCATTTATTCATTCTGTACATTTTCATCAAATGCTTACTTTGAGCCCAGTGCTGTTCTAGTGAAGAAATAGCCATGAATAAAAAAGACTTAAGTCCTTGCTTCTGTGGAGCTTACACTGTCATCGTGAGAGGCAGACAATAAACCAAAAGTTGAAAAGAAATGGTATGGTAGAAGATGGTCAGTGTGATGGAGAAATTTTTTTTATAAATTTATTTTTTATTGGTGTTCAATTTGCCAACATATAGAATAACACCCAGAAATTTTTTTTAAAAAAAAAGCAGGCAAAAAGATAGGACCGTGGAACAAGGGTGCAGTTTTAAATAAGGTGATCAGAGAAAGCCTCACTAAGAAGGTGGTGTTTGGATCTAAAGGAAGTGAGGCGGTGAGCCATCTTGATATTGGAGTAAAGAACATTCCAGGCATAGGAATAATGGGGAAAGGGGTTATGGGATAATAGGAGGTAAGATCAGAGAGGTGAGAGAGAGAGACTGTGGGGAGGTTAAGTCATTGTCAGGACATGCGCTTCTACTCGGAGTGATTTGAGAAGCCATTAATGGCAGGTGGGGACCGGAGGACAGGAACATTAGTGGCATCTAAACAATTTACTCTCCTGACCCAGACAAAGTCAATTGTATGAGGTGATAGCAATAACAATGATTGGAGCAGGTCAAATCCTCAGTGCACTTGAGCCTCTCCCATTTTCTTCTTACTAATACAGAAAAATGCTGGGGTGAAAGTCAGCCTGGATAAATGAAAAATCAAGTGAATTATAGACTACTTCCCAAAAAATACAGTCCTGTTACCTTCAATGCAGGTAACAGCAACAATTAAGCTACCAGGAATGTCTAATAGGGGGCCTGCTTTAGTGATAATTTGAGTGATTTATAATTAGTCCATTTTTATGGGTTTCTAAAATGCCTGAGAAGATTTTGTTTAACTGAGTCATTGGAATGATCAGTCCTTCAATTTCTTTTTCACTATTAATTTGCTTGGCAGACTCTCTATTCTATAGATGCTGAAAAGGTTAAGCTTCTGTCTAAATGATAACAAATTGTGAATTTGTGAAATTCAATGAATAAAGATTTACTGTAACATTAGTGTCTATTTAGAGCTACACAGGATCCTACCTATCTGACAACCTAACCGAACAGGGTTCACAAAATGAACACATTGAACTGAATATGCTACACAGAAGTTAATTGCCCTCTGGCCAGTGATAAGTCACCGTCAATAGAAGTGGCTCTGAACATTTTTAGCTGGCACTGCACACCATTGGCATCTACCCTTAGGACTCAATCCCTAGACTCTTTGCAGTCTGTACAGTGTAGAGCTTGGTTAATGGCAAACTTTTTATGATTATTATACCATGTGATCCTTACAACAGCTCTGTGGGGTAGGCATTTTTGTAATCCCCATCTTGTAGGTAAGGACGTTGAGAATCCAAGAGATGAAATGATTTGTCCAGGATCGTTTAGATTGTAAGTGGCAAAGTAAGATGAGAATTGTAGTCTGGTTCTTTGACCTTAACCACTCTGTGTGTTCTAAATACCTATAGTAGTCAGGTACTTGAAAGTATTACAGCCTAGGTCATTCTAGTAATACCACTTAGATGATGCTGCTGAACATGTGATTTGTAGTCAGAACGCAGGATGTGATATGATTCTCATATTTCTTCCAACTGTGCAGCCACATTTGGCCTCCCCTCCTTCATGTGTAAATGAAAATGAGAATGTCTACCTAAGAGGGTTGTTGTAGTAGAGATTAGTTGAAATCATAGATATGGAAGTGCCTCCTGCCATACCTGCCATATTAACTGATTATACATGTTTCCGAACCCTTTGGGATACCCTATCATGAACTAGCTGTCCATTTCTTTCAAGGTGGTAATATGGATATTGTCCCTAAAAGTATATACATTTACAAATTCATTTTAATATTAGAAGAATATGGGTTTTCCCTATATCATTCACATTCCCTGTCCAATCATTCCTTCATCCAAGGGCCTACATCTAATAAGTAGAAGTTTAATAGTAAATTACTTGCTCAGATACAAAAGAAACCAGTGACCTTGATCTTTATCAGCCCCAGTTGAACCTACCTACTGGCATAGTCACTAACTGGTCGGCAAAGCCGGGATCAGCGAATGCCGCATTTAGTCCTTCAAGATAATTTAACCTCCTTCTTTTTTGCTGGCTTTTATTTTTATTCTCTTAAAAAATGAACAGGCCCTAAAAGTAAAATCAGTTAACATTTGATATGTTCATATCTGATACTCTGAGCCTGGCTGTCAGGAGGGTGCCACAGCTTCCACTTCAGAGTAATAAAAGAACCAGTAATAGTCCAAAAAAAAAAAGAAAGAAAGAAACCCACACATGCAGTGTGACTGTCATTTGCACTTCTTTGTAACAGTCTAGACATACTGTATGGAGTGTTATTCAATGTGATAATTGGTAAGTAGATCTTTGCCCACGTATTGGGCTTACCTACGAATTATAATTTGGGCGTTGCATACCATTATTGGCGTGCCTGCCTGCAGCCTTTCTAGATTCAACAGAAGTCTCTGTTCTCTCAGAAAACAGAGGTCTTAAGAGGGTCAACCTTATATAATAGGCAATTATTAAATATGAATAATTATCATGGAATTTATAGCACATAACTGGTTGAGAATGTGAGTCCCAGTTTTGAATTGGTTCTGTGTTTGGCTTTAGAGTTCAGTTTTTAAGATCATTTGGCATTTCTATTTATTTGAAATCTGTTTCTTTTCAAAACTAAGTTCGAATTGTGTGGCTGACAGGTTGAAGCCCGTGAATGCCAGATCTGATTATTACTAGTGCATTTGTTACCAATTGAAAGGTAAAGGTGACTGCCCATTTGAAAAGCAGTTTTTCATTGTTCAGTGTATTATGCACCAATTCCAGACATCAGAGAACCTTTTTAATCAGCCTGATATTTTTGCCAGCTTTTCAGAGCATCCAGATGTTTAATTAGCAGAGTAAAGAGATAATGTGCTAATAGGAGACTGACAGCAACATACTGGAGAGAGGTGGCGGCAGCATCTAAAATCTATAGAAAATCTGTTAATATGATTTACTGAATGAGGGGAGAAAGGAGAGCAGAAGGGGCCTTCTTACTGGAATGAATCCACACTTAAAAGTTAGTCATCAGTGAAAAAGAAATATGTCTACAGAGAAGTAGAAATCGGGGCAGAAATGCACTGAACAATGAGGGGAAGGCAAGAAAACAGCAAACTGCATTTTAAATCAAAGTAGTGTCTATGGTACAGGGAATTTGAAAGGACCTCATGTGGGGAAAAATATTTCCCGGGTGCCCTAGGGCTACTGTTGAAAAAACGTCTACTCCCTTGGTGTTCCTGGCTTGCATTGCCCCCAGCTGTAGTATGCCCCTTCCAGCACGGAAGGGAGAGGGAGCAAGCAAAGGAGCCGCGTGAAACCAATGCCAGTAACTTTCATCATCAGCCTTCAGGAGATGGTGATCCATTTGAACCTCCCTATTCCACTGCCAGCCAAGAAGATTAGCATCTTTAGATTTACCCTTGTTAAGCATCTAAATTAGAGCCACTTGTCTGCTCTAAGAACCTTGGAAAGATTTTAATTTATTTTATTTATTTATTTATTTATTTATTTATTTATTTATTTATTTAGCTTATTGGGTGTGGAATGGAGTGTCTATATGCCTCAATCACTCCAGCCCCTCCTCTCTGCATGTAGTCTCCTATAACACTTACTGCACTTTTAACTAGGGTAAGAGCCAGCTGTGTATACACCTATTTCTCCTGCTAAGCTCTGAGCTCCTGAAAACAGGAAAAGGGTCTTTTAATCTCTTTACTTCCCCAATCACCTAACACAGTGTTTTGCATCTACTAGATCCTCAACATAACCCCTCCTCCTGTAACCCCTGTGCCCCTCATCAGTTCCTCCACCAAAGAATGAACCATTTATGTGATTTTTTTTATTGGTACAACTGTAGATTCAGCAGTCTAAACAGTAAAGGCCTAGAACATGAAAGAGAGCAGTTCATCACATTCATATGCCGGAGATGATTTAGTATTTTCATCAAATAGTCGCACAAGTAAGCTCTAGTTGCTTCTACAAATTCCAAAAAGAAAAAAATATGTTCTGAAACATTAGTGTGCTTCAGCATAATCCAGAATCACCCAGATTAAGTATGCATAATCCTGGACTCAAAGAAATTCTGATTTAATAGGTGGGGCTCAAGAATATGCATATTTAATAAGTTCCCTCAGATAATCGACTGCACATTTGAGATCACTGCCCTGCTCCAGACACTTTTTCACTGTGACAATACCAACCTCTGTTTTGAGAATCACCCTACACAAGAATATTAGGAGATGTTTTAAAAAATACAAATTCAGGTTGGCAAGCATTTGTTAATTGTGTGCTCATAAATGCACATAGTGTGAGAAATTCAAAAAAAAATTAGAAGAATCATTGCTATCCTGGACGGAGAAGAAAACTTCTAAAGAGAGTGATACCTCATGGAATACTCTGTCCAGATGTAAACAATGTGGCACAGATCATAAACGCTCGAGAATTCAGGGAAGAAAGATTTGTGAGCAAAATAGTTTGTGCCATCTAAACTTAGAGTAAGGGCAGCCCCGGTGGCGCAGCGGTTTAGCGCCACCTGCAGCCCACAGTGTGATGCTGGGGACCCAGGATCGAGTCCTACGTCAGGTTCCCTGCATGGAGCCTGCTTCTCCCTCTGCCTGTGTCTCTGCCTCTCTCTGTTTGTCTCTCATGAATAAATAAATAAAATCTTTTTAAAAAATAAATAAATTCAGTAAGTTTTCATGAGAAACATGTGAATTTAATAGATTCTAAACTCAAAACAGGGATGGTTACCTTTGACTGTAGTTTAGATTTTTTTCACCATTTGTGCATGTTTTAAACAATGTTGTTTCTCTTGAAGCTAAATTTCCAATAAAAATTTTTTTCAGATGGTTTGACCGACTGTGTGGACCCTGATTGTTGTCAACAAAGCAACTGTTATGTAAGTCCTCTCTGTCAGGGCTCACCAGATCCTCTTGACCTCATTCAGCAAAGCCAACCCCTCTTCTCTCAGCATACTTCGAGACTCTTTTATGATCGAATCAAATTCCTCATTGGCAAGGACAGCACTCACGTCATTCCTCCAGAGATCTCATTTGACAGCAGGTATACATGTATTTTTTTATTCCTTAATAAACAGTGGTCATGTTTTTCCTTAACTGTGAAAGAAAGATGTTTTCAAAATATCAGGCTACTTTCTTTTCTTTTCTTTTTTAGGCTACTTTCCATTCCACACAGTACATGTTGATTTCTTTTTTAGGCTTCTCTGGAATGCCCAAGACCTTACTGATTAGTTAACAGAGACAAGGCGTTTCTAGAGATTCTTTATCATGAAGGATGAATGTGTGTGTGTGTGTGTCTGTGTGTGTGTGTGTTTGTATACAGTTGACCCTTGAACAACAGGTTTGAATTGCATAGATCCACTTATATGCAGATTTTTTGCAGTACAGTACTGTAAATGTATTTTCCTTATGATTTTCTTGATAACATTTTTTTCTCTAGCTCACTTTACTATAAGAATATAGTATACAATACCTACACAAAATATGCATTAATCAACTGTTAATGTTATCAGTAAGTCTTACGGTCAACGGAGGAATCAAAAGTTATATATGGATTTCCAGCTGCATTGGGGGTTGGCACCCCTAACCCCTGTGTTGTTCAAGAGTCAACCGTGTACACACACACACACACACACACTCACAATGTGTATTATTTATAGTAAAGTATAGGTGGCGCTTTAAATGACAAAAACAGAATGCAGGTATGATTTGTGGATTTATTATTTAGCTTCTGGATTGATCCCTTGAAAGCCCTTGAATTTCAAAAGCTAAATTTCAAGTTTTATTCCATGATGTAAAACGTTTCTATATGAAAGAGTTGGGTGAATTTGACATCTTAATGTGAAATGCAAGGCTTGTGAAAATCTATCTTCTAGGAAAGCTCAAATGCATGAATTGTCTACTAAAGACCTGAGACCAAAGGCCAAGCCCATAGGTAGAGAAATTTTTTAAATTACCTTACTCATTTGAAGTGTAATCACATGAATTTGCTCATTGTTATTCTCTGCTTCATCTTCAGCAATGATATATTTTACTAATTAGCACTAGACATAAATAAGTCACTGAAGTCAACATTTCTGGTCTCTTAAAAATGTCCTCCTTTGTTCATTCAATAAGCAGATGTTTCACTACCTTCTAGGCTTTTACAAATGGGAATTCAAAAAAGCATGCAAAATATTTGTCCAGGAGCCCCTGTCTATATCCCACACAGTTTGTTGCATCCTGGTGGGTGTTATCAGTCCCCCAGAGATAACTCAGTCAAGAGTTTATATAAATATGAGTAACAATCTAAGAAAATGACAACCCCACCTGGACCTATACAAAGTAGAAAAAGAAAAAACCCAGATGGGCGTGGAAATTTAAAACATTCAGCATCCTCTCCATGGATTGTAGACAAGAACTGATATTGAAACGTCAAATTTTTCTCAGTGTTTTTTATTATTGTTCAGTTGTGACCTTTCAGGGGTCTGATGGAACCCAAAACCCAAACACCAGCACATCACGAGAAAGGCCTGTTCTGCCAGGGGATCTAGTCAGGGTTTGAGTTCGCCCAAGAGACTCCGTCACCCCCATTCTGAAGAGTTTCACTCAGCTCAGTAACAACCCCGGAGTAACTTTCGGATGGACTGCAGTCAAAGCCATTATTTAGCTGGTGGAGATTGTACCACAGAGAAACAAAAGGAACCAAAGGCAGCCGTTACCCTCATTCTCCTATTGAAGCGGGAGAAAAGTGGTCACTCTGCAGCTT
Source organism: Canis lupus baileyi (assembly GCF_048164855.1). Lineage (NCBI taxonomy): Eukaryota > Metazoa > Chordata > Mammalia > Carnivora > Canidae > Canis > Canis lupus. Next base: position 28,128,044 of record NC_132876.1, read on the forward strand.
TCTCCGTGCTCTGGGAAAAGTGAGTCCAAATGTCCAAATCAGAAAAAAGAAGCAAGCAGAAGAAATACAACCTCCATGACACGGAGGTATGTTCAATGACTCGCTGACCTCAAGGAAAGGGAGAAGGTCATGACCTCAGGGAGGCAAGGAGACAAGTCGTTGTGACCCAGAGCAGGACGCGGGACGACGAACTTGGCAAAGCCGAGAGAGGCTCACAGCCCTGAGGTCAGAGCCCGACTCCAGCAGTGCTCGCCGGCGCCGGCAGAGTGAACAAGCTGATCACACTCATGGTAGCTCATGCCCTTCTCCTTCTCCTGGTTTGAGTGCGTTGTCCTTATTCTTTTTTTTTTAAGATTTTATTTATTTATTCATGAGGGACCCAGAGAGAGAGAGAGAGAGGCAGAGACACAGGCAGAGGGAGAAGCAGGCTTCCTGCGGGGAGCCCGACGTGGGACTCGATCCCAGGACCCTGGGATCACAGCCTGAGCCAAAGGCAGACGCTCAACCACCGAGCCACCCGGGCATCCCATGTCCTCATCCTTTTGTAAAACGCTCCAAGTTACCATTTGGCTCTGCAAGTCACATTTGAATTCAGAACGACAGGTCCCCCTTCAGCCTGGGGGCTCAGCTATTAGAGACCTATGGCATCTGTCAGAAAAGGTGGAGGCCTTTTCCAAGGGATATAGTTGGGGACAAGCAATCTAACTATACTTCCTCTAGAAGATCAGCACACGCAGTGTCACTCTGGGTCTCTCTGGGTAAAATAAATCCGACTCCAATCGCATATATAAATAATAATCATTACTGGCTCTTACATGTAAATAGGACCTCTTCATTTGCAAAGTCCTCACACATGCCTAATTTCATTTTGTCCTCACCGTATCCCTATGAAGTACGGAGGTATTAGCACGTTTTACATATGAGGAAACAGGTTCAGAGAGACAAATGACTTGCCCAGCATCATTTAGCCACCAAGTTTGCAGCGAAGCAACTCTTGTAACCTTTCTGTTACAGTACAGCTGAGCCATTTCAACTCGTCCGTAAATAAACCTGGTGACTTGGACCTAATTTCTGCTTGAGAAGTTGCATCTGGGTCAACACAAGGAAAAAACCAAGTGATGTTTAAAAATCCAGTTCCATTTCATACATCTCAATGGCATTATTTGCAAACTTCAAACCAGTGCTAATTAACTTCCTGTTGGTAGGAGAACACCACTGAATGGCTGGCAAAATGGGCCCTTCGCTATACGTGAATTGCTCTTGAGCATTTATTCTGTGTCAGGTCTCATAGTAAGCTTTTATATGTGCTATCTCATTTAATCCTTACCAAAACTCTGCATGATAGACACTGATTTTATGCCTATGTTCCAGGTGAGGAAACCAGAACTGAGGTGTCAAGTAATGACTTGCCCAAGGTCACAACCCACGAGTGTCAGAATCAGGATTTGAACCCAAGCAGGCTGGCACTGAGAGCCTGACCTCTAAACCACTATGCTGAGCCACTTTGGCAATTTAGAAGACTGGGCTAGCTAACCCTGAAAAGACTTACGACCCTTATACATCCCTGGCTGAAGAGTTCTACTCTTCAGACAGATCTAGAACATTTCTGTGCCAAAATCATGTGAACCAGTCTGCTTTTTTGCTTTTGTCACATAACTGAGAGAGAACTGGATAAGCAGATGAAGAAAACATTGTCAAGGGGCTCATTTGCCTACTGGCAAGATGTAGCCCCCCAGATGACTCACTGCTGGGTGTTGCCACCATCAGGAGCCTTTGGAGCTAAAGACAGTGGCATGCAGGTGACTAATTGTTGCAAGGACACACAAAGGTTAAATATCTGTTCATCTTTGTGCATCCAAGTGAGACTAGCTTTTGTTGTCTCAGGTTTGCTACACAGGCATGTGAGCACCATGAAATGTGTACCTCCTGTGCCCCATGAGAGCACAATGTCACTCTGAACATGTAACCTGCACACAGTAACACCTCTGGCAAGCCCAGCTCAGTTACCGGTTTTCTCTCAAATACATTTTACCCTGGAGCCTGAGCTTCTTTCATTTTTTTTCCAATCTACTCCAAACATGACTACAAAGTAAACCACATATTATACGTGCTCTGTATGACTTATTACTTTTTAATAATGTAAATAGGTGAACAGAAGCATTATTGATCTTCAGTGTCTAAGCATTTAATCACTATTAATAATGTAAAAGGTTTTTATAAATATGTAAAAACAAGAGTACATTAAACTAAACGACAGCAGTAATTTGCAAAGCCAGACATTTCACTCGCCATCACTAATGGAGAAGTGCATTTAAAACACAAAATCCTACCAGGGTTAGTGCAACCGCTGACAGCAAGGTCTGGCCAAACTCATTTGTCTGTTTTGTAGCTGTGAGAGGCTGACCCCACATCAATCCATGTCAGGCATCTACTTCAGAGATTGCTTAATATCAGCCCACAGATGTATTTTGTTTGGCCCAACATTTAGGAATTAAATATCTAATATAAAAATTGGAATGTCTTCCTTCTTTATAACATTTACAAAGCTTGGTATCTCTGCACCCAGTCCCATGACATAGGTGGTATAGAGCTGAGGGCCACTGTCCGTGTAGAGGGCATATGACATGGCTTTCTAGCTCACGCTCCTCCCTCCCCTTCCACCTGGCTCACTTCCCTCACTTTCAGTGACATGCCTGGCCCTGCTGGACTAAACAGCTTCTAGAGCCTTCCTTGGAAAGACCTCAAGTGTTTGGCTTGTTCTTTCTGATCAATTTCCCTGAGGGTCCTTAAAAATCTAATTGTATCATTTTACTTAATTTGAGGCCTTAACTATGTTGGTTTACAAAGAGAAAAAAGGTAACTGAACATGAACTGGAAATGACATTAATGGAATATTTCCACCCTTACTTCACTAGGGTACCTGTATATACTTTATTGAGTAGTTGGTCTACACTCTGCCTCACACCTTAGGCTCCCTTGAGGCAGTCATCAGTCATGACATCAGATAATCCAGAGCCCACCGTAGTAGAAGCAAAATGTCTACTTCTATGAGAAGGATGTGTCTGTTGAGAGGCATTTGACTATTGCATTTATCGCTTTGAAAAGTTTTAAGAACAATTTAAAGATCTAAAAATTTGCAACAGTGCTGCTAGGTGCAGTTATGGCAGCCTCTCTTGCCCACTCCAGTCAAGAATGCCTACCCGTAGTTGGAAAGTTCTATTTGTGACCAAATGTAATACAGCATTAAGCACATAACAGCACTGGTAACAGGATACAAAGTAAAGAGGTTAAACAAAATGATAGGTTTTTTCTAGTTTCTATGAAATTGCTGTATTTCAATTTCTTGCTGTACTCTGGGATGTACACAACAGCTCTGGATTGTCATAATTGCTAAATCTTAAGTTCTAGGAGGACAGGGACCAAGTCTGATTTGTTCCTTGTTTTGATTATCTGTTGCTGTGTAGAAAACTACTCCAAAGCATAATGGAATAAAATAAATTTTATTATTATATCTCAGGATTCTGTGGGTCAGAAATTCACACAGAGTATGTGGCCAGGATGGCTTGTCTGTTCTCCATGAGGTTTGGCCTCTCAGCCAGGATATCTCAAGTACCTGGGAGCTGGAACAGCTGAGCTACAGCCAGGAATCTCTCTTTGTACATACAGCCTTTCTACTTGGTCTTCCTATTGGCATGGCAGCCAGTCTTGAGTTTGTTTGACCTCACATATGGTGGCTCAGGGCTCCAAGACAGCATTTCAAGAGATAAAAAAATGGAAGATGCCGGTCTCTTAAGGCTCATGTCCAAAAATTTTAATAGTGTCACTTACATTGCATACTATTAGTTATAGCAGCCACAGAGCTTGTCCAGATTTGAAGTGGGGGAGACATAGATGCCCCCCTCTTGATGAAAGAAGTATCAAAGAATTTGTGGCCATCTTTAATCTACCATACCACTGTATCTCCAGATTCTAACATAGCACCTAGCAAAAAGCAAGTAAAGAATGAGTGAGTGACTTAGTTGTGGTAATATTGAAGTGTTCTTCTCATATTTGCTAATGAAAAACTCATTTTTGTTGCCTAGAACACACAGATGATATTAGGACCTCAATAAGTCAATTCCCAAATGTAGAACCAGCCTAAAGGTAAGATTACTGTTCTCCAAATAGCACAGGAACGAATTCATAAAAGATGAAGTGATTATCTAACAGTAGCAAAGTAATTACTCTTTTTTTTTACCTTATGAGACATTCCACCACTGTCAGAGCCTGCCCATAATTGACATCATTTATAACTTTGTATAAGCATCAATAATTCTCTCTGCCTTCAATGGGTTAGATAATCAAAATTTAGAATCAAGAAAAAAATGAGAGAATAAGGAGCAATGTCACGAAGCCAGTGTGAAGGCTGCTGTTAACTGGCTCATTTTGGTATGTGTCCTTATTCCATCTCATGAGAAAAACAAAGACAAGGGCCCCAGAACAAATCGAGGTACTACAGTGCCTTGAGCATGGCATTTTTGGCAAACTCTTTACTTACACAAGCCTTCCCCCTCCTTTACTACACCCCACTCAATAATAAAACCTTGATTCATGCTCCTGATTATTCATGATACCTGGTAACAACCATAATTACTTATCCTAACTTGTTTAATAAAACATGCTTTTCTGTACTTAGTTGAGCTGGTAATTTATACCATTTGAAATCCTGTGAATGGTAAAGTGAGTTATTGAATCAAGAGTGAGGTTATGGGGGCAAGGTTGCAGGAAGATGGGTCATTGCTACAGAAACTGTCGATCCTGAATAGAGACTGGGACTTAAGAATAAGCACGCTTGATAGACACTAACTGCTGCTTTTTTAAAATTTGTGTTTTATTGACATATTAGTATTTCCAGAGTAACCAAGGACTTTAAATTCTTTTAGAAGAGATATCAAATTCCTCTGCTGTCCCTAATGTAATATCAGATCCTGATGTCAGCTCATTTTTTAAAAAGGGCTGAGGATATGTATCACTCATTTATTCAGCAGATATTCCTTGAGTGCCACTTTGTGCCAAAAACTATGTGAATGGAAGTAAACAAAAGAAACAGCATCCCTTTATTCACAGAACTCCCCTTACAGTCTAGCAGTAGAGGCAGTCAGAACATCAAGTAAATGCATAAATAATGAAATTAACTGCAAACTGCAGTAAATTCTGCAGATTATGAAACATCAGGTTTTTGAGGAAACTTGGAGTTCATCAGCTCAGGGTTCTCAAATCCACCTGCTTTGAACCTAAGTCCATGTAAGACAAAAGGGACTCTAGCAAGTGAAACAAAGTCATTAAACAATGACAGAAGTAGGACTGACCTGGAAGTTTGCAGCAGTAGCTCAGAGATGGTATTCATTAGCTCAGGTGAGCACGAAGACCTGCTAAAATTGACACAAACAGGAGACTATTGATAATTTGCCAAAAAAAAAAAAACATAAAGCTTATTTGGACTGTGAGCAGCTTAACAGTTTGCAAGAAGTTCTGTCCTTTGAAATGTGGGGCTGTAGGTAATTTTTTTCTACAATTTAAAATGTTTGTATTAAACAAATGAATTCAATGGGGAAAAAATCAATCATCGCAAAAATTCTCATTTACCCCAATGAAAAAATTCCCATTAACAACATTTTGGCATCATTTATAATGATGGATCCTACAGTTTCTTTCAAGATAATCCACATTGAAGAAGATTCATCATTTCACTCAGGAGATCAATAAACATTACAACGTTTACTTGGTTAATTTATCCATTTGGTGATGGGCACTGTCCTAGGCTCTGGTCTACAGCAGACAAAGGGCCTTTCCCATACAGTCTAGTGAGGAAGAACGATTCCAGAAAAGGTAAATGTCAGGTAGGTATAAGCACTTTCAAGTAACACAAAGAAAGGTTAGGAATGGAGGGTGACTATTTTAGAGAGAGAGGTCCAGGAAAGCTTCTCTGGGGAAGTGATACTGGAGCAAAGACCTCGTGGCATTCATCTATACCTCAGATGATCTTGGACCTTTATGCAACAGATTGTCACACAAGCCAGGGCCTGGTGGTGACTTTTAGAAGCCCAATAAATCAAGATTCTGTGACACCATATGAAGAGGTAAAACAAACCTTTCTCAAGGAATTATTACATACTGGTTACTGTGAAAGGTTTTACTGATAAGGGGATAGGGTACCTGTCTTCTACAAGCACATTGAGAAAATATGAATTCCTCAGACAAACGGAGAAGCCTCTAGAAACACAAATCAGCAATAGCCCTAGACAGTTTAGTCATGAAAAGAAAAAAAAAGTAACAGATCTTCATCAATTAGTATTGAACCCAAAAGGGATGGCATATATAGAAACCACTTGCCAATTTGGAATGAGGAAAAAGAAGAAGCAAGAAAAGCTTATATTTTAGAATATTTGTTAAGGAAATCCAATGTTATTACAGTATTCAAGTATCAATGGAAGTAACACACAGTTTAGTCTGCGTACAGGTAATCCCCAGAAGGTCTGTTACGTAATCATTTGTAATTTTGCTGAGGTACAAATCTGAATCCATATATTTGGTGTTTGACTTTCTCACAAATCTGTTGGTTAAGGATCTCCAAGTCTATTTGCTAATGGCAGGTGCTTGTGCAGTTTTAATATACGAGCATGAAAAACACTATACGAGATACACAGCTAGGGGCTGATAAACACACAATGCAACAATTACTGAATAAATTGAATATGTTGAGGACAGGGGGAAGCTCTTTCTACAGCACCAGCATCCACATATCTATCTCTTGTTCACCTTTCTTTCTGAAAGGAGGCATTGCACAGACCGGCCCACATTTGCAAAAGGAGTCCCGAGGGTGATTTGGCTCAGCCATGGTTCCCTACAATTCTATTTGTCTTACCATGATGCTTTTCCTGAGCAACCTCCTTTGCTTATCACTTCTGCAGTTGTCCTAAGTGGAAAGGAAGATCGTTGCTACTTACTAATAAAGCACTTTGATTGCATTTATATGAAAGGTGTTACGTATGTGAAGATGGGATCTCCTGATTTTTCCGACAACTCTTTTGTCTGATGCTAAAGTTTAGGAAACATACTATAAAAATTACAAAGTGCTGAAGGTTCCAAGATTTATAGTGCTGACTAGCTCCTGAAATCAGCAGTCAACACCTAAAGGTACCAAAAAGAAAGAATGTGTGACTTTCACTTCCTTGCAAATGCTCTTGGGCAAAGAAGAATTAAAAAAAAAAAAAATCAGAGCACAGATCTTCAAAACGCTGTTCAGTTGATTATGTGTGGTATTTTGAAACTCGGATGTTCTGAGATGCTTAATAACTGTGATTAGTAATACCAGTAGCCATCTATCTACAGCTTATCTCAGTATGGATAGGTATTTTCTAATATTTTATCCATCTTACTACTCCATTAAGAAATTCAAAAGGCTCAAATCCTTCTTACTCGCTTCTTAGCCATACTGTTCGCTTGCAGTGTCTCGAGCTGGTTCTATCATCAAAATTTGTTCCTAGAGAGGGCAGAGTAAATGCAGGTTTGGGGAGGAGGAATAAATGAAGCACATCTCCACTAAACACTCTGCACGTAGAAGGTACTCAGCAGCTCGTCAGTGTCCACAGGAACTGATGTCCATGGGTAGTGAAAGCACCACCTGTGTAGGTGAGCTCTAACTCTCTTTTCATTTGCAGCCACATTTTTATCCATCTTAAGAAAGATCTGCAATATAGCCCAGGCCCCTTGGAATCCAGGTCAGAAGGCCTCCACCAATCCACCACTTTCTAGCTGTGTTATCTTCAGCAAGTTGTTGTTTTTTTTAACCTCTCTGGATCCATTTCTTTGCTTTTAAAACAGGGCTAGTAGTTGTACCCACCCAGGGTCGTAGTGATATTAAATGAAATAAGATAAGGAAAGTGCTCGACGTAGTACATGACCCATAGTAAGCGCTTCATAAATGCTTTATTTATACGAACTTGTATATGCATTTATATACATTATATATATTTAATGAATACCAGGGTACCTAATAGAATGTAATTAGAAAGGTACAACTCAAAAGACAATCATTTTACTGGGTTATTTTTTTGTTGTGGCACCTTTGTGAAGTGGCTGAGGATAGGACAGGGAAAAGTCACAATGGAGGACTAGCAGGCCAGTGCTAGAACTGGAGTGGGTGGAGCTAGGCCACACGTTTTCCTCTGTGGAAGAAAGAGTAATCCACAGCCAGGCTATAGCCAACTAGACAGATTTCCCCAATATTTAATGACTATCCATTATTTGAAGGGCAGATTCGCAGAGAAGTGACGGGAAAGGTTAATGAGGTTAATAAAACCCCATAGGGCTGATGACAAAGAAACCATTTGAGTAAAGTGTAAACCAGGCCAAAAAAAAAAAAAAAAAAAAAACAAATCAACCCAAATAAAAACAAACTTGAGACTATTCTAGAGTTGCAAGGGCTTACAGGACAAATATTTCAGGATTCAAATTCCAGACAAAAATAATCATGTGTCTAAATGAAGCAAACTGGCACTTACGCGGTCCTGAAAATGTGACTGTGTCGTCAGTTTTCTTATTGCTTCAAAACACTTGATCTTTTTCCCATTACTTTGGGGATCTCAGGCATCCAAAGCAAGCCTGCTTTTGACAAGCAATTACCAGGGCAGATGGGAAAATAGCCACCGTCCTCAGGGTGAGTGCCCCCATTTTGTTTTACTTGAAACATCACTAGCCATGAGGAAAATAATTCTGCTTAAAAAGCTATCTGCATTTTCAATAGCACCACCTTTCCCAGAGTCCTAGAATGTTGATGGGTAATGCTTCCAGCTGCTTTTACTGTTGCCCATTTAGTAGGTATTATTTATTTGGGCTAGTGACCAACTGAGTAGGATTAAATCAGCCTGCTCTATTTAAGTAAAAACTAATGAGATTTTATTGGGTTTGCATATGAACATTCACTGCATTCACATTTTCAGAACATGAAAACGGGCTTATGCTATAACATTAAATGTTTTCATGGTGCTGTACCAGCTTAGATAACATATATCAAAAACCCAGCATGTGTTGTGTGGAAACCCCCCCCCCAAATATCTGAATATTAAAACCCTCAAATGTATTTAAATTATGAAATACCACATCGTAATTATATGGTAATATATAAAGGAATAATGGGGTTAATGTTCATAAATTAAGCATTTGAGGAGGACTATTCATTCATTCTTCCCAATCACAGGGGTACTATTTAATTCCCTGAAGTTGTCAATTATCAAACAACGCTCTCATGATGAGAAAGTCATAATGCACATTCCAGAATGCTGGCCTCTCATAAGTGAACCGTAAGGCATCTGTCGTGCGGGAACCTCAAAGTAGTCTCTGAAACCTTTGAAGCAGTGCCATGAGGGTGGGTTGCAAGTATCTTACATCTCCATATAAACAAATATTTGAACCGAAATTCTGTAAAGCTTTCTCGAGCATGGGCTGTGTACCCCAGGCACTGGGAAGGATGCAAAGAGGAAAGTCAGTCTTTGCCCTGATGTAGACTATCTAACGGTAAAGACAGACACGTATATCACTCTCATCCAAGACAGGCTACGTCAAGTACAGTAACCTGTATCTGAGCGCTAAGGAGACTAATGAGGATGGAGACAAACTTGACACTTATTTGAGACCGATAAATCAGGTTAAAACATTTTTTCATCACACAATCACTGGATTTGAAGGGACCCTACGGTTCATCTTATAGTCCAGCCTCCGCTTTGGCATGACGGTTTCAACGTGATTCCCCAAACCACAACGTGGCAGACTCTCTTCCAGAGGTCTGTAGGGAGGAGTTACAAATTCATACCTCACAGATTAACTTCCTAATGGTCCGATTGCGAACCAGTGAGTGACTTGCCTGCCTTCATAGTTTCTGTCCTGTGCCTCCCTCTTGAGGGGTTCATACATCTTAATAGGCTGACTGTTCTGGTCTTGCTTTCACTAAAACAGTGGTTCTCAAAGTTCAGCCTTTAGACTGGCAGCATCAGCATCACTCAGGAACTTGCTAGGAATGCACATTCTCGGGCCCCATTCCAGATCTGTGAATCAGAAACTCTGGAGTTGGGGCCCAGCGGACTGTTTTACCAAGCCCTCCAGGTGATTCTGGTGTGTAATCAAGTCTGAGAACCACTGATCTGTATGCAAGAAATATTACCAGGAAGGACTGAGGACCAATAGCACAGATGACACTCTAAAGAGAAGATCCTTTATTCATTGCATGATGGCAGCCGATAAGATGCTTTAGTCCAAGTGACGCAATCTAAAGCTGTGAAACTTGACGGTATAATGAGCCTGCGGAGATGTTGGGAGAACCATTGCACCATGCCTCACAGGCAGCAGGTTTCCATCCCTTGGAGACACGAACCAAATAACGACTCCTAGAGGAATTTACAGAGCAGAATTCCAGCTCCAGTGAGCAGAGCATTCACGTGGCCTCTCTAAGCCCAGTCCTTCTCAGTGCTGTCTCTTGACCAGAGCTGTCAGCTCTGGAAAGGATTTCATCTGTTCCTATGGAGAAAACAACCTAACCTGCCCAACTGCTGCTAGATCCCCTGCTGGCCAGGACCTTGATTTTGAATGTTACCCTTCAAAGGTTGCTTACGCTCATGTTAGCAACAAAAGCAAATGGTTATAACTTCCCTACTCTGAGCCTCATTTTCCTTGCGAAAGATTTTAATCAGAAACACAATGCAGTAAATTATATCTTCTTACAGCAATTTAGTTTTCAGTGTTGTTTTTCAAACCAAATCTTGTGCTTGAGGTTAATGTTTTTGCCTGAGGTGTTGAATGAATATTGGAAATTTGACACTGAAGACAAAAGACAACAAATAAGAAAAGAGGAGAAAGGAACCAAGAGTTTATTGGAGGCTAGGGATAATTTGACTATGCCATGGAAAAAGAAAATACAGAATGAATTAGACCATTTTGCATCAGAATGGTCTAACAAGCAGCTCGTTAGTTAAATAAGGCTCTGAGTAAAGTGTATTCTGACTTGCATTTCCCAGGATGCCCTGCTCTTCAGACCAAGCTCCAAACACCTACAAGATTCAGCATTTGTTAAAGGAAGAAGCAATTCCTTGGGGGTTGCTGCTTTAGCATAGTGACAGCAAGTAGACAGCTTGGCAGCAGCCTGTATTCTCCAAAGAACGGGAAGAGAGACACTTGTGAGGGGTGATCTATCCCCATACGTGTTTCTAAAGTCGCATTGGTCATGTCCATCTGAGTTCAAGTTATCTCACTCTAACCCAGAACAGCAGGGAGAAGTTCTGGTTTTTAAAGATTCAAGAAAGGAAAGCATCCCAACCATGTCTGTGAATCAAAGGATAGTGAGCCCCAAGGAAAGTGTGCAGTCCCTGCCATTGAGAGTACACAAAAACACACACACAAAACCAACACCAAAGACAGTCACACTAGGCACATACCTGCTGTAGACATGCACAGGGTCAGCTTTATGACAGTCCAGACGGTTCAAAAGACTCAGAGGAGTTCCGTATACTTAGTGGGGAAAAGTTTCAGAAAAAGACAGGTGCTTGAAAGATTAGGACTCACGTTGAGGGTAGTTTGATGGGGCAATAATTTAAGAATTCCAGATGTTTCCCCAAGACGGGCCAAGAACAGGCCAGGTATGAATACTTTTTTAGGTGGTGATTTGAAGATGCCGGAGACTCTCTGGGCAAGGAAACAGGGAGGTACCACAGTGGGAATGATGAATAGCACAGAAAGTAGGATCGTGGTGGTACTACCAAAGACAGACTCGCTGTCATATCCAGCTCACTACTTCAACAAACACCCAAACTTGAAAAAAAGATTAATTATACAGGATGCCTTGGATAAGAGAAGCACAATCCGAATAGACAATGTGAAGCGAAGAGACACTACATTTCAGTGACTGTGTGACTCAGGAAAAAATTAAGTAAATACAAGGTTACCATCCACAATTATGAATAATTGAATTCAGAACTCCAGATTGCACAAAATAGCAGTTGAGCTAAGCAAAGTAGAGAGAACACCATACTTGCAAGAGTATATATGAAGGCTCCCTAAGGGCCATCTGGAGCAGGAGTAGCCTGGGGAAGCAAGTAGACTCAAGAGTTTTCTTTTTGAAATGGAAAATTTGCCTGGGAAAATGTTTTCCCTAGGTTTCTGCATGCAGTGCCAATCAAGATTACTGGAAATTAAGAAAGAATACTTTAATACTGTCCTGAAATTTAGACAGCTTCCACTGACACAGGATGACTGATGTTGGTCAAAGATTACAGTAAGTACTAGTAATCCAGGAATAAAAGGAGCTAAGAGTTATTCTTGTGAAAAATAGATGACATGGAGTGTGTAAATAATGGGAGCAAATGCAGCAAGATACAGGGACTCTTAGAACATTTAAAGTCTAATACATTACAAAGAGACCTCAATGCTGATAAACGTAGAATAATGAGTTTTATGGGGCTTTATCATATGCTATAAGTTGGTGTGCATCATAAAATATGAGAAATAAAAAATAAAGTAGTTGAAAGACAAGTCTGCACATTATTTATGAATGATGCAGAGTGAAATGAATGAGAAGAACAGGTAGACAATGTCTTGAATAATGATGACTTTGATGAGTCGTTATCACACAAAATCTGTGTGCTTCATAAAATATGAGGAATACTAAAGAGCAGAAGAGTCAAAAGACAAGTCTCCTCAGAATGAGATACAGAATGAAGGAAGAGAGGAATACAAGGGAAATGCACAGAATAATGATAGCTTTTATGAGACTTTCACTCACCAGCCTGGATCCTTCATAAATATAAACTGTATAGAAAATAAAAGAGCAGCAAAGAGAAGAGACAGGTCTGTGTCTGTCATAAAATATGAGCAAATAATGCCAACTAGGCTTGACAAAATAAAAACAAAAATAATTGAGCCTAGTATAGCTGTGGGAAGACACAATGTCTAGAGTAATATGAACAAATGAAATGAGTAAGTGTAGAATTGTCTTGCCAAAAGGGAATCAGCGACCACCTAGGTAGGCTTTATTGTTGCAAAGGCCACCTTGTTAACTGGTAGAGCCTTAGCAAGTTTGGAGTTACCCCCACCCCCAAAAAAGCCATCAGCACTTAGTGCTCGGGGAAGCCATGTTCAAGGGATTTTCCAGTGCCTCTTCTCAGCCCTTCTAGCTCCAATCCCTACATAGTTTGCAGATTTTCTCAGCTTGCTTCTACTTCATCTGTACCCTGCTTGTCAGACTTTGTTTTATGAAGACCTTCAAAAGGTTGCTGTATAAAACTAGAGACATCCTTTCATTTTCATTTCTTGTTACATTGGACTTAGAACCTGGAACCACATCTGTCAGGGTTAGTTCAAAATCCAGAACTCAATGACCTTCAAATAAACGTCTCCTCTATTAAATGGGATTTCAGAATCTCAAACTTTCGAAATCTCCCCAAAAGAAACTGGGAGAATCAGACAAGACAAAGCAAGTGCCACTATGTCATTTGCGTACCATTCAGAGCCATGATTTATAGAACTCATAAAAATGTACCGTTCATTGGAAAAAAGAAAGCCACTGATCTATGTCAAAATTAGGAATGTTGGTCTGAGACTTCAATACAGCGATAGCAACAGTTATACCAGCTTACTTTTGGTTAGTACTTAATGGCTTGTAGTTTGTTTTCGGGGAAGGCCTTAGGTAATGCAAGATAAATCCTATTAGCATAACTTATATCCAATTCCTTTGATTATGTGTGATAGAATGGAGTGTGGAGTCTATTGGCTGTGATGTATAAAACAAACTTTGGCTGGTAACTGTCTTTCGATTTTTCAGAGATTTTTTTTTTCTCTCAAAAGATTTTTGTGGCCATGAGCCTTCAGATATATTGCCTCAACTTGCTAATTCTTTTTTAGGAAGATATAATGCCAGGGAGGAATTATCATGGTTACTTTGGAAAGTCATGTTTGCCCAAATAACATGGCCCTCTTTAATCTAAGATTCAGATCCCCTGGATCTACTGAATCCCACTTGGTGAAAAAAAAAATGACATTAACTCCCCAGGAAAAAAATCACTGACCTTGCTCAACCTTCCTCAACACCTCCAGCTCCAGCTACAAAATGCACATGCTAGAGCTCAGGGCTGCCAAAACTAGGATTGGACTCCCCCCCTCCACAAGTGGTGAAAAAACTGCCCCCCAACCCCTGCTGCCCCCAATAATGGCAGATCAGTGAAAAAAAACTTTGCTTGGAATTTGCTCCTGGGTCCTCTTCTTAACTGTCAAATGCCTGAAATTTGTTATAACTTGGTCAGGCTAGAGCTGAAAGTATGCACATTTTAGTGGACTATGTCTGGGAGACAGCCCTATTTGAGAGCTAGTTTAATAGAATCTCATTTTTTGGGCAAGGGTGAAACTCCTTTGTTTAAAGGAAAAAATCGCCTGAAATATTTTATTTCAATTAAGCAAGAGAAACAGAATACTATAGCTAAGGACCATGTCTTTTTTGCAGACTCACTCTTAAAATTTGTCCAAATAAGTTTGCTTTCTTATAATATTGTTTTTCCAGAAAAAGGCAATTTGGCAATATGAATCAAGAGCCTTAAAAATATTCACACATATGTATGTAAGTGCATGGAGAATGCACACATTACTGATTACCTCTGAGGAGAAGACCAAGAGCTGGGAGGGAGGTCTTGAGCAGAGACTTTAGTCATATGTACAATGTATTTATGTATTAATAAATGTGATGAATTTTAATAAAATAAAATTATTCTTCCACAACTAGGACTATCTCCCAAGGAAATATAAGATACTCAATGCAGGAAAAATTAAGAAACTACTATATGTCCTAAAAAAAGGAATGAATTAAACCAGTTAAGGAATGCTGTTTTAAGGCTATATTGTATAATAACAAAGTGATATATTAAGGAATTTCTGATTACATTGGACAATGTTAATAATACACTGTTAACATAAAAATATCAGGACACAGATCTATACTGAGTATAATCCCAGTTTTCATGGGCAAAAAAGATACACATGCCATCCTCGAAATGTTGTTAGTAGTTACTACTGGTTGGTGAAATTATTGTGTTTTTTGTTATACTTGACTGTGTTTTCCAAAGTTTCTCCATCTTGGCTTCTAGAATCTAGTTTCAACATGCTTTTATATTTGCCTTTGATCTTGTGTTGCAGGCGTGCTTGTGTGATTCGAGGCCAAGTGGTGGCTGTAGATGGAACTCCTCTAGTAGGGGTGAATGTTAGTTTCCTGCATCACAGTGATTATGGGTTTACCATCAGCCGGCAAGATGGAAGGTATGTCAGTATTCCTTCTAATCATTGGGGGGCCAAATAGTGACTTCTAGCTATGAGCCAAACCAGGGCTTAGATGATACAGTGTTTGTAAGCCCATCTTCCTTCTAGCCTGTATTTCAGAAAGTCGTTGGTGATGTTTATTTCCTCTATTCCCCAACTAAATCAAACCAAATTTCTCTTCTAACCATGCACTATTACTCAAGTCTTCTGGAAACCCTGGCCACCTGGAAAGTTTCCTAGCCTACATCCAATTCCATTTATCAATCCAGCTTCAAAATTCAGTGAGATGATGCAGGTAATAAAGAGGGGGCCAGGAACACTTAGGCTGTTCTTCCATGGCAGCCTTAAAATATTTCAGAAATGAAGATGTCCAAAAGATTTCTCCCAAAAGTACAAAATTCAACCTCATTAAGATATTTATTTTTAATGTGTGCACCCTAGACTGCTTATTTTTGTAGTGGCTGCAACTGATTGACAAGCATGGCCAGCCTAACCAATTCCCTTAAGTGTCTTTAATAACTGTAGTGATTTAACCTCAATACCAACCACCAGGCTACTCTCTAAGGGCTTCTCAGGCTCTCTGAGACCCAGGAAGCAAGACCACTAAGTAAAATCTTTCCACCCCAGAAACGGATTTGCTCATGAAAACATTTTTGTTTATCATTTAGGTAGACATTTTGTCTACCATTTAGATAGACATTTGTTCAAAATATTTGAGTCAATAGGCCCATGTGTCTGGCTTAAAGGTACCCATTTATGACCCTCAGGAACACTATAATAATGGCCTTGAGGTGCCCTAGTCTCCAGATGTCTGCCCTTAAAATGAACTACTCACAATAAGCTGCTTCAGTAGTCACATAAAGAGATGTTGGCTTGGAGCTTTATCACAGTGTGAGACTGTCTTATTTCAAGAACCTACAATCAAACCTTATTAGTCCTAACCACTTCAGAATTGCTAATTGTTCAACCTGGGCTATGCTGAATTTTTTTTTCAACTGCCTATCAAGAAAATGCTTACAAAAATTAAAGAAGCTAAAAAGAAAAGTTTTAACATACATAAGAAAAACAGTTTTTAAGACTTCAGTAAATCATATAAATGATTTGTACGTAAATTATATTGCAGATTATTAACTAGCCACCTATTTATTAGAATAAGCTCAGCAAAAACTACTCTGGGTACAGGTAGTCTGAATACACATAAACACACACACATCCATTGTATATATGTGTATATATGCAATAAAAAGTACATTTCATTTCAAATAGTCCATAGTTGGAGGTCTCCACTAATTCAAATGGACCTTTCTCCCAGCTTGACTGAATGATGAAATTTTAGTAGTTCCCTCACCAGTAACTGGTACACAGAAGTGGCCTCTCCCTTTGCCAGCATGCTTAACTATGTGCCAGAAATTGAGAAATGGATTGTTTCTTTAAATAGAATATGCCCTCATAGACATTTGACTTCACTTGGAGAACTCATGGGCCTTTAGGTTTTTTTTTAGCATGTGTAGAAAGGTTTGAGTGAATTATTTGATATTTACAAAAGAGCTTAAAAGAAACAATATCTTAAAAAAAATCTAAAAATTTCTGTTTCCAGTTTACCGAAAACATTAAAAAAAGAACAATTTTTGTCGTCATTTTTGTGTTTTTTGTTTTAAGTAAAATGCCAGGACCCTCATCTGCTGAGCTCTCTGTGAGAACTACGTTTATGTAGATGACAGATACAGCCAGAGTCCCCTCTGGCAATAACTCTCCCCTCAGGCTCCACAAAGGGTGTAAGCGTTCAAAATCTGTGCCCCAAATGCCAAGCAGACTGTCCCACTGTCATCTCCTGGACATAAAGTGACAGTGTGATGGGAGTTTCCATTTATATGTTTCTGTTTGTTGCTCTCTCAGACTGAGTACATTTCGAAAGCAGAGTATCATAAGGAAACTATATCTGAGAGCAAAAGGATTACAGAAAGGCTGAGATTAGCATTTAAATACCCAGTAGACAGAGTGTGATATGTAAGATGCTGTAAGGGGCCCTCTGTCTCCAAGTCTCAGTCCAACCTGTCTGCCACCTTGCCTGTAGTTCCCACCAATGGCATCACTGCTTTGGGTTAAGCTGTTGACTCTAAAAGTTCTCGTTAAATGCAAATATGTTATGTGGGATGTAGAACTAATTACTCCCATTATCATCCATTTGCACAAGTTAATTGACAACTTCCCCTAGAGAACCAGGAAAAGTCTAGGTCACAGGACCAAAGTTATGTATAAAAGGCGAAAGGAACTATGGGAATGGAAGAAGGAGACCTCTAAAAGTAAGAAGAGATTAGACATGCAGATTGGGAGAGGCCGAAGTATCAGAATAGAAGAAAAAAGGCAATTCCAAAGGAAAATGAATATGTATGAGTATCTACTGTATGCCAGGCATTTTCATAAGTGTTGATCTGTGTCATCCTCACGACAAGTTTATGAGATAGGAAGCATTATTATCATCCTCCTCCTCTGGCAGATGAAAAAACGTATCCAAATTAACACAGCTAATAAGGGTCGAGCCCAAAATTTGAACCCAAGTAATCTGGCTCTTATCTTCTATAATTACCCACCTTCAACTTAGATTATATAACAAGTGCTCAGGAAAGCTTTGAAAGAGAACTTTTTATGTTATAGTTTAGCCAGTGATAAGAACAATAGGTGAAGCGCTGACCTTAGAAGATTCTTGAGAAGCGTTAAAGGTCTCAAGAACTTTGGAAGACTTTGAAAAATGAACAGGGAGTTCCCTCCCTGTTCAAGTCCAGAGTTTGTGGATTTATAGATACCATAAGGCAGAAATAAGCATTTTGCATTGGCCTTAATAGTCGTCCATCTATGGGTAGGACTGCTCTGATTTATTATAGATTGACAGGTAGGTCTTCAAACAAATATGTCCTCTCCGTTGGGTCTTTTATACTCACTATCAAATGACTTGATAACCTGTTCTTAATGACCCATGCCAATTAATATCATTTGTAGTGGGGGAAATCCCAAAGAATTAATTATTCAGGGAACATGCAGCCTGGCATTGGAATATGTAGATGGAATTTTGGCCACAGATACACCTTCCACCTCTATGGCAATTGAGTCAGTCTGACTATATATCAGCTAGGTGGGAAAAGGAAAAATCAGTCAGGGTTCTCCAGAGAAAAAGAAGCTCTGTGTGTGTGTGTGTGTGTGTGTGTGTGTGTGTGTGTGTGTACATAGTATATATGAGAGAGAGAGAACAAGAGATTTCAAGGAATTGGCTTATGTGATTGTGGGAACTATTAGGTTCAAACCTATAGTGGCTGGTAAACTAGAATCTCTTAGGGAAGGAGTTGATGCTACCTCTGTAGTCTTGAAACAGAATTCCTTCTTCCTCGAAGAAACTTCAGTTTTCAGTCTTTCAACTAATTGGTTCGGGCCCTCCCACATTATCAAGGGTAACCTCCTTCACTTAAGGTCAACTAATTGTAGATATTAACCACATCTACAAAATGCCTCCACAGCAACATCTAGATTCATGTCTAAATAACTGGGTACTATAACCCCACCAAATTGACATATAAAACTAAACTATCACAGGATACCTAGGAGAAGTTCCCAGAAGAACTTAAAAATCAGTATCTGCTTATGGAGATAATCAAAAGCTGGCCTACAGCTCATTTGAACTACAAGAAGATATATCTGTAAATATAATAAGGCAATGGATCTGATTTGAGAAGAGAGTTAACATTTGCTGAGTCCTTGACCCTTAAGTCTTTCTTATTTACTAATTAGCAGTATTAGGTGAGTGATAAATCATATTAGCTCCATTTTACTAACAAGGAAACAGAAATTCATGGGAGTTAAATAACTAGCCCAAAGACACAATGTTAACGTGGCAGAGCTGGGTTTCGAACCCAGGTGTGTATGAAGCCAAAACCTGCCCTGTCTCCTTAATCTTTCTAGAGTAGAGAATAACTCACAGGTGCATATGTTTTTGTTTGGATAGTTTATGTGTGTATGTGTGTGTGTGCATTTGTTTTTGTTTTCAAATAAATAAGCACTTCAATTTTAAGGAGGCAAGAGCCAAGGTTTAGGCAAATCAAACTTGCCCAAGGACATGGAGGTAAATCAGCATAGACTGTGAACTAGAGGAAAGGTCTCTTGGCAAGGAGTGTAGGATTTTCCCCACTACACTTGCCTTAAACTGCTTCAGTATTATCATGAATTCATCCTCTCTGTCTTAAATCATAAGCCACTTGGGCTTTCTTTTTTAGTTCAAACCTAGATTATTTTCTATAGCTATTGTAGTTCTTCGAATCCTCTTTTTGGAAACTGCCTTAATATTACAGTTACTTGACTGAAAAAAGGAACAATAAAAAATACAGTATTAGCCATCCTTTGTTACTGTCCATTTATCTTTATCTGGAAGATTTCTGCAACAAGATTTGATTGGCAATACTATAGTAAATATAATAAATGTTATATGAAGAAAGTGGTGAGATATCCATAATTAAGTCTGATTTCCTATCATGGCATTCTATCATTGAAAAAGTGTTTTACAGAAATATTTCTTTTAATGCAGGGAATTGCTTACATCTCTCTTCTGTGGATTTTAGTTGCTTTGAATATTATGAAGCATCATATTGTCCTTTATCCATTTTATGATATAATAGTAATAATTTATCATTATCTTACTTTTACATAGTATTTTATGCTTTTTGAATGCTTTCAAGTCCATTATCTCAAAGACATCATTATGCTTACAGGAGAAGTAAGGTACAATCATCTAGTGCAGAATGAACTGAAATCTGAGTGTGTTATGCTTCAAAGCAAGAGTAATGTCAGATACCACATCAAGTGATGGACAGAATTGGCTTATAGGAGAGGTAGTCTTGCTTTGTCAGAGATATGGAAGGTGTTGTCAGCAGAGATGGATAGGGTCCATTACAGGCTGTCTTACAAAAGGAAACCAAGAGGCATCCTAGATGGAACCAGAAATCCTAAATGTAGACTTCAAGTAGAATCAGCAGCTGAAGTGGACGGGCAAATGTGGAGGGTTCAGGCATGGTACTGTTCAAATTTCACTGAACAACGTTCCTCTGCTGCTACCTTTTCCAAATGCCATCTCAAAGACACCACCAGATTTCTGACACTGTTTGTGACTCCGAACAAGATAGTTAACCTTTCGGCTCTTTACTTTTCTTCAGTTACATTTTAGGAATCTTTTTTTTTTTTTTTGAGGATGAATAATGTATTATAGTAAAGACACTGCTGAATGTTAAATGGTAAAATACGACTTTGCAGAAATACATGCAGTGATTTTGTTTAAGGTAATATTAAAATTGGTTTACAAATTCGGGGTGCATATCAACTGGTGATGCAGAGTTTTTTTTTTCTCAGAAGTCTACTAGATAGTGAAAAGAAGTCATCCATACGTTTAGCTAGAGGAAATTTATAAAACAGAAATACAAATGGATATAGTTGAGTCCCAGAGGAAGGAAAGTGTACAAAAATCACTGATTTTTTAACTTGCACATTATTTTGGTTGTTCATTTGGTGAAACTGTCTTATATTTTTCCTCCTCAGCTTTGACCTTGTAGCCATTGGTGGTATTTCTGTCATCTTGATCTTTGACCGATCACCTTTCCTGTCTGAGAAGAGAACACTCTGGTTGCCTTGGAATCAGTTCATTGTGGTAGAGAAAGTAACCATGCAAAGAGTGGTATCAGACCCACCATCCTGCGACATCTCCAACTTTATCAGCCCAAACCCTATTGTGCTTCCTTCACCACTCACATCATTTGGAGGGTCCTGTCCAGAGAGGGGAACTATTGTTCCTGAGCTGCAGGTGGGTACATTGGCCTTTGACTGTATAAAATCATAGTATGGCGGGGCTGGTCAACGATGTATAATGGCTGGATTCCCTTTCCTAGTACTTCTGCCAGCCCTATAATGGGCTGCCCTTCATTTATCAAGAGAAGCCTTCAAATGTAATCTCTCTGGCACACGTTTGCAAGGTGATTGGCCAAGGCTATAGGGTGCTATCTATAGCCATAGAACAAAGCAAGATGAACTAGCTGTCATGAGAATTAAACCCCAAACCTTGACCTAATGAACACTGTGCTCTAAAGAACAAAGCTTGCTAGCTAGCTCAATAGTGATAACAGTATAATCAATGAGGTGGGACCGTTTGTGGTTCTGAAATTAAAGCTCCTTAAGAAATCTAGTTTTCTTCCATTGTCTAGTTTGTATCCATTGTCGTTGTTCTTAGAAGTCATGACAACGCCTCTTGTTTAGCTGTGTTTGGTAAAGGCAATTTTCAAGCGTATGGGTTTTGTTTAAAGCTTTGCTTTTGAGTGTTCAAGCTTTATAGTCAGAGGAAGATGTATTTTTGAACCTTGGTATTTTATAGTCCCTAAAAAATTTTTTGAGACTTCAACATGTTCATTTCAGTACTAAGCCAATTCAAACATCTATAGTATAATTTTCCCATCACATTATACAAACATTTTAATGATAGGTAAGTGTAGAAGCCACCAAAATGGACCCCAGTCACACACATCCAGAATTCAAGAAGTATACTCAAGAGGAACTAAATGGACACTCCAAGACTGAATTGGTTTTTCTTCCACCACAACATTCCCAACAGCTGTTAGTAATAACCAGAGGATACCACTGGTGAAAGACTCACAAAAATAGTGCTCTACGGGAAAAGGAGTCCAATGAGTTGCCCCTCCTGTCTTTTCCATTGTTTTTCCTTAGAAATGAGCAAAAAACAAGACCATGCTTATTGAATGGGTACACCAGTCTCTGTATACTTGTCACTAGGAAGCGCAAGTCTTCTTCAGGGCAAAGGTTTTCAAACTGATCTAGGACTGCGTGTTTCCGTAGGGAAATGAAATATTAAGGTGGTAAGTGTCCCTCTGTCCTTCACTATTGTATTTCTACCACCATCTAAGGAGACAAAGCCATTGGACAGCTCTGGTATCAAACAGCTAATGTAGAGGAAGAAAAATCGGGCAGAGTAGACAAAAGCAATTTGTGTCCCCAGAAAAAGAATGACCAGAAATCTTGGACAATATGAGATACCATGTGGTTAACAACCAGTTCTACTACATGCACTCACTTGGGAAAGGGTGAAACGACATGGTTCTGAGCTAAAAATGAGTGGGGGAACAAAAATATCCACACCATTCATGTCACCTTAAAAGTATTGACTAGGCTCTTTCTTCAGCTGGGTTTTGAAAGTTGAAAGTTATGGAACACAAAATTCAGTTTTAGTGACCACTTTTGGTTAACTCCATCTGTGCTAATAAACAAATAAGTGATAGCAGTTAAAGTAGCCAAGTGGTAGCTTCATTCTGGGATTCACATTTAGTATAAAATGTGCACAGGAGTTAATGGGAGTTATTTACTTCTCAGTCACAGGTGCCAACTTGGAAAAACCTGTTCCGAGCTATTGGTACATCAAAGCACAGAGAAATATGTAAGCAAAATTTGATTAAAAAAATTGACCCTCGAGGTCATTCCAAAGGTCCAAAGAAGACAAGTTTGATGGCATCAGTAAAGATTAATTCTAGGGAAACCATAATCTCTGTCATAAAACATCACCTCGCTGAGCCTGGAGTCCTTCCTCTTAGAGAGCCTGTCCTGAATAAGGATTACAGCAATGGTTTTATGATATATGACTTAACACACCAAACAAGATTTTGTGTATGTGTATTTAAGAAAAAGACCTCTCAATGGAGCCCATAGCACTGAAATGCTTGACATTCAGTAGTGTGATCTTTTCCAACTCCTACTAAGCAATTTTGGGAACACTGTTAAAAAACTAAAATTGTTCTTTTCGCTGCCTTTCCTGGCAGGGAAAAAATGAGCACAATCCTCAGGGTTGGTTGGATGTCTTGTCCTCATGCAGCTTCAGTGCAAAATTTGAGACCTATGGTCACACAGCCTCACAAAGATTCTTGCCTTGGCATCCACAGGATCCCTTTAACCTCTCTCTTTTGGTGTGTTTCTAAGACAAGAAAGTATGCAATAGCCTTATCTACCCGTGACCACCTATCGAGCCACTTGGGCTTTTTTGTCTTTCAGGTGGTACAAGAGGAGATCCCCATTCCTTCCAGCTTTGTGAGGCTGAGTTACCTGAGCAGCCGCACCCCTGGATATAAAACCTTGCTCCGGATCCTTCTGACACACTCAACCATTCCTATGGGAATGATAAAAGTACACCTCACGGTAGCTGTGGAAGGGCGACTCACACAGAAGTGGTTTCCTGCTGCAGTTAATCTCATCTACACGTTTGCTTGGAACAAGACCGACATCTATGGACAGAAGGTTTGGGGCCTGGCGGAGGCTTTGGGTATGTTGAACTAATTCTGTGCAAATAGCAGCATTATGTTCACAAAACAGAAAATACTGGTTGCATATTAATTTGTATGTGGAAACATTATGTATGGGAAAATAACGGTTTTCTTTTATTTAAGGGATCGAAAGCCTTTTTTCATTCAAACCACTATCCTTGGACCTACTTAGTGTTCCCTTTTGACACATTTTTGCTTCAAAGCTAGTTTAGTTCTCCTTTCAGGATGGCTGCGTACCAGTGGCATCACACACTCTGACTTGTAACTGTCTCCAGTGCTGAATATTGCCTTCTAACTGTGACCTTTGGTGTGGCGTTCTTTTGGTCATGTTTTTGGGTTTGACATTTAGACTGTCATTTCCACTTAGAAACTACAAAATTTTAACTTATAGGCATCTCCACTTATTATCTCTTCTGTCTAAGATAGTTAGACTCCATTAACTTGTTACTTCAGTAGGTTAAATGCAAAAAGAAATCATCTCACCTTCCTTGTCCTTTTAATTTTCTTTTATTTCAAGACTTTAAAACCTAGGATCTTCCAGATAGTAGGGACCTTTAGAAGTCCTCTGGGCCTACAGTTTTCAGATATTTAATTCTGTCAGACAAATGACATTTTAAAAAATTAGACTGAAACAGATTTGCCAACTTTTTATTTTGCCAAGTAAGAATATCTTAAAAAGAAAGAAGAAAAAACCTACTACAATCTACTACTCACTGCTACCATAATTTCATCAAGGAGGGGGTATCTTAACATCAAAAAAGAGAATATTCTGTCTTTTAAAAATGACAGTAAGCAATCTAACACTGATGCTTAGAGAGAGACAAACAGACAGACAGACAGCAAGGTCTTTTTTTCTCTCACCTTGTAGAAGACAGTGAAAACTTCCTAAGGGACCTGACACAGGTCGGTGGAGCCACAGCTGGGAGCCATTGATTCTTGTGCCTTCAGGCAATATCTCATGGAAACCACCCTTGGACAGATGAGAAGACTATTTTTAAACCTCTCCAGAGGAGATGTTTTCATATCCTCCCTTGGAAGTGTCTATCATGGAATAATTCCCATATAACTGACATTTATCTTTTAGACTGTGGTGTGTCAATTTCCTCCCTTTCTTTCCAGAGGAAAACTAATAGAGGTGGGAGAAAAAGACCAGTAACTCTTCTTTGCCCAAGAGATTCTCATATATTTAAATAATTAATTCATCTCTGTTGGACTTTATTAGAATGCAAGAAACATAGAATGGTTCAGATGTCCTCAATTAGTGAGGAGTTATTGTAAAGACATGGGGAAGTAAGAAAGATCAGGAAAAGGCATCAGCAAACTGCAGCCTTCCTGAAGATATCTTATGGTTCTAGAAAGCCCGAACCTGCTTTGTCAACTTAGCAACAGCCCTTGTTGTCCTCTCTGCAGCAAGAGGCCACTGCCTCCCTCCATGGTGACTTGGCTCTACTGATGCCAGAATTCCTCACGTCTCCTCTGACATTAACTACCCTCCCTTTCTCTTGGCTTTTCAAACCCCACGGTCTGGTGACTTGCTATGTATTTTGCATCCAGATTACTCTTAGAGAGAATATCAGATTGTGTCAGCTATAGAGTAAACACCCTAAACAGAGCTCTACCATTGAGCTGACTACCATCAAGGTTGTTGGCCAGCCTATGGACTCCTACTTGACCCGTTTCAGTGAGTATAGTGGTTAAGAGAACAACTCTGGAGCCAGACTCCCTTCCTGGATTCACATCATCACTCATCTACTTACTATGAAACATTGGGTCCATTAGTTAATCCCCAGCAGCCACAGTTTCTCCATCTATAAAATGGGTATCATAAAGAGAATGCTACTCATAGCATTCATAGGTTATTATAATATGAGGATTAAACAGGATGAGTAATGTAAAGTGCTTCCCACATGGTAAGCACTCAACAGACGTTCAGCACTGGTATCATCTTGGCATTTCTGCTGGTGGCCAGTGTATTGGGATCACAAGGTATAAAGCATGGAGGCTGCCCAGGTATTTGTTGTCTCGGCTTCTTTTAGTAGGGAACTGGGTATAACAGGCAAGCACTCAGGGACTTCTGGGTGGCTCAGTGTTTGAGCATCTGCCTTCACCTCAGGTCATGATTATGGGGTCCTGGGATCGAGTCCCACATCAGGCTCCCCACAGGGAGCCTGCTTCTCCCTCTGCCTGTGTCTCTGCCTCTCTCTCTGTGTCTCTCATGAATGAATAAATAAAATCTTAAAAAAAAAGACAGACAAGCACTCAGTTATTCTCCATTTCCCTCCTTGCCACACACACACACACACACACACACACACACACACACACACAATCTCTTCTCTGCCCTTCTCTGTGCTATGAGAGACTGGCTTCTAGGGACCTCATTGCCTGGACTCCTTTACTCTCTGGCTTCCTATTTGATGAGGTCAATGGATGGCACCATCTAGAGACTGCAGGGTGGAAGGAGAAGGAAGTCAGAGTATTTACCCCTCTCCCTGCCTCATTGCAGTTCTAGCAACAACTACATTAGAAGATGGTGGCTCCTATCCTGGAGATCCTCCTCTACGTCCCCAAGCTGTCTGGTCTTCTGTATCATCATTCCCTCCCTTTGCCCCTGCAAACCCAGGAGGCTGCTCACTGTTGCCAGTCCCTGAGTGGGTCACCATCCCTCATCGATTCCCTTAACTCTGCTCGTGCTATTGTAAATAGCCCCTTCATCTGACTTTATGCATGAACACTTGAGTGTGATGTGTGTTTCCTGCCATGACCTTGACTGGTGAATACTCAAACCTGTCTCCAGGATGTTTTCTCCAGAATATTAGCCTAACACCTTTGCTGCCCTGGGATAAACCAAAATCCTCTAACTTTTCTCCATAGGTCTTTGTTTTCCAATTCCCTATTACCCTTCCTAGAATCCCTGTGGGGTCATTGCCTTTTTTTGTTCGTTTGTTTTTACTTTTTTCTTAAGTTATGACACTTAGCAGTTTACCCAGTACTCTCAGGAAGAGCTCACCGAGACAATGTCTAGCAGCCATTTCTTGCCAGGGTTCACATAAATGCAGTGCAACCTTACTTTTTTAAATAACGGCCTCATTGAGACATAATTCACATACCACAGAGTTCACCCATTTAAAGTGTACAATTGAGTGATTTTTTGTATTTTTACAGCATTGTACAACTATTACCAGTATCAGATTCTGGAACATTTTCATCATCACCCTACAAAGTAGCACCCCCGCACACACCAGCAGTCACTCACCACTCCTCCCTCCCTGATGACCACCAATCTACTTTCTGGTCTACCTCTTCTGAGTATTTCAAACAAATAGAATCATGCAATATGTAGTCTTTTATGTCTGGCTTCTTTCTCTTGGCATAATGTTTCCAGAGCTCATCCGTGCCATACATGTGTCAGTGCTTCATCCCTTTCTATGACTGGATAATATTCCGTTGCATAGACACCACATTTTGTTTATTTGTTCATCAACTGATGGACATTTGGGCTGTTTTACACCTTTTGGATATTATGAGTAGTGCTGCTATGAACATTCACATACAAGCATTTGTTTGAATATCTGTTTTCAGTTCTTGGGGAAATATACCTAGGAGTAGAACAGTTGGATCATATGGGAATTCTGTGTTTGACTTGTTGAGAAACCACCAAACTGTTTTCCACAGTGTCTGCACCATTTTATCAACCTTACTTTATGCGTAAAAGTGTTACTTCTCTTTCTTTTAAATAACTCCAGTGCTAAAGATTCTAAAATTTTCTTCCATATTGTAGTTAAGCACTCTAAATGACTTAGCTTCTAATATGCCCATTGATTATTGAATAAACAACTAAAACACAAAGAAAAGCAAAGATTTTCTAGTATATACACAAGTGATGAAGCCCCCATTCCTACTTTTGCCTATAGGTATTGGTTTGCATTCTATTTCTACGATCATATTCCTTATCAAAACATCCTGAAGCCTTCTGACTATAAAATGACCTTAATTAAAATGCTAAAATATATGCTGTTGGTTCATTTTTAAGGCTAATAAAGTAACAAAAGCAAACGAAAATTGATCTACTCAGATATATCCAAAGAGACAGGAAACAAAAGTATTATTCATGGTATTTTATGTGCACTTAAAGGACATATTTTTTTAGGGTAGAGAAAGAATGTGGCAAAGGTCTCAAGCAAAATAGTCAAAATAATTTCAAGCATGGTGCCTAAGATGGAATATGGATTATTTGCCTTGCAGGGAATGTCCTTGATCATCATGGTTAAAGAGATTTTATTTACTACCTTGTCTGCATTTCCATATGCATGGAGACTAAGAGAATTTCTTGCCAGTGGTAAAACATTAGAGCAGGTCGTAGAATGAAGTCAGAGATTCTAATTCTCTGCAGATGAACTGTGAGCATCTTAAAGAATACAAGAGACAATAAATAGTTCAAGTCATAAATGAGTGAAGACAAAGGGATCAAGTGTGTGACCACTGGTATGAGCTCATACCTTAATAGAGATGAGTGAATCTCACCAAAAATGAAGAAAATATTTAGATGTACTCCTGCCCATATTTTATAATCTCTTAACTAATGCAAGAAAAAACAGACTACATTTTACACCAGATAGTGACAATGGTGCTCTATATAACATTTCGCAGGTTTGCTTCAGATTTAGAGGTCCTAGGATGGCCCTCTGGTAGGAAGAATGATGACCACCAGCCGCCAAAGATGTTCATCCCCGGAATCTGTGAATATATTATGTTATGTGGCAAAAGAGAATTAAGGTTGCTGATCAGCTGACTTTGAGATGGGATGATTATCCTGGATTATCCAGGTGGGCCCCATGTCACCACAAGTGTCCTTGAAAGTGGAAGATGGACTCAGAAGGGGAGGCCAGAGTTAGAGGAAGGTATAACTATAGCAGAAAGGCACAGCAGGGTGAAATATTGCTGGCCTTGAAGATGAGGGAAGGGAACCAAGAAACAAGGTTGTTGGTGGCTGCTAGAAGCTGGAAAAGTCAAGAAGACAGAGTCTCCTTCGAGCCTCCAGGAGGAATGCAGCCTGCTAAGATGAGCTAAAACCTGATTTTAGCTCAGTGAGACCCATTTCAGACTTCTTAACCTCCGTAACAGTAAGATGACAATCTGGCTCATTTGAAGCCTTTGCTTGTGGTAATTTGTTGCAATAATAATAGGAAACAAACCTTGACCAATACTCATACTGTCCCAGTTATAGCAAGAATTTTGGTAAAAACTATGACTAGAAAGTTCTCCCACTCTTCTTACTTTTCATGCCAGGTAAATATGAACCCTTGTTACACCCATTTCTGGGTGATAGAGAAAGAGGAGATCAGCTATTAAGCTGAATTCGAAGTGATGGTGAATATCTAAATTGCAATGCCCACTTAGTTTGAAATGTGGACCTTGTTTCGCATGTAGCTCAGCTGTGGGGAATTGATGTCATCCCTAAGGGCTAGGGTGTCTCAAAAGAGGAATTGAGGGTTGAGGGGCAGCCACAGTGAGAAAGGAGTGCTTGAGATCCTAGAGTATCCCATCATTTTTTTTTTTTTTTGGAACTGCAACAGATTTCACAAGTGGAAGGACAATACCAGAGTGAATAAATTACCAACAGAGATTGTGTGAACTACTTCTTTGGCGAAGTATCAATGGCAACTGATAAGATTGATTAATCCAAGTACAATATTGATCAAGTAGAAGAAGAGGAAAATCACCCCCAGGGTTGCAGTACAAAAACCAGAATCACTAGCTCATCCGGCTTAAAGATTTTGCTGTCTGATACACAGACAAGACTCCCTGCTAAAAAAACTCCATCTGTGCATTTGAAATAATTTGGCCCTAGTACTTGATTCTCTAGCTCTAAATGAGGTATGATGTGTGGAAATCATTGTATATTACTTAGCTTCTTTCCCAACTCTGCTGCTTGCAAAACAATGTAAAAAAAATCATTGTTAAGTTCAGAGTCCTGTTAAAATTCTAGAGATGGCTTATTTAATTGGACAAACTGGCTTGTTCGGGGGCTCTGATCTGCATCCATTATATGAATTTTGTCAAAATAATTCCCCATGTCCGCCTGGGCCTGCATACATTATCAATATGTAATAATGCATTCTACCCAGTCTTCGTTTTAATTAAATTAAATCACAGCGGTTCAGAGTCCTGGAAGTTCAGGAAATCAGCCATTGCCTGTAGTAGCACTGCTATAAACAATTTTATTTTTTTTCAAGGTTATTGGCAACAACAATTGCATAATTATTTAGTACAGTAGTTTGGCAAGAAAGAGTGGTGTTGCAGGGAGAACTAGACTTCCTAAAGGTTCGCAGTGCATAGGAGTCTGTCTAAATTGTGTTTGAGAGAAACAAGGGAACATTAATAGTAATAGGTGCTAAGCTACGATTGCTTTGTGCACACGAAACATTGCCGAGAATGATGCTTCAGTGTTCATAAATTTCCCTTCAGTAAAACCTACGCAGGCTGGGCAGCCACAAAACTCGCAGCCACGGAATATTTTAATAATAAATGGGTAGTGCTTTACAGTTTGCAAAGTACTCTCATGTACATTATCTCATTTTAATCCTTATAACATTCCTGCCTGGTAGGCATAGGGCGGTGAATATGATCTTCATTTTACAGAGGGGGAAACTGAGGTTCAGAAAGAGCAAGTGACTTGCCTAAAGTCCTCTACAGAGCAAGAATTCAAATTCAGATCTCCGGGTCCTGAGTTCTGCATGCCTTTCACTGCTGCCTCTCTTCACTAAATTGACCAACCCACCTTACCGAGCACCCAATTCAACGCCCCAGTGGCTTTCTGTCAAAGAAGCTAGCAGAGATAATAATCTTTCATCATTTCTCTCCACTCATGAATTCATAATCGTTAACTGAGAGCAGGGCTGTTTTATCCATTCAGCTTTATAGGCGTAGCACCAAGGATATGAGTTTTTCAAGGGCCTGAGAAAATGTTTGCAATCTGAAAAATAAGTATATTGGCACCGAAATATGAAAAGAAAACCAGAAAATCAACATTAATAAAAATTTAAATAAATGTCTACAAAATGAAGCATTATGTCAGCTCATCAACTACTTCTAGATTTTTACGCTTACATATGAACTATGTTTAATGCAGGGTATGGATTGTGGGTTATATCCATTTTAGTATGTTTGACAAGATGTGAGATAGGACCTCCAAAATGAGAGTGCCTAGAGCCTACCAGAGTTTTTAAATGACTCTGATATCCTGGTAAGCAAGTGGTCCATGCCCGTTTCAAACTACTGGTCACACCCATTAGTAGATTACAAAAATCCATTTGGGGAGTCAACCAGTATTTTTTTAATGGAGTAGAATGGAATAGAGTGGAGTAGAACAAAAGTGAATAGAATTGAAAATACCAGAATGTAAAGCTATTAAGAGAGTACTGTTTTGGAGAACTTGGTTTCAATTGTACGTGTGTGTACGTGTATGTGTGTCTCTCCCCGTGTGTGTGCCGCATCACAAATGGCTTTCAGGCATAACAATCTGAAAGCCATTGGTAAGATGACATAGTCAAGAGACAGACAATTTAAATGGTTTTCCAGACCATATGTCCTATTTTCCAAGTCCGTATTTATGATTGTTCTTGCCTCCTGGTCCCCTCTACCAACCCTTAGCAGAGCTATATGGAGATATTTCTCGAAGACTGGGTGACCATATAATTTATCATTCAAACCAAGAGACTTTTGAGAGTAAAAGAGGATGTTGTTCATAATAACATCAAAACAACAGCATAACTGGGTGCTGTTTTTGGCCAACCAGAATACACGGTACTTCTTCAAGGCTAACCCTGGCCTCCTTCCAATCCTTAATCTCTTTAATTCAGAGCAAATGAAACGTTATTTATTTAGCGCTTCTGAATTGTGGGTCTTGCCCTTACTAGCTGTGATCTAGCATCACAGGAAGAAGCCTTTGCTTATGAGTCACTGGATTTAGCTCTGGTTCTGCCATTTACTAGCCAGATGACCTTGAACTAGTCACTCTACCTCCCTGACTCTATCATCTCATCTATCAAATGGGAGTAAATATATCTTCCTAGTAGGTTTTTGTGAGTCTTCAAATTAGTTGAGACACAAAAATGTATTTAACTGTTGCGCATCAGACAAATGTAAGGTGATATTATTTTTGTGATAGTATTAAGGAGGCCATGGATGAAAGTTCCAAAAGGTAGGTAACCCTCCAGGGTCTGGCTTCTCTCACATGACAAATCATCCTGCTCTGTGTAATATCCCCCATATCTGCAGTGCTCAGCGGATCACCTGCATGGCACATAGAGCAGCTCAGTAAAGGTTTGCTGAGTCATTAAATAACAGTCCCCTTATTTCCATTATAACATTGTATCCCTTTAAATCAATCACGATGTTTTAAAAGATAAGCAGTCCATATTCAAGGTGAATCTATTTCCTAAAACCTCTCCTAAGAAAAAGGCGTCAGTACAGCTAGAGAATAGTAATCTTTTGTTTTACTTCATACTGGGAGGGGGGAAGGGGTTTTTCTTCATTTATTTTTGACACTCTAGAGAGAAATCAACCCTCTAGCCACTCTGACCTTTTTTAAATCTCCCAAAGATACCAAGCCTCAAGGCCTTGCACACATGCTGTCCTCTCTCTAGAATGCTCCTCCCTGTACTTCATAAGATAAATCCCCCTCTGCACAAAGAAGCTTTTCCTTATTTCTCCATTCCACCTTAAATTCTCTTGTTACACTCGCCACTAATACACTTCATTTTCCCATCATAACATTTATCACTTTGTATGTGTGTTGGTTTTGTTTTATGTTTTTTCCTCTCACTAGAATGCGAGCTGCATGGGTGGGGGGTAGGGGTGGCAGTGGTAGGGGGAAGTGCTGTCTTGTTCTGTCTTTATCCTCATATCTCCAGTTCCTGACAACAAGAGATACCCATTAAATATTGCATATTTGTTGAATGACTGAACAAATGAACAAGGGCAGAGGCTAGAGCGGACCTCTTAACCTTGCCTATATAATGGGATGACGTGCCTGCCAAGGGAGAGGATAGCTGTGCCCAGGTACATGAAGGCACTCACAAATATGAGCCACATTGTCCAGCCTTCATGGCACCTAGATCATCCAGGTTCCAGGTCCACTTCTATGCAGCTGGGCTCGAACAAAGCAGCCAGGAAAAAAAATCTCATTATATTAGATTTCAGTGTACAGGACCTCTTGGCAAAAGTATTGTGTGGCTACCTCACTGCTGGACACTTTTTACTCTTCTTACGATACTTTTTCTTCATTTAACTACCTTACTTTTAGCGCTATCATGTCTGAACCTTATTTTTATAAACTGCTAGGGTGTAGATCCTAAGTATTACCAAATCAAATCCAGTGCTTCATTAAAAAATAATATATTATAACAAGTAGTTTTTAAAGATTTATTTATTTGTTTATTTGACGGTGGGGGAGGAGCAAAGGGAGAGGGAGAAACTCCAGCAGACTCCCCCACTCCCACCTCCCGAGTGTGGAGCCTAGCATAGGGCTTGACTGCATGACCCTGAGATCACGACCTGAGCTGAAACCAAGGGTCAAAGACTTAGATGACTGAGCCACCCAAGTGCTCCAAATAGAGTTAAAATTATTTTAGGATCACAAAGATGGTTCAACCTTAGGAAGCCTATTGCCATAATTCACCACCTTAATAGATTAAAAAAGAAAACTATGTGAATATTTCCATAAGTGCTGAAAAAGCACTTGATAAAAATTCAGCAGCTGATTCTGACACTCCTAGTGAGCCAGGAATAATAGATAAATCAACAAAGCATTTCAGGCCACTGGGCAATGTGTCAAACTGAGGAGCCTCTGGAGTCATCCTATCCTATGATAAATCAGCAGAGAATAGGAAAAGGTAGAAGTTCTAAGAGCACATGCCCATTCTCAATAGATAGCATTGTATCTATAGAGTCTTGGTCTGCTGTGGCCATGGCCTTCACTTGGTTCCTTAGGTCTCTTGTCCTTTGTTGTTCTTGTTTGTTGTTGTTTTGCATTGATCTATGATTTTCAAAGAACGGGAAATGTTTATTGTTCTACTTAATGATTCCTTTTGGATAAAAAAGTTTTCATCTTGTTGTTTGTTACCTCCTAAATGTCATGAAATTATTTTTAGTTGTTCCTTGAGTTTGTGAGGTAACATGTCAGTTTCTCACACTATCAGACTACTTTTAATTATGTATTGCCTTCATAAATGCAACCATTATGATTTCTGAAGCCTTAGCCTGAAGCTGTTGAAAATCATCTGCTTGATCTTGTCATATTTTGCACATTAGCTTCCTTGCATAGCGTCTTTACCTTGGCTATTTAGTGTCAATCTATCCCAGCGCTTATAGATGATTCAACAGTCACTGAATTGGATGTAAGGGGCACGGTGGTCCTCCGCCTTCTTACATTATACAAATGATGCTGCCCAGAGAAGTAGAATGGTCATTCAGTTCTGTTTTCCAATGTCCAATGACTTTGGGGAAGCAAGCCGCAATCTTTATTCATAAACCAGTATAAGGAAGTCTTCTTCATAAGCCAGTGTATTTGCAAGATGACTGACAGTGAAGTCAAAGCTGCAATCCTGTGACCAGACCGAGGCCTCTGTAAATGTAACAGTCCTACCTTGACCATCAATGACTCTTGGTTAAGAAACGTCCCATTAATATCTCTGTGGAGGGGTGAGGGAAAAGCATAGGAAGACAGAAATCCAGGCAGAATGAAGGGTATCACAAGGGAGGCAGTCACATCATTCAGAGAACATATTCTGCTATACTAATGGCTCTTTTCTCACCTGCTTTCCCAAGATAATACATTCCAGCATGGGACCACACTATACCAGCTCCTGGGAAGGATAGTCAGGGACTCCCCTTCCTTACTTATCTCGGCCCACTGCCAGACCAGTGTGTCTTCTGCAGCTCCTCTATAATGTTGACGAATAATTATTTTTTCCTTCCTCTTACACTGTTCTTCCTAATCCCCACTCCAGAGCACCAGATGCTGAATCTGCAGCCTGAACCGTGCTATGTTGATGACCAGATGTGATAGGCAACAGGCTGCCCTGAGAGATGGTAGTGGTCTGTTCTGCTTATAGCTGAGACTCAGCTGTCACAGTACCAGAGTATAATGTGGGGGCTCAGCATTTTCATTGCCAGCCCCCGAATAGCCCCTTTCCCCCTATATTTAATTATAGGAAAAAGAGTAGGCATTTAGTGCATTACAGTCTGCTTCCATGAGAGAAGTCTAGGATTGGTTGCTTCTGTATTTGCCAGTTTCCTGTGCACTTGGAGAGTAGCTCAGCTCTGTGGGGTGAAAAGTCTGCCTTCTCATAAGCCAATTGCAAGTTCCAAGATTATGTTAAAGTGGGCTGCTGTCAGAAAGAAACCTTGCCTTGCTACTCCGAACAAGAAGCCACATGCAAAAATATCCCAACACACAGCCATTCTCATTAAAGTTAGTTGAAACTTTGGACAAGTCTTAAGTATAAATTATAACTTTATTAGCTCATAGAGCTTTCTCCCAAGAAAGTAAACCTAATAAAAATTAGAGGGAACTTATTAAGTGGCTGCCTTGTTGCTATTTGCTATGACTAGGGGAAAAAAATAATATCATTGTGGGGTTTGCAGCCAATGCACTTTTTTGTTGTGGACTAGAGAGCAATTCAGAGAGCAGATATGAGGTGAAAAGAGTATGTCTCATTACCATTGCATTGAGAACTCTTTAATTGATACTTTATAAAAGCATTTCCTGCCACAGAGTGAGGAGGATCTTTAACTGTTACTCAGAGGGAAAAAATCTGGCTCCAAACCACCATTGGAGGTCACCAGGGCACACTACTTATTTGCAAAACTGCATAATCACCTTCCGGAGAAGGGATTCTAGGGGAGCTCACAAGGCTTACAATGTACAAAAAGCAGACCCTGACAATGGTAGGGAAGGAGATGATGGCTTTCAGGGAACTTGTAATTGTCACTGTGATTATTTTAAACTTTTAAATGTTGGCAAGAGGAGCCGAAACTGTGTTATTCTACATACCAACATGGCCCTAAGTATGCGTTCTCACCACCTGATTTTGCCAACATGAGATACGGTGCTCTCCTTAGCTTTTGGGTTTAATCCCCAACTAGAATCGATCAGATACAATCTTGAAAAAATACACTTTGGAATCATAGAGTGTTAGTGTTCAAGGGGCACTATTAAAATTATCTAATGCAAAAGTCTTTGATCTGAGATCTCTATTTGGATTTCAGGAGGTCAGTGAACCTCCTAGAATTACATACAAAATTTTGTCTGCATCTGCATTTTTTCTTTTTTTTTTTAAAGATTTTATATCTCAATAGAGATAGAGAGAGAGCACGAGCAGGGGAGGGACAGAGGACTATGGAGCAGGAGAAGCAGACTCCCTGCTGAGCAGGGAAGCAAGATGCAGGGCTTAATCCCAGGACCCTGAGCTGAAAGCTGTGCTTAACTGACTGAGCCACCCAAGTGCCCCTCATCTGCATATTTCTAGGAAGAAATCTAGGAAGAAGACTCTTAACTTTTATCAAATTCATAAAAGTTTCCCTGACCCAAAAGGGTCTAAAAATCATTAATTCTAGTCCATCGTGCCCCACTCTGACTTTCATACCAGTGAAGAACATGATTCTCAGAGATGCAGAATAATTTGTCTGAGATGGAACAGCTAGTTGATGGCAGACCCAAAAGTTGAAGTCTTTTCTGACTCTAGCTCTAAAACCAACTCTTTCCACACTCCCAGAGTTGTTTAGCAAGCATTGGAGCCCATGATAAGATATCGAGGAGATTGTAGACAGCAATGATTTGTGCCATGACTGTAACCTAAACTAGAACACTTTCGAGATCCTTTTCATCACTGAAATTCTCTGTTTCCATCCAACATAATAGACAACAGCATTGACACGGGATGATCCCGAACTAATTTCTATTTAGAAATTATTTCCATTTTGCTATTAGTCTTTCCAGCTCCTCATTGATCTCCTTTGCTAATAATGCTTGGTTAGGGCCAGTAATAAAATGAGTTTGCATTCCATGAGTCTTCATGCTGATGGCATGGCAGCTGATGGCAGGGTGCAAGGGCATCCCCATAATTTGCAGGGCCCAGTGTTAAATGGAAATAACAGAGTCTCGTGTTAAAAATTAAGGATTTCAAGGCAGTGGCAGCAGAGCATTAAACAAAGCAGGGGACCCTTCCAAGCATGGGCCCCTGTGCAACTGCTCAGGTCACACACCCAGTGAAGGTGGCCCTATAAGATCTTAATTAAAGCTTTGATACAGCACAGGACAAAAAGAAGCCAACCTATTATTTAAAATTGGCCACAGATGATCCACAACGTTAGAGAGTTGTGTATTCATGATCATAAGGACTTTTTGGCTTCTCTGTGCATATGCTCTCTCTTTCTCTCTCTCTCTCTCTCTCACACACACACACACACACACACACACACACACACACACGAACATATAAATCAGTTTGACTAAAATTACCATCTTTTCCCTTCACACACTGCCAAATACCAAAACCAGTTTGCTTTGATTTTTCATCTTAGGACCTATTGTTCCAGCATTGTTTAAACACACATTCTCATTACCAGTTTTCATAACCAAATGCCAAAAGAAGGAATGATTCCTCCAGGGGCATGTAAAGAGTCAGGTAGAGACAGATGCTGGAAAGCAATGGCCAACTCCTAGCTAGGGATATTGTAAGCTGCCAGAAAGGGGGGAAGCAGCTTCAGGGTGTGCAGCATCGTGAGCCAGAACTCTCAGGCTTAGATCATCATGAGGACAGAAAGCATTGTAAATTCGAGAACCAGAAATCTGGGGTTCCTGAACAGGTAAGCAGATTTACCAACTGAGGAAATGCCTGGTATTTGGTGTACATGAGCTAGACATATTTCTGTAGAGCAGAAGCACTTCCCATTTTAGTGGCATTCCAGGGTTCCAAGTTTAATGCACAACATCTGTGCTCCATAAGAGTTGAAGCCAAATGGTGGGTGATATCCCATTGGTTAGCTATATGCAGAAACCAAAATATAATGTGCACAAGGTGGAATTTACACTTACAGTGCTCTAAGCGAACTCAGACTTCTTGGCAAACTGAAGGCCAGTTAGCACAAAAGAAAATATAAAATGGGCAAATCGATTTTTATTAGTCTCGTGTGTTGTATAAGTGACCCAGTACTCCAAAACCAGCTTCCTAAGTGCATTTTGCACTCTAGAGAGATAAGAAACCAGCCCTCCCTGCGCCTCTCCTAGAAAGGTAAAGAAAGAAATTATATCAGCATAGCTTACGCCTTCAGAGAGCTTTACAGTACAGCCTCCAACCCCAAAAGCCCAAAGCTTAATATCCATAAACATATGGTACACACCTAATGACAGCACACACTCAATCACTCACACATGTATGTATCCGCTATGCACTGGCTGATGTTCACTTTTGGATGCCAATGCTATGCTAGGTGCTCTGCTGTACCATGTGAGGGGAAAGGCATTTGCAGTCAAATTTCAATCCAGATCAGGATTCGATAGCAAATGCAATATCCACAGAATTATCAACCAGTGTAAACATGAAGCCAATACTTTAAAATTCTCTAATGTATTAACTCTTTGTTTGCAGTATCTGTGGGATATGAATATGAAACATGCCCTGACTTTATTCTCTGGGAGAAAAGGACAGTCATCTTACAAGGTTTTGAGATGGATGCTTCTAACCTAGGAGGCTGGTCACTGAATAAGCATCATATTTTGAATCCTCAAAGTGGTAAGCAGCTTTTTATTTTATTTTCGAAGGATATACAATTTTATATTTTTAATATTTAAAGATTCTGTTTATTTATTTTAGAGAGGGGGGTAGGAGGAACAGAGGGAGAGGGAGAAAAAAACCTCAAGCAGACTCGGTGCTGAGCGCAGAGCATGGAACCCGTTGTGGGGTGGCGGGGCTTAATCTCGCAACCCTGAGATCATGACCTGAGCCAAAACCAAGAATCTGACACTCAACCAACGGAGTCCCCCAGATGCCCCAAGGATATACAGTTTTTAAATCATACTCTTATTTTTATTTTTTAAGAATTTGGGGAAACTGAAATGTCCAATTGGAAGGGGAATGGTTTAATAAATGCTGATAGTCATGCAGTAGAATTTTTTTTTTGAGAGAGAGAGAGAGGGAGAGTATGGGTGCACACTAGAGCAGGGGCAAAGGGCAGAGGAGAGGGAGAGAGAATCTTAAGCAGGCTCCACGAGCATGTAGCCCATCATGACCCTCGATCTCATGACCCTAAGATCATGACCTGGATCATGCTTAACCGACTGAGCCACCCAGGACTCCACAGTGGATTTTTTTTTAATTCTTGTAAAAGATAAGTAACGAAGTTTACTGCTTTGACTATTTTTAAATGTACAATTCAGTGGCACTAAGTACATTCACAGTGTTGTGCGACTATCACCATTGCCCATTTCCAGAATATTTCATCATCCCAAAGAGAAAATCTATACCCATTATACAGTAACTTCCCATTCCTCCTCCCCCAGCTCCTATTCTCCTTTCTGTCTCTATGAATTTGTGTAGCTTAGGTATCTCATGTAAAGGGAAAGATGTACGTGTTTTTAAGGATTTTCATACATATTGCCAAGTTTCCCTCAAGAAGAATTGTCCATTTCATGGTCAAGAGTGCCCATTTCTTTGCACTTAAGGAGTTTTTTAAATATTTATTAATACTGTCTTCTTAATGCAATATATATACACACATCCATAGTGCTATTTATATGTATTGCACATATGCAACGCATATTTGATGCAGACAACCTCGTAAAGTACAAGGAAAAAATTACCTTTAAGTCCACCACCTAGATAGAGATGGCCATATTAGTATATTTCTTTTCAAATACAACAGTCTGATTTCAAATTAGTGCTAGTATAGTGAGACCTCTTCACCCCAAAGTTCTGTGAGACTGGGTTTTAAGAATCATCTATCATCATTGCTCTATCCCAACTAATTGACCAGTGTATCTGCCACTATAACCACCTTTTTAAAAAAGTAAAATATAATGTTTCACATAATCTAAGACTCCATCAGTTATACCATTACTTTATGGAAAATGCTGCCAATTGCACTCTGGCATGCAGTGATTGCAAGATATGTACTTATTTCGGAGATGTTAAAATGTGAAGCAAAATGTGCACCATAGGATTGAAGAATCATCCATGTGATGCGGTTTTCAAAAGGCTTTGGTGAACTCTGTCCCATTTTAAATACAACAACCCTGCAGTGTGGCATTAATCCCATTGAAAAGGTCAAGCATCTGAGGCTTGCACCCCCATGTTGCACCGTTCACAAGTGGCTAGAGCCATGTGCTTCTTTCTCTCCACCACTGTCATGGGTCCACATAAATGTCAGTAGATCCAGTGAGAAGCTAGGAACTGAGTCCAGGAACAGTAATGAGTTAAAAAAAGAAGAGGTAGGAGGATAAAAATAAGAGGTAAGAGGAAGACAGAAGAAGTGAAAGAATCTAGGGAAAGAGGGCAGCCTTGACTTCACTGAGTTTTAAGTCTCCTAAATCCTGGACTTAGGAAAAGAGGAAAAGACAGAGAAGCAGGACACTGTCATCTTCCATCTTTGCCTTCTTTGAACCGCTGTTCCTTCTGTCACTTTCTCCTAGTTTGTAATTTATATGTTAACTAAATCAGAAGACGAGACCACAGATGGCCCTTGAGCCCATGAGTCTCTCGGATAAACTGATCTCACCCGCACCCCGCCCCCACTTGTCAATGTTCCATCCCAGTTCCCTTACCTCGTTTTACACCCTATTGGGAAGTCAGTCATTGGTGTTCCCATCCAGCTTTCACTTGAACATCTCCTGGAAAGTTTTCATTGCAAAATCACATTCTTTTTCATCCAAAGAGGCAGATTCTGAGCAACCTTCAGTAGAACATGGACTTTGGGTTATTTCTCCAGGACTGAGGATGTGAATGTCTTGAGACAGGTACAGTCTTCCCTCCAGCCATCCCTGTATGCATCTTACCTTTATAAAACAGCTGGCTAAAGTCAAGTTATCTTGTAAGGCCATGAACTGACCAAGGCTAAGAGATCCATTTTATAATCACGCCCATGATCTTACTTTGTTTGCACCACAGTTGAGTCAGCTGAGTCAACCAGCCACAGGGGCTGGGAAATTTTGACTGGCAAAGCCAACCAGGTTTGCTTCAACCATAGCATGGCACCACCTACCATAGCCCCCATGTGGGACCCTGAGGGTAAATGAGCCCCTTACTGTATGCATTCATTAGACCTCCTTCCCCTCTTTCAAGGAATATTCTAAATTCCATTTCAAATTATTTGTTTACTTAAGAGCAAAGATTCAGGCACAGATATAAAATGTCAACTTTTTTCTGTTGTCCAAAGGAGAATCACCGTTTTAGAAGTACAAAAACGAAAGGGCAGATGCCACTTATTAAATTATGAGGTTTTTTGTTTTGATTTGAAAGAGTTTGACATTTTAAGCAGCCGTTTCTTTTCCACTCACTTTTATTGGCTTGTATGGATTGTCTTTTTCAAATGCCTGTCATTGACATTAAGCACAAAGTGGGAAATGACCTCAGTCGAAGCAGCCCCCAGCTGTGAGCTCCCAGTCCTGTGTCCTCTTACCACGTGCTTCACACCGGGTTAGAAATTCAGAGCAGAGGGGAGCCATTGAGAAAGTTGGCTTTGTCACCCCCCCACCCCCCCGATATCCTCAGATGTGTTCCCTCCACCCTTCCCTCACCAGCAAATAGGTTTTAGGCAATAGGTACAGAGTTCTCTCTAAAAATCTTTTTTAACACCTTTTTTTGAAGTATAATCTACTCCATACGACTCACCCGCTTTAAATGTACACTTCAGTGATTTTTAGTAAATTGTAAAGTTGGGCAGCCAGCACCATAACACAACAGTTTTAAAATATTGTCACCCCCAAAAGATTCCTCATGCTCACCCCAGCCCCACTCAATCCTGTCTCTTTCTCAGAATTTTATTCTGAGAATTTTATTCTGAGAAAGAAACCTTATTTTAGATAGTTTTTTTAAAGGAACATTTGTCCATTGTATCATCTCATTTGTAGGCACATTGTATTTCTAACCAAGAACTTGTCACACTTGCCAGGAAACAGATCTGAAGCCAGCTCTGCCACTGCCTTTCAGCCTGACCTTGGACATGAACACGTCTCTTGGGATGTTTTCGAAGTCTAAATCCCACCCACCAAGGCAGTTTTAGAAGTAGGAATGATAAGTGTGAAGCAGCAGCTTTGAGAAGACCAATTTAGAAAGCAATGCTCTTTCCCCCTCAGGTCAGACAGTCTTTTCTGACTGATTAAGGCAAGAACGACCGTCTTTCCAAATTCCCCCACTCCGCTTCTTTCTGGAAAAAGCCTAACTCTTTAGGCACCCTGCTTTTTTGATCTGAGACAGATGGCAGATTAAAAACAAGAATCTACCTTCCCCCAATTTCCTCTCACTGGTTAAAAAGACACCTGTAATTAGACTGGATGTCTGCTGCCATTCATTTCTTCAGTTTTTCTTTGGTTCCCAAATCATTATGCAGTGGGTAGTTTCTAGAAGGCAGTGTTTTCAGACCATTTGTCATTTTAGCTGCAGCAATTATATTTACCTGACAATTAACCATTGGTTGTGGAGAATTGTTTCCAAATATTATGCCTGATATATATAGATGGTTTCTACTTTCACCGAGATTAAAAAAAAATAATAATAAAATAAAATAAAATAAAACAAAACAAAAAACACCAGGAGCTTGTGGTTTTCAATATTATTCCTTCAAAATACATCCTCTTAGTGATTACAGGGAGTACATATCCGTATCTCTTAAGATAAATCAGCTCTTTAAAATTATGAGTAATAGGGCAGCCTGGGTGGCTCAGCGGTTTAGCGCCGCCTTCAGCCCAGGGTGTGATCCTAGAGACCCAGGATCGAGTCCCATGTCAGGCTCCCTGCATGGAGCCTGCTTCTCCCTCTGCCTGTGTCTCTGCCTCTCTCTCTCTCTCTCTCTCTCTCTCTCTCTCTATCTCTGTGTGTCTCTCATGAATGAATAAATAAAATCTTTTAAATATTTTTAAAAATAAAATTATGAGTAATAAAAATGTGTACGTCAATCATCTATTACAGAGGTAAGCTATTTGTTAGAGTATATCATGGTATCAAACATATCTCCCAGTGTGTCCTCCCAATTGAGTGTTAAAAAATTATTAGACAAAACAATCCAGGGTACTAATTGGATACTGTCATCTGTCTGAAATGGATAAAGAATTTCTTTTAGCTTAGCCTCCAAAATAGGCCAGTAGCTTGTCGACAAATGGTTTTACTGGGAGGGGAAGTAAATTTCCATTGATCACACTGGCATATCTCCCAGTTTGTGTTTATATCCTCTCAGTCAAGTCCTAAGAGAAATATGTATTGTGTCCCTCGTTGTTCATAAGTCTGAAAAATGGTTTCTTCTTTGAAATCAGCATAAAGCACCACCCACTGGCTTCCGAGGGGAATTTTCATTTCAAACTTATTTATAAGCTTCAAAAGAAGTTCTGAGCAAGGTAGCAGGAGGGTATGAGTAGTGCATTTAAAGGTGTACTTAACTTATTAAACAACAGACCTGGCTTTTTGGCAGAGAAAACGAAGACTGAGGGGAGAAAAGTCGCAGTAGGCCCCTTTCAGTGGGGTTTCTTTGTTGACTGTCAACCAGACACCCAATCCT
The DNA here is from genome assembly GCF_048164855.1 of Canis lupus baileyi. Taxonomy (NCBI): domain Eukaryota; kingdom Metazoa; phylum Chordata; class Mammalia; order Carnivora; family Canidae; genus Canis; species Canis lupus. The sequence continues at coordinate 28,171,492 of NC_132876.1, forward strand.
TAGCAGGAAGTTGGCCTTCACATAAATAATGTGTGTTGTCCTAGGATCATTTGATTCTGTTTTCAAAATGAGCATGTGTGGCAGAATAAACTGGAAGGGAGGCAGCAGTAATTGATCAAGATTTCCAGGAACATAAACAAAATATTTTCAAAGCAACCTTTTGCAGAAGAATTGGTGTTAAATCATTGTTGCTAGATGGTATGCCCCGGTTCTATGTAATGGAAGGTTAAACAGATTCTTGAAACAACAAAAACACCCTTCAAAATGATCTATTTTTCCAGGGCAATACAAAAGGGGTTTGCCCATTTTTGTTTTGATTGCTTCAGCTTTAAACAGGAATGGTAATTTCAGTACACGGGCACTTTAGTACCTTGCATGAAAGCAAGACATCAATTGTTGAGATGTAATCAGAAAGTACATTGCCTTATGTTTTATTTCCTTTAATCATTCTTCTTCTTTGATGGAGTGCTGAGCTTTCTAATAGAAAAGGGGAGTTTTAGAATTGCAGGCTTAGAAGAATGGTTTAGAATAGCCATCTTTAGTTTTTAAATTGCCAGGAGCCTGGTAATAACATGTCATTTTGAAGGTAATTGTTAACTATACCGTTATATTGATATAAAAAAGATAGAGATCTACCTGTGAAAATAGATGTTAATGGCAAATCTGGTATTTCCAAGCCAATAATTGGACATATTTTTGAATGATATACCCTATAATGCATTGCTGAAATACAGACATGCTAAACAGTTGGTTTCCTCATTTGTTCGAGAACATATCATAGTCTCATTGGTAGGATATTTGGTTAGGGATCATCAGGAGGTTTCTTTTCAATGATGTTGTGTGGCCATCATCCCAGTTCTTATTCACTTCCTCCCTATTCATTTAAACTGTGGTGTTGATTGCACTGCAATTAACCGTTTTTTGGGAAATGAAATTCACTCCTATTAATCTTACTTAATTAACTGTTCTAAATCTCAAGAATTTTTTTACTGCCTAATAAAGTTATTAATAAAATTAATAAGAAAGTAGTGATCCTCGAGATTTCTCACAGTTCTGCAATAAAAGACCAATTTGTTGGGGCATAAACTCATAGCTGCTCCTGCAGATCATATGTTGAAAAAATAGCCAGAAATCACCTTGGGAGGGAGAATCAAAATACCTAGACTTGAAACCCAAAAGCTATATGATCAATGGGATTTGTTTCCTGAAAGGCGCCTTCTAAGTACATATTTGGTGTCATGGTATTGTGCATGTTTTATCCTCTTATTTTTCCAGCAATGTTCCTATTTCAGAGTGATCAGTGGTTTCTATTGTAGGACTGTGGGACCAGAAGTTGAAAGAACTGAGGAAGACATTTCAGGAAATGTTTAGGGAGAATAACAGGCAATCCAAGGAGATAGATAGCAGGGGTCATGGGAGGAAAAAATAAGACTCTATAGGATTACTGCATTCATTCATTTGCCATCAGTTACTTCAGCCTGACGCGCTGGCATGCCTTCTCGCACCATGGATGTTTTACCTGCCCAGGCTCATTCTGAGCCAGCTTGAGCACAGCAGTACTTGTTCCTTGGATTTTCTGCCCAGGTTCAGCAGGTCTGCAAAATCACTGGGATTTGGACAAGGAAACTACAAGAGACTCAAAGCCTATTTTGAACATTTACTGAGCTCTTATAATGACTTGGCCATGGGCACTGGCACTCAAATGCAAAAAAGAGTAAGACAGAGGGTTTACGTTCATGGAGCCCAGGTTCTAATGGAAAAGATAGAGAAGGTAATGAAAACTGCATTATACAGCATAGTTGGTGTTATCACAGAGCTATGGGCAACAAACCACGTGCTCAAAGAAGAGAGAGTAACTCATTCTGCCTGGACAGAGCACTGAGGAAAACTCAAGTTGAGCTTTGAAGGATAGGTAGGAGTTCCCCAAGCAGACAAGATGAGGAGGGCTTGCAGGATAGAGAGACTGGCGTATACGAAAGCAGAACGGAACGGAAGAAGGTTGAAGGCAATTGCAAATAGTTCACTATCGCTGGAATTTAAGATACAAACAAGAGGATGCTGAGAGGGGAGACAACATAAGAGTAGACAACAATCAAGTCATGAAGGACTTCGTATGCCTTAGTAATAGGGAATGTGCCCTTTATCCCATAGAGGATTTGGAGCTGTTGAAAGATTCTAAGCCACACACTGAAACAGTCTCAATGGCAAGAGTGGGAGTGGTGCTTGGGAGAGAGGTATGCATGGAGACCGGGAGACCAAGAAGTTAAGAAACGCTGGACTAAAGCAGTCATGGTCATAATGGAGGCGACAAAACTGGTTCAACATATTTTAGGAGATAGACTCGAAGTGGGTTTCGGAAAGAATTAGGTTTAGAGAATGCTGATAAGAGCAGCCTTGGTCATGTCCACATTTCCAACTTGGGTAAATACATGCATAGTGATACCATTCATGAGTGGGGAACACAAGAGGAAGAGCAGGGTTTGGTAGGGGGAGCAGAAAAAATAATGAGTTCAGTTTTACACCTGTTGCATTTGAGGTACTTGTGGGGCATCCAAGTGGAGTGATGGAGCAGGAAATTGCATGGCAGGTGACAACTCTGGGTAGGAGAAAATTTCAGCGTATAAAGATACGAGTTAAAACTGTGAGAATGGATGAGATTGCCCAAAGAGAATGCCTGCACAGTATTTTCCAGCATTTTCATAAGTCAGTATCTCTATTTCCTGCGCTGATGATAGTGAGATATGGTCCAAAAGAGTGGAAAATTCAAGTCCTTTCTTATATCTCTGAAGTACATTCTAGCGGTATGATTTTTTTTTTCTTTTCACAGAAGTAGATTACCTTCCTGATGGTGTTTTGCTAAGGTTAATATTAAAATTGACTGATACTTCCTTTTCAGGAATCAGTCAGTTGCATAGTGAGGGTAATTTGAAGTCAGACAAGTGTGTGCAGCCATCAGGAGAAAGTCAGCCAGAGATGAAAACTTAGCCACAGATGATTCACAGAGCCCAAAGTGAACAGGAGATCATTAAAAGTTTTTCATCAAATGTTTTATTGAGGCATTTAGAATCAGCACCAAAGGGCCTGGATGTATTAACCCATATCACAGATAGATAAACTGAGGCGAAGTGTTAGGCTACTGTACGGTGTGGCTGTGCCGTTAAATGAAACTATAGGCAATGTGCTTCACTCCCAAGTTTTTTTATGCCAGGCCAAAGCTCCATGCTGCTTTGAACAATGAGAGAGATTCAAATGTTGCTGAGAATATTGTGTGGTAATTGTTTTTTTTTATATTCTGTTTTTTTTTTCTTGGATCTAGGAATCATACATAAAGGGAATGGAGAAAATATGTTCATTTCCCAGCAGCCCCCAGTCATATCAACCATAATGGGTAATGGACACCAACGGAGTGTAGCCTGTACCAACTGCAATGGCCCAGCTCACAACAACAAACTCTTTGCTCCTGTTGCCTTAGCTTCTGGCCCTGATGGTAGTGTGTATGTTGGCGACTTTAATTTTGTAAGACGAATATTTCCCTCGGGAAACTCCGTTAGTATTTTGGAATTAAGGTAAGTCTCTCCTAATCTATGTTTGCTTAGCGGATAAGGAAAAAACAAGACTGCAATAACACGAAGAGAAAGACGTTGCCAGAAAGAGCAGAAAGTGCAGTTGCCTGTATTGAAGCCCTGAGCCAAGATGCAGGACTAGGCACAAAGGACGCAGGTCAACATGCCAGTTCTTCCTGCTTAATCGACCTTTGAGCGCTCCTTTGGAGAAGCAGGAAGTGTTGACATCCCTGTACATGTGGCTTCCCTGTGGGCATTGCCATCACTGACATGGATCCCAGTACTTCCGAGCGCTCAGATGAGTCACTCAACCTCTGCTGGTCACTACAAAGACTGATCGAAAATCTCTAATTCATTCTAGCAGGCAGAGGTAAAGGCTACATTTTATAAGTTCTCCAGGTTCAATCTTTTGAAGTGGTCACTTCATAAAAAAGAAAATGGAAGTCTGTGTTTGTGTGCCCTGATAAGGAAGAGCTAGTTTTTTACACTTAAAAGATCTATTCCATGGCAGGGGGTGGGCGGGGGGGAGGCGATTAAAATCTTCCTCGTTAAGACTTTCTCACTCTGTTCTAGGAATTTTCTTGAGAGTACAAAGTATTTTTTCTTTTTTTTATAATAAATTTATTTTTTATTGGTGTTCAATTTACCAACATACAGAATAACACCCAGTGCTCATCCCGTCAAGTGCCCCCCTCAGTGCCCGTCACCCATTCACCCCCACCCCCCGCCCTCCTCCCCTTCCACCACCCCTAGTTCGTTTCCCAGAGTTAGGAGTCTTTATGTTCTGTCTCCCTTTCTGATGTTTCCCACACATTTCTTCTCCCTTCCCTTCTATTCCCTTCCACTATTACTTATATTCCCCAAATGAATGAGACCATACAATGTTTGTCCTTCGATTGACTTATTTCACTCAGCATAATACCCTCCAGTTCCATCCACGTTGAAGCAAATGGTTGGTATTTGTCACTTCTAATGGCTGAGGAATATTCCATTGTATACATAGACCACATCTTCTTTATCCATCTTTCGATGGACACCGAGTACAAAGTATTTTGACACCTTTTGAAAGGAATTTGTACCTTCTGGTATTCCATGTTCTGAAGTCACACAAAGACTACAACAAAATAGGGATCCCTGGGTGGCGCAGCGGTTTGGTGCCTGCCTTTGGCCCAGGGCGCGATCCTGGAGACCCGGGATCGAATCCCACGTCGGGCTCCCGGTGCATGGAGCCTGCTTCTCCCTCTGCCTGTGTCTCTGCCTCTCTCTCTCTCTCTGTGACTATCATAAATAAATAAAAAATTTTTAAAAAATCAATCTAAAAAAAAAAAGCCTACAACAAAATAGACTATGGCTTAATCAGCTTTATTTCTCCTTTTCTGAGGCTATAAGATACAAATATATGCCCTCTGGAGTCCTAGAAAAGGGAAGCACACCCTCCCATTCCAGTGAGGATAAGTCAAACGTGTTCCTCTCTCCTGGGTAAATTGATAGAATCTTCCCTCCAATTGGTTATGACAGCTTTATCCCTGACACATACCTTTAGAACTGTAGGCTGAAAGTTTCTCTCTGTTCCAGAAGATTTTGATGCCATCCCATAAACTAGTCCATAAAACAGTTGTTGCCTCAAGCATCACCTCATTGACCTGAAAGATAGTGACCAGAAATAGTGACTGAGAGAGCAGAGACACTGATGGAGCAACTTCTACATACAAAGCACCATCGAGGCCAGTCAAAACATCTGAAAAGTCTTGGGTCATTTCCATTTAACATTATGTTCACACAAGCATGGAAATTTGAATATATGAAGACATTCCTTGAAATTGTTCAGATTCTCATGCTTGCTCTGGAATCTATCTCCTTTTTTTTTTTCTCAGACTGAGTTAGTCCTTCGCGCTTAGCTGGGGACATCTTCCAGCCCCAAGCACCCATCCATTTTTCACATTAATTCATTCCAATTTTAATATGTTTCTTAATTATAATTGCAAACATCATCATAGAGAAGAAAGCTGTTAAATCCTTTGACTGCTAAAAAATAGACTGTAAAATTAAGATTTTATAAAGATAGAGCACATCTAGAGAGTCTAGAGAGGTATTAAGTCATAGCATCAAATGTTCGTGTCCCTTAGGATCTCACACCTCGTGGTGACTAGTCATTTCCAGCAGTATATCTCTTTGGGCACCTACTTACTGGAAAGTCAATGAGGAAGGCTGAGACAATTGTATACCTAGATTTAGAAATGATTTATACAACATTCAACATTGTTTTCAACATCCTGGGGATGCTCTGTATACATGATGCCAAACATTGATGGAGCACTGAACGATTAATTCACCATCTGAATGTTTCCAGTGGTGCAGATACTAGCTGTCAGGTAGACAAAGACCTTGTCTTACTGAGCCTATCTGTATAGCTAACCCTAGAAAGGCTATATAGCTAGCCCTGTGTAACTACCTCATCAAAGGAAAAACCATAAGATTAGCTATAAAAACAAATACTAATACTAATAATATTACTGTTAAAGAAAGCCCAGTTAAGTTTGGTCCTTTCCTTTGTGATTTAAATGCAAATTTACCTAAGGAGGAACAATTTTCATTCACTGATGAGATTCTCCTTTGCTCAAGGATCCTTAAAGGTTCACAAATTTGCATTTTGGTCCAAAGTATCTTATGACCTTCTACACAAAGTCATTTGAAGAATAAAACAGCATAACTTGGACCCCAATTGCAAAGTAATTTTCTCAGGATAAAGAAGAATCCATTTCTGGCAGTGTGAAGTATTGTCCAATCCCTCTATTCATTCTTACTCCACAGTACTATTCTCTCACATTGTCACAGCTCTTCAAACACATAGGCATGCACACACCATGAGCTCACACACCCAGGCTCTCTCACTTAGCCTGAGTCTCTCTAGTTGGCTCTTCTGAGCTCACATCCTTTAGAGCAGTTCTTCTTAACATTTTTTTTTAATTCTCAGGCCCCTTTCAGAATATATGGAGGGCTGTGGGCCATCTCCCCAGGGGAAAAAAAAACCCACATTCACACAAAATTGTACATGTGTTTCCCTTTCTCCCTACATGTCCCCACCTGCCAGCAACCTACACCTTTCATAGGCTCATGGTTACAATTCCCTGGATTAGGTTCAAGCAGGAAAAAAGTAGTTCTCTCTTGCATTAAGTTCAAGGAGAAAAAAAATAGTTTTCCCTTCTCTACTCTAACCCTCCTGTTATTGGCCATCAGAGAAGTAAACTGATTGAATTTACATGATCAATTTGACCCAATTTATAGATAACTCCCTGTTTTACTATAGTTAAAACCATAAAACCAGTGTATGTCAGCAAACATTATCTGTCATGCTTACTCAGAAACTAATAATAGTTCTTATTAGATTCACCTTTTTTGAAAAAAGTGTTTGATCAGTAGCCTATACTGTGTATGTTGTATCTTGGGCATATAATTGGTGATTTTATACATTTGCTTTATAAATTCCAGATTTAAACTTCCTGGGGAGAAATAAGTTGATAAAATAAGCCTTCACTATGTTAAGAACCATAATGTTCAGTTGATTCTATTGCATATAGATAGAAACTTCGTTTGTACCAGTTTTTTTCATTGTTGTTAAAGTCAGTTAATTTAATTGCTGCTGCCATCCCCCCTCTCAGTGTGTATTAGTCATTTTACTTGGTTGAGTCATCTGTTTCCTTGGAAACACAGACTAATATAGTCATTATGTTATTGGTTGCATTTAAAGCTGTGAATGGAAGAGCAATGTTGTCAATAGGTTATTGCAGAAAAGGATAGAGAACATTCCAGATCTTGACCCTCTGTCAGGGTTATTCATTATGTAATTTAACCACTCTGCTCTCTACTTCTCTATCTATAAAATTGATTTCAAGTTAATATTTGAGCATTCTTACATGTCTCATACAGTTTAACTTGTTTTAAGATCCACAGATGTATAGTTCCAAGCCCAAAGTTTGATGGCATTTTGTGCTCTGACATAAAGCTTGCTCCTACTGGATGCCCTTCTAGATTTCCTTCTCTTCTACCCTCTTGTTTCACAGTGGGCCACATTGATAAATTCCAGGTGCCCCTTGATATTTCAAAGATTGGAAGACTATAGATTTTTCCTTCCTTAGCTCTGCTGATCCAAACTGTCCCTAATTGAATTTCTTTCATCTGACCTCCGAAGTAATTTCATTGTCATTGGTTGCCAATCATTTATTTCCTCTAGCTGGCCCCCCATTGGCCGAATAGGGTTGGTAAGGAAAAGCCAGTTCTGTCATTATCATTAGCAATATGGCAAGAGCAACAATATTATTTCTTGTTATTTAAGTATATAGTATCCCTCTGCTTGTTTACTGCAGATTTCATCCACACATATCATCTTAGTGCTTTCTTCCGGTGGGAAATTGAGGTAAGATAATAAAGAAGGGAAGCTTATAAGATCATTATATAAGTAATTAAACCTAAGGGAATCTCAAAAATATATTCTCTGAAGATTCTTTTTAAAAGATACATTCATTTCTGTGTGAGATAGTTTAGGTCTAGTTTCCCTGTGGATTTGCTTCTCATGTTAAAAGTTCATACACACACGCACACACACATATATATCAGTAACACAAAAGTGACATCACAGCTTTGTGAGCTTAGTGTTAGAAAAGTCCATGGAGGTATCTGGCGTAACATGGCGCCTACGACATGCCTGACACTTGATCACATCTACTTTGTGTGATCCCTTTCAGTAACAGGAAACTTAAATACCCTTCTAGACAGCCCATTGCACCTTTGGAGTGCTCTTTTAGAAAATTCTTTCTTACACTGAACTGAAATCTAAAGCATCCACTCAGTAGCAGCAAATGTTAGCATCTGAAGCAGCACGGAAGACACTTTCCTCTTTTACCTGACACGTTTCCATGTGTGTGAAGACAGACATCATAGGTTCCTGAGCTTCCTCCTCTTCAGTCTAAATATCCCCCAAGTCCTCCAACTATTTCTCATCAATTATGACTTCATTGCTTTTTCCTTGGATTATAGCCTCAGGGTCACTTTTCAGTTCTCTAAAACTAACAGGGATAATTATATAAGTAAAAATAGGAGGTACCACATCAAGTGCTTTGCAAGAACTCAAATATATGAATATCCTCCTTGTTTCCCTCTCATCTTCTAATTTCACAAATCTATTATAAAATTTATTAAGTATCAATGCAAATTATTTATTCTTTATAAAAGCCTCATGCTGATATTGTTCAAGATGCTGAGATTCTCCAGATATTTATTTTCTCCTTCCCTTAAAATGAAAGAAAGAAGAAAATAAGAGCCTGGCAAATGCTTCTTGGTATCTTGAGTAATTTGGACTCGACAAATGTCAACGTGACATAAAAAAAGTTATCTTGAGATTCTACTGTTTCTTTTACGGTGACTGGTTAATATTTCCTCCATTGTTCTCAGGACTTGACTCTTGTCACTGACTAGAGATCAAGTAGAGCTGGAATAGCACCCACTTAGGGGAAGTTAGCATGCAGAGGGGCAGTGGAACCTGGACTTTGAGAGCTCTGAAAATACCTGATAAATGACCAAGAATCATCCCATTGTCAGCAGCACTGGAGCAGCAAATAGAGAAACATTCCATATAGATGAAATAGGTGGTTACCTTTCCAGGGTGAACTCTATATGAGGGGTAGCACTCAACGGCCCCCTCCACCTGACCCTAAAATATCTCTGCTGGTCTTCTAAGTGCCCAGATTCCCACTCTAAGACATGTGTTCCTTTGAGTTGAGACACTGCTATCCCTAAGAGTCCCCAACACAGGAACTCCTGTTAGAATGACTCATCAAGCTAAAATCATCATTAATCCTGGGCATGGATTCTTTTATTGGATTGTTTTCCAAGGAACTGCTAACTGAAAGCAGGGCCCTAAAACGCAAGACAGGTAAGAAGTGAGAAGGGCAAGGGACAGAACCAGAACGTGAGGGAGGGTAGTCTTAGGTGAGGGTTGCTGGAGTTGGAAGCTCTAAGAAGTCAGTGATTGGCAGGAGTGGGAACTCAATCTTCAAAGGAAGAATACCACGGAAAGATGAGTAGAGAGGGAAGACCACTTTTGGACATCAAATATTTCTGGCTAAGCATAAGGAAAGAAGCTGAGAACAGCATGTGAAAAAAGTGAAGTGCTACAGCCACCACAGAGCAGGCCAGGCAAACTCATGAAGCCAGGTCACCAGGCAGCAACTCCACAGCCGGTGTATTCTCTCTTTCTCCATCCCCCACCTCACAAAAGTATAAAAGGAATAGGTTGAACATTATGCTAAGTGAAAGAAGCCAGACACAAAAGGGCACCTGTTATAGGAGTCCATTTATAGGAACCACCCACAATAGCCGAAGCCATAGAGACAGAAAGATTAGTCACTGCCTGGGCCTGGGGCAGGTCAGGCATGGGGACTGACTGCTAATGGGTATGGGCTTTCTTCCTGAGATGATGAAAATGTTCTGAAATTGGATGATGGTGATGGTGGCACAACTCTCTGAGTGTACTAGAAACTGCTGAATTGTACTTTCGAGAAGGGTGAATTTTATGGTATGTGAATTATATCTCAGTAATTTTTTTTAATTAAAAAAGAGTAGATGGCCCTTTTAATCATCTTGATCCTGAGAAAATCCAAGATCGACTTAAAGACCCTACCATGGGAGCATTTCTTAGCTCTAAAAAGATTTGCAGTTCCACTCCTTTCTCCTCCTGACTCATGGCAAGCTTCAAGTCACTTGGTTGCCAGGTGGCAGTGCCTACCGATGGGCCCAGGCGCTTGTGAAGAGCCCACACTGGCACCCCAGCATGTAGTCAGTTGCTAGCTAGACAGCAAACTGACTTTGGTGGTGGCTCAGTCCTAAATCCTTCACTAAAAGTAATTCTGAGACAGAACAAGGTCACACACTGGAAATAAATTCCGTCATTTTCACTTCCTCCTTCTGAGATGTTAATGAGAGAAGCTGCTCTGCATAATACGGGACATCTTTCCAAATTCACAGTGACATTACTGGCAGGATCAGAAGCAGCTGCAAGAAAGTCAAACCACTCTCCTCCCCATCCCTTGCCATCACCACTTCAAAACCCTTTGTAGCCACACAAATGGTTCTGTACCATGAGAATCTGCTGTTTTAAAGCCACGTTTTAATGAGGTCCTTCTAGTACTTCCACAACTAAACTTCCTTCAGGAAATAATTAGAGCCAGCCTCGAGCGCACTCACCTGCTAATTTAGAGGCCACGAAAACAAGCAAGTGTCTAGAGATAAAGAAACTCAGAGAGGTCCAAATGCCCGGGGCCAGGTTTCTAATCAGAGCTCCCAGCCTTACCTTTTGACCTTTTGTGTCAACCCACAGGATACCTACCCTTTTGAGGCAGGCTAGGGAAACAGAGAAAGTCAGTGGATCCTGACCCGTAGCCCAACTAGTCAAATCCCAGAAAGATTTTCTTTAGAAAGAGTTGAATCAGTAGGAGCAGATAGCTTCAGATGAAATCATTTTGTATCTTCTCTTCTTTCCTGACATTCCGAAGAATAAGAACATTTTCTAGTTTAGATGAAAAGATTTGTTACCTTCATGTTTTTTAAAATGACATAAAGGGCCAGGTTTAAAAGGATTTTAAAATTAAAATGACTAGATTTCACAGATGATTATAGCCTTTTGATTCTGGGCAGATTTGACCCAAAGTCAGGCCTGCACGCAGACTGTGTGCCCGATGTGAGAAGCCTCATCCCAGGTCCTGGAGTACCCTGTGCCAAGGGATTTACCAAAGAGGGACCCCCAAAGTGTTCTGCTTCTTCTGACCTGACATACCTGTTTTGCCTACCCCCCCCCATTGCCCCCTTAGAGCATAGATAATTGAAAGACGCAAGGCCCTAGTAGTTGATGTACATGACGTTTTATTGAAGCTATTTTGATGCAGCAGTTTTGACACCAGGGACATTCTGCCGTGGACTAAGAGAAAACCTTTATACTTTTAATCTGTTAAGTGTTTTTTTAATATTCACAAGTAATGTGCTAATGTACACGAGAGATGTCCACTATCTTATTTCTGAGAGCATGTAAGTGGCATTGGGCTGGATTTGGGATGTCCATTACACACAAGGCTTGATTTTATATTTTGATAAATTGGCTTTCAAAACAGAGTCTGGAATGGTCAGAACCTTTGCAGTGGCTACTTCTTCAAAGCTATCCCAGTGGTTCTTAAACCTTATTCTGTATCAGAATTCCCAGCTGAGTTTGTTAAAAACAGAATTCCCACGCCCCACTTCCACCTAGAGGTTCCAATTCAATATGACTGAGGAGAACCCCAGGAAACTGCACGTGTAGCAGGAACCCAGGTGGTTCTGATGAAGACAGTCCAGAGAGAAAAAACTGCCTGAGAGTTTTGCCCACCCACCAGGCAGGGTATTCAATCACCTTGACACCATCTTAGGAGGAGAAGCCAGGAGGGATCGGGTCCATTTTGGCTTGTACATCTGACAAAATGATCCCTATGGAGTCTCTAATAGCCGCAAACTGAATTAGGACTAGGTGTGTCTGGTTAGATTTGGTTTGTTGAATGATACTGATGACTCTCTATTTGTTTTTACTTGCCACTCGTGGATAACCTTGTGCACCCTAGAAACAGAGATACCAGACATAGGTAAGCAAACCACCCGGGCAGCTACCTAATGACCCTTCTTGCCAAACAGCCCATCTCCTAATAACGGGCTAACAGGGAGATTTTACTTCTGAAATAAGGTGAAAGGAATGATGTGAAAGTGCATTTAGGAGTTAGGATTCAGGTAAGTGTCTGAAAAAAGAAGAGAGCTCCACTAATGGGAATTTGCTGGAAGATCAGACTATATCGAAAAGAAAACAAGATAAGTGAGAGCTGGCAGTTCAGTACTTCATGGGAAAGCAAAGCTTTGAGTCTCATTATGTTTTCCTTAGGTGATATCACAAATGAGTCTGTAAGTTCAAATAGATTCAATGTTTTCAAGTTGCAGTAGAAAAAGAGGTGATACGGCAATCTTCCCAGATCCAGAAATATAGTTGACGAGTATATTAAGAGACAGTGACCACGATGACCCTCTTGAATAAGATTTTTCCTTTTTCCTTTTGTGTGACCTCATGGTTTCTATTTCTTCCCACCAAAAAGAAATAATAAAAAAGCTTTAAACCAACCATTTACCGACAACGGCACAAAGCTCTGAAATTAATCATAATGAGTATTTCTATTCAATTTGTTTATGCATTACACTTGTCAAAACTGTTCTAAATTACCTGAAATTGCATAGGAGAAAATTGAATTTGTTCACTTCTGAATGCCAATTGTCATCAAAATGGCACTGATAGGGCTTTTAATTTGGATTTCGTTTGGGAGATGCCACTTCTTAAATGCCAGTGCACAAGATCAGCCTTGCTACTTTGGCATAACTGATTCCTTAAGCAAATTAAGTTGGTTGTCAAATTGCTTACTGGTTAAGTGTTGCATAGTATTAATTATAGGCATTAATTGCCCATTTAACAATCTATGTGATTTTAACTAGCATGAATGAAGTGATCTTTGCTAAGTTGAAGGGCATTGCTCGAATGTAAAGCTAACCAGAAAGGTGACAAGAAGTCTAACACTGAAGTTACAAGAGAAATCTTTCACATATCTCAAATAGCAATATGCATGTAGACACAAGGGATTAGAACAAATTGAAATGTAGTCCAGCGGTTTTCTTTCTCGGGTATGGCATGTTTTTAAAAAGTGGAAAGAAACCAATCTCAAAAGAGCTGAAGTGCACTTGGGAAATGGCATGAAATGGCAAGAAATTACATATCAATATAGGAGACCTTCCTGACTGTTAGCTGTCAGGAAAATAACATTAATCAGATTTGAATTTTGTATGTTAGACTATTCTATTTTCTAAAGGCCAGCGCACAGAATTTTAGAACAACCTAGTTGAGCAAAATAGGATATGTTGCTCAGTTAGAAGAAAGCAAGAACACCGATTTTTTTTCTTTATCACCTTCAGAACTAAAGTATTCTGAAGGTACTTTGTACACACAGTCACATATGATCTAATCTAGTGTTGGTCAGGGCACAGGCTTGTTAGTGACCCCGGGCAAGCCCTCTATGTGTCTGGGTTTCCCCAGCTGAGATTTGAGGAGAATGATCATTTTAACTTCCCTCACAGGCACATTGGGGATATTCAATAATAAATGAATGTAATGCATTCCAAAGTGCTTTTGTGCGAATAACATTTCTCTTGGAAAAATAGCCTATGGACTTTTCCTAAACAAAGCATGATTAATCTGGCTCAGTTGAGACTTCCACAGACTGGCTACCAAAATATTGAAAGTTGTTTCAGGGAAGGGTTGTGATCCCCTTCTTATTCTAGAAGGATCTAGGGGCACTGGAGAAATTTTATTCTGAAGGCAAAAATTCAACTATATATGTAAAAAAAAAAAAAAGTTTTACTCAAACCCCTATTTAAGCAGTCTTTGCTACAGAGATGCCTTGTCTGATATGACTGCCAAATCAATTCTGGAGTCTGTTGGGGCCCTTTACAGTTTATTTACGGCAGCTGGTGGTTCCAGGGTTGAAGATGTCCCTGGAATCTACTGAATTCTCTTATTTGACGAAGTGAAGGTAAGTAGAAAAAAAATCAAGTATTCAAGTTGGATCTGACTTTTTTCCAATTAGCACTATAAACTGGGTCTCAAATCAGTATCTGCTAGCCTTTACTATTATTAACATACACAGATATGCTTAAAGGGCAAATATAATTACCAATGCAATCAGAAACATACCAGTCCTTAAGGGCAACATACTTACTCTGATGACCCCCTCCCTGCCATTTTGCTGGGCTGGGTAGCCAAGACCTGAAAACTTCCATGTATTAGTTAGTTTCATGTCCTACAGTTTAGTTTAGCAGTAACTGAACATTGACCCTGTCAAACACTCTATTGGCACTCAAGATAGATGAGTATGGTTCCTGCCTGCAAAGAGCTTACACTGTGATTGGAGAGATGTGGAAAAAAAGTGAATCTTTCCCCCAGCACTCACTCACATCTTGGTTTCTAATACCATTCTCCAAAATAAGGAACCAGGGGTCTTTAGCAAAATGATTCATTCCAGTACTGGGGCAAGGACTATAAAAGATGAGCTTAGAGCATCTTGTAGTGCCAAAAAGTAGACAGGGGCTAAAAGAAAACAAAAAAACAAGAACTCCACATTGATGGATGTATGGTAAGGTCTCACAGGCCAACAGAAGGAGTTCCCAGTGACTAATGCCAGACAATTTGAGCAACAAAATAAAGTAGCATTGGGTTTTAATGCAAAGTATACAAGAAATATCCATGAATCCCTACTGATATAAATGAAGTCTTGAATTCATAAATTAATGGGGGAGAAGAGATAAAGCTCTCATGCAGAAGAATTCCAAATTGTTGATGTAAACATTCTACCCTCAAGGAGGTGGAATCTAATTCCCTACTCTCCAAGTGTTGGCTTCACAGAGTGACTGCCTTCCAAAGAGTACAATATGGAAAGTGGGAGAAAAATAGTAACTTTATGCTGGAGAAACCTGACCAACTCTACCTCAGTCAGGTGATCAAAGTCAACATCAACAGTGATAAGTCACGTTGATTGTTATGTACTCTTGATTTGATCTGATGAGAATGGCACTTCACGCCGGTGGTCTTCCTCCCCAAAACCTATAACCCCTGTCTAACCAGGAGAAGAAAATTAGACACATTCCGGTAGAGGGCATCCTACAAAATACCTGACCAATAGTCTTTAAAACTGTTAAGGTCATCAGAAACAAGAAAAGTCTGAGAAACTGTCACAGCCCAGAGGAGCCTAAGGAGACATGATGACTAAATATAATTTGGTATCCTAGATGGAATCTGGAGCAGGGAAAGGATGATAGATAAAAACTAAGGAAATCTGAATAAAATATGGACTTCAGTTTATCTTTAAAAACAATGTTAATACAATATGAAAGGTGCTGGTAGGTCACATATACCTCCTCTCTGCTCATATCCTTTCCTTCCTCCTCTCTGCTCATATCCTTTCCTCCTCACACTTGACAGTCATAGCCTGTTTGCTGATCTGACTCCCCCCTTGGACCATGAATTTCATGAAGAAAGGGGCTGTAGCATTGGGTTTTAATGCACACACACGAGTAGGTCTCTGGCCCATAGCACAGTTCCTAGGCACATTAGTACACTTAGTAAATATTTCTTAATTAATGAACAATTACATGATACAGAAATCGTACTGAGGAAGGAACTCAGATGAGAGGCTTAGACTAATGACCATGGAGATAAAGTGAAGTGGGCAGATTGGAAAAGAGTTTAGGAGGTAGAATCTTTAAAAGCATCCTGCTTTACTGGATATGGAGAATGATAGAAGAAGGAGTGAGGAATAGCTCTTGGCTTTGACAACTGGGCATGGGGCAGAGTGCTGGGCTGTGAGCATATCAGAGATAACCAAGGTTAATTTCCTCCAGGCTCGCATGGTTTATTGGGGCTTACAAATTTTTAAAAATAATACAATATGTAATCCCCCAAATAGAGGTAAATATAGTGTAAATAACCCAGTCTGGAGATTTAGGGAAGGCTTTCTCCAGGAGAAGATGCCTGAGTAAAGCCTTAAAAGGCATGTGAGGATTTACTAAGTGAAGAAAGGCTTGTCTACCACACCAAGAAATGTTAAAAGGTTTTTAGGGTTTTTAAAGATGGAGATCCAACCTTAGGATCAAGCAAAATATCTCCCAAACCAACATTACTACAGCCATTGTAAAAATGGAATTAGGAAGAATCAAAATGAATGAATGAGCTCAGCCATGTATGCAGGTAAAAATATCACAAGAGATTCCATGTGAATATGTAATTGAAGAGTTTAAGGAATACCAAAATCCAATCAAGGTAACTTTAGCGTCACCTTTAAAAGGTACAGCTGATTGTGATTATGAGCCCCCCCAAAAGGTCCTATATAGTCAGTTCTATTATGTCCTGAAACAAGACAAAATGGATTAGAAAAGTGTGATTGTCAGCTAAAAAAAGGAAGCTTGGAGAAGAAAGGTTTGGCAATGTGTCTCTATCACAACCCTCCCTACACAACATGCCTCCATCTTTGTATCTATGTCTTTCAATTTACAACAGGAGCCTGGAGGCGGGTAGGGCCCCCCAGGAGGCAGGAAGCCTGGAGGAGGAAAAGTAGGGTTCTGAAGGATGGAGTAGGCAGGAAGAGGTGAACTTCTGTTTGAGATTTGTTGAATTTGAGGTGACTGAAAGCTATCCAGGCAGGCATCTGGTATGTAATTAGAGAACTGGATATGAAAGGTATTGAAAAAAATATATTTCCTGAAATTTTCTCTTTTTTTTTGAAATTTTCTCTTTTCTGCTTCTTTCTCTGCCTCCCAGATGGATGGTATTGAAATCCTAGCTTCATTATAGATTAGCAGTACACACTGAGGTTTTTTTTTAGACCCAGACCCATCACTAGAAAAACAAAGTAGTGTCCATCTCTTTAGTACATGAGAAAGAAGATATATTTATTTTTTTCCATCTCTTAAGAGAATCTTCCATTTGTGACAAAAGGCAGATCCCAGGGGATGTATATTGAAAAAACTGCTTTGAATAACTTTACTTTTCTCTTTCTTAGCACAAGTCCTGCTCACAAATACTATCTGGCTATGGACCCTGTGTCTGAATCACTTTATCTATCAGACACCAACACTCGAAAAGTCTACAGGTTGAAATCTCTTGTGGAAACAAAAGATCTGTCCAAGAATTTTGAAGTGGTGGCAGGGACAGGTGATCAGTGCCTTCCCTTTGACCAGAGTCACTGTGGAGATGGCGGGAGAGCATCGGAAGCTTCACTGAACAGCCCCCGAGGTAAAAAAAAAAAAAAATCCTTTGGTCATTTAAAGATTTCATTTGACTACACAAACTCCTAAGATCGTTGCCACACTCTAGTGCATCTATCTCAATATTGCCTCTGACACACATTGTCGATGAAGTCCATCCCAGAAGATAAGCATGGTCAGGACTAATTTTTAGATAATATGCATTCATGTAGTCATAAGTGTTACTAAAATGTTGAAATGCTTCTTTCCTGGGTGATAATTATTTCCCAGAACCCTCTGAATGCCCTCCTAGACACCCCACCCTCTCCCAAGACTAGTACCTGGAAACTCCCAGCAGTCCACAACTAAAATATTAATGCCTGACCCAGCAGAGAGCCTCAAAGATAAGGCTTCAGTACTGTGGCCTGCACTGGTTGGGTTCAGGTCTGTGCTCGCCTTCTACCACTGTTAAATATGTTGAATATCGCATAGACTCTACACATTCCTGGCTCTTGCTTAACTAAGAATTAATGAGCCTTTCTTCTATTAATTTATCTAAATTATTCTTGAAGCTATTTGTACTTTCAATTTGTATCCTCCCTAGAATAACAAATTCCTGGGGGGGGAAGGGAGTTGCCTTCTGTGGGAACTTGGCCTTACTTTCATCTGTCCTAAATTTACTCCTCAATCTTCAAGAGCCAGTCCTCAATTTTATTGCCTGGGATTTGTGAATAAATCTGTGTTCTCTCAATCAGCTTCATGATTTTATAGACTGAGATCATATTCCCACCTTAGGCCACTAAGCAAAAGGACGGTCAACTTTAAGTCTCTTATCACATATTGTCCACTCTATCCACTTTCTCTGTTCCTTCTCCATGATGGTGTGTGTGTGTGTGTGTGTGTGTGTGTGTGCGTGTGCACACATACATTTATTTTAGTAGATTTTATGAACTGTTCGTTTTGGTTGGTTTTAAGAAGCCAACGTGATCTTTTTAAACTATTACACAGATAAAACACATTGGTTGGAGAAAAATTAGAAAAAAGGGGGTGCAAGAAGTATTTCTAATTAAAGTCACCCATAATCCTACCACATATAGAAAGCAACTGTTAAAAAAAAAAAAAAGAAAAAGAAAGCAACTGTTAATATTTTAGCATATATTCTTCTAGACTTTTTTCTGTGCATATCATATATTTTATTTTCTAATAATGGAATCATAGTATAGAATGCTGTTCTATAATCTGCTTTTCACACTTTATATTAAGAACATCTTTTCATGCCAAAAAATATAGTGAGGTCAATGTGTTTCATTTGTTAGATGGTCACTTATTATTTCAAATATTAAGAGGTTACTCTTTAGCCATTTGACATTTGCCATATGGGGATTAAATTCCAACTATAATCAGAGTTTAAAGCCTTCCCTTTCTTCAAGGCCATATTCAAGCACTATGTCTTCTGTAAAGCCCCTCTGGATAACCCCAGCCCATTAAATCTGAATTTCTCTAACAGGGTCTACACCACCCTGTTACTACTACACTACTAGATTATATTTTGCCTCATCTTACTTTCCAGTTCTTTCACGAATAGGTGGTTTTTTACCACCACGGCAAGCTACTTGAGCTGAAAAACTACATCTACTATTTCTTTTGAATCTTCTACACCTCCCCAGCAATATCTTATACAGTGTGGGATCCACTATAATCGATCGGTTAGGTAACTCTTAGCTACATCAAGTGTTCCTAAAAGGAGTTTCAATTGTGCTTAAAAAATATGGCCTTTTCCCCCTAAAGGAATATAAGCCCCCCAGGTATCATGATAAAATGATTCAAAATGTTTCTTCTCTTGTGCCAGCTCTCATATCTTACACATAGTAGGTTCACAACAAATATTTGATGAGTGAATGCACAACTCAGGTGCAACATATAATCAACTCATCTTTCAAGGAAATGTATCAGGCTAGGTGCCACCTTTAACACAGGTTTAAAATTCTTGCAGGTATTATAAGGATTTCTGCATAAGAAATAGGGAGGAATCAAGCTTGTATTGTGCCTGAAATTGACATCCTCTTGAGTTGCTACTTGTATGAAAACCACTCATCTCACCTACCACATTCAACCTGCCACATAAAGGGTGAATATCTCAGCTTTTCCAAATAGAGCAAATAATTGGTTCACTGCAGCTTTCTTCCCTTTTTTCTTTTGCTTAGAAAGCAGCAATAATAGAGTCCTGATGAACAGGATTTACATGCACTCTTAAAGCATCAGTAATGAGAGTGCCAAAATTTATATATCTATTAAAGCTAATATTAAACTAAGTCTTTCTTCTTGTCATGGCTACTAGTACATTTTCCTTTGGCTTAATTTACTCCTCTTTCTATCCAAGAGTGGCCTTGATAATAATCCAGTATACTTTATTCATCCCAAAGTAGGCAGGAGCCCTAAGAACATCTGGCCCAGGCTTCAGAGAGCTGAATGTCTAATCCATCCAAGACGCTTTCACACAACGTATTGAAGCTGATGCTAGCAACATCTGCTCTGATCCAGTGAGTGAACAAGGATGTTTAAAGGAGGGAAACATGTGGCTCACACTAAGTATCCATCACATCTTCTTCAACCATGTTAACAGTATTTGAAGACCCTGTTAGGGATCTTCAAAATCACTCAGATGGCGGAACCTGCGTCCAGACATCAGCTGCTCTTGAAATTGCTGGTCAGAACTCTTAGATGCCTAGCTAGGGCACCCATCTTCATGCTGAATATAGACAGCACTCACCCTTGGCAGTCAATCAGAAGTGAGATTCTCATTATATGGAATGCTGCAGGGCAATTTCATAGACTTCTGTAGAAGAAGGAAAAATCATGCAAGAAGTCATTAAAGCACAGTGTGCAAATTGAGGGGAGAGTATTGCTAATTGCTAATGATGTCTTTGAGGTTCTCCTGCAGGTTCTTTATCTCACAAGAAAGACCAATTTGTTTGTTTTTTGCTTTACAACTATCATGCACGTCAGCTCCTTCTTCCTTCCCCCATAGAAGACAGCAAATGTTTAATGGATTTCTTTAAGGAGAAGTTTGATTTTTCTCTCCACCTAAAAGCTAATAAAGAAAAGCTGTAGTTCACTAGAAAATGGAAATGTACATCTAGGGAGTACAATTTCTAGGTTAGGAAAGAGAGCTTGCTCTAAGACTTTAACAAGCAACATATTGCAATTATAGGCAGGCTCTCCAACATGTCCTTAATTATGCAAGGTAAGTCAAATAAATGTTAATCTGCAAGACAGCTCATTTATTTTCTGAATCTATTCTAAAAATAGGATGAAATGAAATTTGCTTTTGAGATCATTCGTCCTAAAGTCAGAATAAATTATAAAATGGGATTAAAAACCAGTCAGCAAAAGGTAAAAGGTCAGAAGCCACGGGATTTTTTTTTTAAACGGCAGCAAATTGTGACGAATGCCAGGTTAGAGAACCTAAACTTTTTTGTTCAATCCATGTAAAGCCAGTGTTTCTCTGGATGACCCTGTGTAAGTCCCTGGACCTTGCTGAGGTTTCATTTCCCAGAACACTAAAATCGTTTTAATGGTGTCATTGACTAGTTTTGTTACACTGGACTAGTCATTTAAACACTGGATCCTGGGATCCCTGGGTGGCGCAGCGGTTTGGCGCCTGCCTTTGGCCCAGGGCGTGATCCTGGAGACCCGGGATCGAATCCCACATCGAGCTCCCGGTGCATGGAGCCTGCTTCTCCTTCTGCCTATGTCTCTGCCTCTCTCTCTCTCTCTCTCTGTGACTATCATAAATAAATAAAAATTTAAAAAAATAAAATAAAATAAAATAAACACTGGATCCTGAGATGTGTCAGTTGTAAACTTGAGGCTGTGGGATGCTCTCCCTCCCAGCTCCAGTGTATTGCAATAGCCATAGCTGTAACTTAGGCTGTGCTACCTATTTTACAATATGTTATGTCTAATCTTCACAAGGATGCGCAAGGTAAATTGCATTTCCCTTAGTTCTATAGATGGGGAAACAGAGACTCAGATAGGCTAAGAAATTTATCCAAGTTCACAGTTCACAGGTAACACTGGAATTCAAAACCATGATAGGGGTGAAAAAAAAGGCCTGTGATGCCTCCACTCTACGCCACTGTCTTTCAGCTAAAATCCATGATCTCTGGTTTTTCTGGGAGGGTAGGAAATATTGGAAAATGCTTTTTATCTGATGACTCATATTCAAAAGGTGCAAAATATTTTTATTTGCAAGAAAAATGACTTTCAGTCAAGTTTCCTCTTCCTCATAAAACTATTTTTCTGGTTTTTCTGACCTAGTGGTGTACTCCTAGTGTACTACACAGCCCTTACATAGTCTATAACTGTAATTATTCAAATACATCTTCAGGAAACCTTGTCACATCTCTTCGGAAGACTCTGCAGTTAAGACCTTCACCAAATTTTTCTTAAGAGATGGAGGCAGGAAACCCTAACTTTATTAAATTTCTTGATTATAACTGGTAATTACAGATTTTTTTAAAGGAAAATTGGAAGCCTCTCCGAACAGAATTTCATATAAGATAGCCCCTGGGTACTTCTCCTGGAAATAAGTCTTTATCTGATCCAGTTTTATGCACTTTGAGTTGAATCTCAGTAAAGAGAAACATTTGCCATTTTAGTCATCAATACCTCAATGTAATGGGGCAAGGAAAAAAGTTTAGGAAAGAAGTTGATGGCGTGCTAATCCCTGGCATTGTATTTGAGTTTGAATTGACTTTGAAAGATGCTTTTAAAACATGCATGGATGATGTAGTTGAAACTTAGGTTCCATTTATTATTTTTACTGCAACTTTCTTTAATTCTACAGAGAACTCAAACTAATGAGTCATGTAATAGATGACCAAGTACTTAAGCAGAATGTGAAATGGTACTAGGTGGAAATATAAAATAAAATTTGTGACAAGCTGAATACATTTATTTTTTATAAGTAGATACAGAGGGTGAAGGAGTGACTGGACAAGATGAAATTAATCGATGACTTAATTTGGTTCTCTTGGACCTCATCAAGGATTATATCTCTATTTTCTTGTGCATCTTTAAGCAAACTGACCTCAGAACTCAGCAGGACTTAGGCAATACCCAGATGAGTGCAAACAGCTCCTGAGCCATTCCCTAGGAGAGAAATCATCCTTAAATCTTGACAATTTCCAGAAATGTTTTTAGGGTATTCATGACACTAATCATACAGACATCACTTTTTTATTAACAATTAAGAAATCTGGGTAAGATAAAGTCTAGACAAAATAGTCTGGTTTTGGCCTTACACAGATATAATTGAGGTACATCCTGAAGCTCTACTGACTCCCATGGCATCTACATGCTATTCTGAAATGCTAAATTTGAGGCAAATGGAAAGATGCTAAAACACAAAGCGGTAACATCTTGCTGATGTCACCATTGTCTAAGAGAGAGAGTATGGTGCACAAACAGGTATGAGAATGTTCCTTCGGTTCTCCTATGCAATGGAGAACAGTCAGGTTTTCCCCAAACTCCTTTCATACATGATCCATCACAGTGGCATAACCATTGGGATTGACACTAGGGCAGTGATCACCAAAATTACAAGCAAGCAGCAACATGAGTAAAATGAGTGATACATTTAGGAACCTACAAATAAATCAGTAGTGTTGAAGTAAAAATATTTAAGGGTAATAGGAAGAGCAGGGGCAGGAATAGGAAGTTTGGATTTTATCCTATAGGCAAAGGAGTTGAAGGGAGAGTGATGTAATCATTTAATGCATACATTTTTTTATAAACTGTTTTGGTGACGGGTTACTACATGCACTAGAGTGAGGCTGGGGCAAAGAAATCATAGGGAGTACTGATATTTATAGGAGATGCAATGGAAGGGAATCTAAGGAAGGAGACAGAGAAGAGGGCTTCAGAAGGAAGTGAACAAAGAGATTGGTATCCAGGAAGCCGAAAGAATCGTTTGTTTCAAGAAGATATGGAAAGTCATATGAAATGTTTCACACTTGTAGCCATTGGATTAGGCAATGAAGAGTTCATTGGTGATCTGCTGTTGGTGGTTTGAAAAGCAGTAGGGATGGAAGCCAAATTTCAGTAATTTAATTAGCCAATAGGAGGAAAGAAAATAAATACCTCTAGAGAAGGTCACTCTTCTGAGAAGTTTTGATGCAAGAGATATAGCAAAACGTAGTGAGAGGACAGGGCACCCAGGGGAGGTTTCATCTATAGGAGATATGGTATTGGTTATAGGTAAATGAAAAGATACAGAAGACAGAGAACAAATGATGAAACCAGATCTGGAGGAAACTGGGAGGGAGCAGGCCTTGAAAGGGAAGGGAGATTGGAGAGACCATCCTCAAATAATGGTAGGTATAGTGATAAAGATAAGTTTGTAGGTAGAAGGAGCCAGAAGGTTGATGGTACTCTGCTCTGGTAACCTTGGTGTTCTCCAAGAATTAGATCTATTCTGATAAAAATGAGAAAGTAAGGTTAGGAAAGATTTGGGAGAGCCAATTGGTGAAGAAGGCTTTCTGGGTAATATCAACATTCTACCGCCCATGGCCAGATTCCCAGCTCAGCTTCAAGGCATTTTCCATGAGAACTTTCCTCTGACATCCTTGTCCTAGAATCAGAGGGGCCTTGAGAAAAATGTGTTTGACAAAGACTTAAAATTCAGGCAAAATATTTGTTTTTTACTGCTCAGTGATCCTGTGCTGTGTACACTACTCGAGATTTCTTTCTGAAACTACAGTTTTGATCTCTTAGTTTATGGTAGCTATGCCAGAGGACTTAGTGCCTCTTATGCAACCAGAATGAGAGTTTAACGTGTTCCTCGCAGTTGTTCCATTGCCTCTGCCTATGATAGCCAAGTGATTTTGACCTTATATTATGTCAGCAGCTGGAACTTGAAAACCTTTCTTGCTGTTCTGTCAGAATCCTAAAGCCATCAAACTGTTGGTGTGAAGTCGGACAAAAGGAAGGCACGTAGGTTTAGCTTTGGCAATTAGGTCCAGGAAACATCAATGGTTAATACAGAGGAACCTGGATTGAGTTCATTTAAGTTTTATAAAGCTACAAATGCATTATTAAATGACTTTTTCTTCTGCATTTATTTTAATTTTCATACATGCATAATATTCTAGCAAACACAGAGATAGTATTTAAGAGGCCAAATACCATGAGAAATAAGTTCCCAGATTCTGGAGTCAAACAGAACTGGATGCATATCGCAGATTCACCACTCATTAAATGTGTGACCCTGAATAAGTCGCCTAAGTTCCCTGAGCTGTGGCTGCCCCATTTGTGAAGATAGAATACTAGTTAATAGTGCCTACACAACGGTGTTCGGTAGTACACGTAAGGTGCATTGCAAAGCGCACTGCCCAGCAGTAGTGTGTACACGTGAAATGTTACCCACCATTAGGATCAGGCTTACTGTTTTGTTGCCAATAACAACACTACTTATAATATTAACCCAAACACAGAATAAGTGACTTTGGAGGGAGGCAAATTCCGTGTCCTTGTAAGTCAGTCTGAGACTTGATCATTTCCAAAAAGGAACAGTGACACAAAAGAAGCAAGAGTCAAGGTAGAATGGGATTCAAGAGTTGTATGTGACTGACTAGTTTATCCCTCTCAACATTGAAACTCAATAATTCCAGTGCTGTCTTCTTGTGCATGTTGTAGTTTGGGGAGCCCACAAAGGCCCAGCTAACCAAAGTAATTTCCTTAGCAGCCCACCGTTTTGCCATTAAAGTCACTTCATAAGGGTTTTCTTCAGATATGAACTTCAGTGTTTAGTGCAGGGTATTGCGTGAGAGAGCAAAACCTGAATTCCTCATTAAAACACTTTATGGGGGGCCTTGAGGGCATATGAAGCACAGGCTGGGTGTGTTTGGACCAATGAGATCACCTGACGGGAACAAGCCAAGGTGGGAGCTAACCCTAGGGTAGCATGAGGAAATGAGATGCTAGGTACCTAGCACAATGGTGGCAAAGTGGGGAGAAATGGGGGAGTAACTGTAATAATACTTCTCCTCTGAAGTTTTGTCTAAGATAAAACATAGACCTCTACATATCAAGACAAACAGTATGGAATTATGATTCTTCCTCTTTTTATTTAGATCACTAGCCAAGATAACTTTGCCTCCTTATCACAGCTCCACAGTGTCACAGCTTTATCTGTCCCCTGAAGAATCACCTCAGCTGATAAAAAGAACTCCCTCCCCACTAAACAAAAATGACAGAGATCACACACAAACAGACTGCAAATCACTGAAATCATATTTTGAGTGGTGTATTATGGTAACCTATAAATAACTAATTGCATAAAATTGCTTTAGTAGTTTCTAGATGGCAGCTTTAATTAAAAGCACCAGAGACATTTAGAAGTTTAGAAATGGATGGCATGTAATTTGCCCTTTTACCAACCATAAAATGGTAATTAAGGAATTTGATTCACTTCTTCCTATTAAAAGTTTTATGAGAATAGCAAATTCCTTCTAAATACAGTTTCTCTTCAGCAGAAGGTAGTACGTTTGCTTTATCAGTCTTCTCCAGCAGGGTAAGATGTTTTAATGTACAAATTCTGCGGAAATTAATTAGGAAATTTCTTTCAATGCAAAATGTTTGTTTTTAAGGTTCTAAAACATGAAACTGTATTAGAGCTACACCTTTGATCATGGCCCCATATTGCTCTACCATCAATACATGATGGCCTAATAATTTCACGTTTACCAAATGCATGGAGCTGACTATCAAAACAAAGAGGAAGTCATTTCCTGGTGAGTCTAGCATGCTTTGCTGATTCTTGAAGGAATCTGAAATCTACAGTGCCTTGACTTCCCAGAGAATCCAGAAAATTCACTCCACAACAGAGAAGTCATCAGATGTTTTTAGCTTCATTGATCCTCCAGCAATATTGAGTGAATTAGCACATGTACAGTGTAAAACTCAAGCAACATGCAGCAAACTCATACGTCTTTGGAAATCCATGATTTTAACATCATCATGAGCTAAAACACAGCTGGAAATGGAACCAGAAGGACCATTTTTATTTTTGTAATTGATCAGTTGATTGCATTTTGGGCCATTTCAGCCCAAATATTATAGATGGCACCACACAGAGCATTTAGATCAGTGTTTTGAAGGCACTAATGACTTAAGTTATATGCACATAAAAAAGACAGCTCCTAGGGTTGGTTTGTTTTTTTTTTTTTTTTTAAGTCCAGTGGATTCTCTGAAGTTATCTAAGCTGGATGAATCTAAGCAGCAAACTGATCAAGTAGGACATGTTGGAAATGGTTCCTATTTCTTCCCTGGTTCAGGGATTCCCCTGACTAACCGAGCCCTTGCCCAGCCCTCAACCTGTCACCCCTATATAGAAATTCACCCTATTCTCTTCCCACTCTTTTCAGAACTGGGCAGACACGGTGGTATACTTAAAAGGGTATGACAGTGAGAGGACTGTTTCATCAGTGACACTGTTTAGACTTTCCCGTGAATGGTGGTAGTAAACACAGACCTGCTATTCATCAGTGTTATTATTGTTTTTACTATTTCTAGTGAAAATTCACTCCCCTTGCTGTCAGCACTCAAGACAGACCACTCCCACAGTCCCCAAACCTTGGCACACCCTTGCAGGTGTAAGGAAAATATTCACAAAATATTACTCAATGGAAAGTTCAGAATACAACTGTATAAACCACATGCTGCTACCTCTGTAAGGGTGTAGGGGTACTGTGTACTTAAGAGATAAAGTGCAAAAGGAAGTTTATCTATGCGCACCTGGGTGGCTCCATTGGTTAACCATCTGGCCCTTGGTTTTGGCTCAGGTCATGATTTCAAGGGTGGTGGGGTCAGGCCCCTCTGGACTTCATGCTCAGCAGGAAGTCTGCTTCAGATTCATTCTCCTTCTCCCTCTCCATCTGCTCCTCTCCACTTGTGTGTACTCTCTCTCTAAAGTAAATAAATAAAAATTCAAAAGAGGAAGTTTAAATGTTAGCAGTGATAATTGTTGCATAAGGAATATTGAGCGATTTTATTTTCTTCTCATTTTTCTGAGCATTTATTATTTTTATAACTGCACAAAAGAGAAAATATTTTAAAATAAACATTCACGCGCATGCATGCGCACATGCACACACACACACACACACACACACACACTACCCTGTCCTATGGCCAATCTCTGAGGATTCAGGTTTCCTTGCTTGCCTACATGACTGCTCTCCAGCTAGGGTGTCACAGTACTGATGGCTGACAGTGGGTTCCTCTGATCTTAGCATGTTACTGGAGACCTGCTGAAAGGGCTAACACTGTAAGTCAAGGAAGAAACCTAAATGAAAGTCTTTGAAGGCATCCTAGGAGGTCAATAGTAAACATATTTCAATTACATTTGTTATCCTATAAGAAAAAGAAGTAGAAAAATACTAATTAAAGTGGCCTATAATCTCACCATCTAGCTAAGCCCTGTTGATATTGAAACATAAAAATAGAGAAGTAACATGTGAGTATGATTAGAAAGTTTGAACTCTATAGAAAGGTACAAAAAACAGATTCCCGGCTTCTTCACCACAAACTCACACAACTCAGTCCCTCTTTTTAAAAATAACCAAGGTTGGGATCCCTGGGTGGCGCAGCGGTTTAGCGCTCGCCTTTGGCCCAGGGCGCAATCCTGGAGACCCAGGATCGAATCCCACGTCGGGCTCCTGGTGCGTGGAGCCTGCTTCTCCCTCTTCCTGTGTCTCTGCCTCTCTCTCTCTCTCTCTCTCTCTCTCTCTCTCTCTCTGTTAACCAAGGTTAGCAGTTCCTTGTGATTCCTTGGAGACCTTTATATATTTCTCCCCTGACGTGAAAGGAATCACAGCATATAGATTACTCTTCAGCCTGCTTCTTTCATTTAATAAAATATCTTGAAGACTTTTCTATAAAAGCATGTGTATACCTACCTCTTTGTTTTGAAGAGCTGTATATTATTACAGCATATGGATATCCCATAATTGATTGAGCCATTTGCTTCTAGATGGATGTTTTTGCTTTTTTTTTTTAACCACTAAAGTACTGTGCTGAACAACCTAGGTCCTATAATACTGGAGCAGTTTTGTAAATATATACATAGGGTTCATTTTTAGCGGTAGTCAATATTACCAAATTGTCCTCCTGAAAGATTGAGCACATTTATACCAACAGTATGGAAATATGCCCATTTTGCCATACGCTTAGCTGCTCTGAGTATCATTAAGCCTTTTAGTGTATGCCCATGTGATCAGTGGGAAATAGTGTCTTGTACCCTGTAGCTTTAATTTGAATTTCTTTAATTGTAAACTAAGCTGAGTGTCCTTTCATATCTATTGTGACCATTCGTGTTTTTCAGTAAACTCATTCTGCCATTTTTTCTAATGAGCTGTTGATCTTTGTGTTTTGTCTGTTAGAAAAGCAGCTTTTTGTCCCTAATATGTGTCACAGATATTTTCCAAGTTTGTAATTTCTCCTTTTTTTTAGCCATACATAAGTTTTCTAACTCTATGTGGTCAGATTTAGCAATATATTTCCTTAAAGTCTCTAAGGTTTGTGCCTTCCCAGAAAAGCCTTCCTGAAGTGAGGGTATTTTTAAGGCAAATGGACAGCCCTCTCAGTAACCCTTGAATCGTACTATGTGTTCTTCTCCCTTGGGCCCTGTGAAATTTGGAAAACTCAGGAAGCATTTGGGGTAGTTTAAAACTAGAGACTTTAGGGTCAGGCAGATAAAACAGTTCAAATTGATTAGTCACTTCTTCGAGCCACTGTTTTCTCATCAGTAAAATGGAGATGGTGCACCTACCTTCCTTACAGGGTTCTCGAGAATGAAATGACACACTATGGGCTAAGCCAGTTCCTGGCACAGATTAAGTACTAAATAAAGTATGAAGAGGAGAACAAGGATGAGTAAATAAGTTTTAAAACCAATAACTTATTAACTGGATTGTTTTCAAGACCAGTAATAATCATTTTGGTTTCAAAATTGTTTGACTATATTCAAATTCTTTTCTGTCAAACTTTATAGATTGAATATTCACAGCCCTAATTGAATTCTGTTTGCTTGCAAAATACATTGTCCAACTAAAGGGAAAAAAATTGCAACCATGTATTTAAAATACTTAACTGAAGGAAAAGCTATGGAAAGTCCTAAGTACATATGTGCTAATGGAGACATGTGCTAGGATGTCACTGTGGTTAAAAAAAAAGGAAACAGTTTAACAATCCATCAATAGAGGCTTAGTCACATGGCAAAATCTTGCATAACAGTAGAACTGAATTAACTACATCTACAAGTAAAAACATTAGTGGTCACAAAGCAAAGTTGCATGAATAAAAGAAAATTGCAAAAGAAAAATGTGGCATAATATCATTAGCATATTATAGTGGTAAAATATACGAAACATGAATTTTGAATTTTACCATTTTAAATATATAAAATATAAAATTTACCATTTTCAACATTTGCAAGTGAACAATTCTGAAGCATTAAGCATATTCACATGGTTGTACCGTCATCACCATCATCCATCTCTGACATAAGTTTTTGAAGCACATAAACAATACCAGATTATTCGTAGACACATACAGATGTAGAAACTGTGTGAAAAGGTGCATGGGAGTGACGCACGCTAACCACAGGGCTGTAGTTACCTCTGGGGAGAGAAGGGAACAGGGAGTAGGGATAAGGACATGGGGCTTTGTCTGTATTCATAACATTTTCTTTCTATTTTTTTATGAGCCCATGTGAAGTGAATGTTAACATCTGTTAAATTCAGGTGGTAGATGCAAGGCGGCGTGGATTGCTATTTTCTGAGTTGTCTACCATTTGAAATATTTCATAATTTAAAAAAATCTTAAATCAAAAGTAGGGTTTAGAAAGCTACTTGCAAGTTTATACCTAACAATTCCCTTTTTATAAGTGCTTTGTTTTAAATAAGGCTTTCACGCATGCAAAGATGATATTCAAAATATTTAACAACCTATAAGGCACGAGTTACCAATGTATTGGAGCACACACCAGCTTTGGCCCTGGAGTAGGGTCTTTAAGGCCTCCTACAGTGGCCAGCATACATCCATTCTTTTCGTTCTGATTGGATTTGAGGCTGTAGAACCTTCTAGCACCTCTAGTATGTGTCCATAGGTGGGTTTCCCTGAATACCTGACAGTGAACTTCTTCAATATTAAAAAAGTCTCAATAGAGGGATCCCTGGGTGGTGCAGCGGTTTGGCGCCTGCCTTTGGCCCAGGGCGTGATCCTGGAGACCCGGGATCGAATCCCACATCGGGCTCCCGGTGCATGGAGCCTGCTTCTCCCTCTGCCTGTGTCTCTGCCTGTGTGTGTGTGTGTGTGTGTGTGTGTGTGTGTGTGTGTGACTATCATCAATAAATAAAAATTTTAAAAAAAGTCTCAATAGAATGAGTCAGCTTTATTGTTGCCCAAAGAAAGTCACTGTTTCCTTGGGAGTGAGTCCTGGCCCATTTAAAGTTTCTCCCTGAGGAATCAAAGGCTTAATAACTCAAATGTAAAGTTATCTTCAAGCCCCAACTATCAAAGCCTGGCCAGGAAGCCCCAATGTTATTTGCTCTATTTTTCTTCCAGTTTCATTTACTAGCTATTCCATTTGGTTTTTCGAAAAGTTTGTTAGATTGTGTAATAGGTTTTTGGGAAAAGGAAGGTGGGGGGTGCTTGATTTTATCAGTATTTACTCAGGAAATAAAGCTGATTACAGCGTAGTTCCCCTTAGAGCTCAGGAATCATTTCCCATTTTGGAAGGCATCTCTAACCCAAGGAAACTGAAGCTGGAGTAATAGATTGATAGGTCTGCTTTGCCCCTCCCCAAGCCAAAACCCATCAGAATGGCTTCTGCCAAAACTACCTACTTTGGTTTCTATAATCTTTGCCCTGTGTTCTCTTGAACAAAGTAAAATCAAAACTCTAGACAGACTACTACCCTAGCCCTGCACACTTGTCTCTCAAAAGGCACCTGCCCGCCTTTCTCAGAATAGTAAAACTGGGGGCATTCCTGGGGAGAGTGGTCTGGAAGAGGACTACTTTTAAAACTCCTGATTTTAGCCTGTTAGGCTTGAAATTTTTGAAAAACCACAGATCAACACTTAGCACCTTCAAGATCTCTGTTATGGGATGGGTGTTTTGTTTTGTTTTGTTTTGTTTACTAATGCTGGGCCCTCCCTTATTTTCCAGGGATATCTGGTCTAGTTTTAACAGCATGACTTGATTCCAATTATCTCCTTGGATGTTTAAAAAAAATTGTCAATTAACTAAAAAACAAAACCGCTGCCTTCTGAAGTGGCCCTAAATTGATACCTTCCTAGTTCCTGGAAATGCTAGAGATTTTTGAATTAAGGAACCACTGCAGTTGCACAAAAAAATGGTATCTGGCTGTATTTTTAAATGCCTCCATTTCCTTGTGTTTTACCTCGTTTCTTAGATTCAAGGTTATTAATTTAGACTGGCTGTTATTAATTTGGGGTTTTTTCTAATTGCTCAAATTGTTCTCTTTCTACTATAGATCTTAGTACTTTATTCCATTAACATAGAAAGCACTCCTGTGTGGCAGGAGCACACAGCTAAATGCTGTCTCCAAACACTGCGGTGATCTCTTGTGACAACAAAGACCTCCCAGTTATCAAACAGGTATCCAGAAATGCCATCATCTTAATTAAGACTTTCAACATATTTAACTGGTGTCGATAAGACACCAGTGTCAGTGACCCCACTATACTACTTATAAGACTCCCACTGATTTTCACTACTCTGTCAGACCCTCATCATGCTCCCAGTAGATCTTGTTAGAAAAACAACCATGTTCACTGAGCTCCACCATTCTGTTAAGCTTTTCAAGCAGCAAATAATCTGGTCTGCATGGGAAAATTTGGAAATTATAAGTGGACTAAAAAGACATGGTCCCTGCCCATGAGTGGAATATGTTCTGGTTGAGGAGAAAAGAGAGGAATCCTCAGAGAAGACTATAATCTAGCATTAGGTTGTGTGATATAAACTGTAAACATTCCTAGCGTTCAGAGAATGGAGAGCGGTCATTTGGGCAAAAGGGGAGAGAAAAATGAGCAGAAGGGGGAATAGAGGTGGAAGAAAGGAAAGGAGTCTGAAAAAGAGATGGACACGTGAGGAAAGAAAACTAGAAGCTAGATTCTAACCTCCATTCTTGATAGGTTAGGTTAAGTGAACTCAAAAAGGAATAAGATCAAAGAAGAGAAAGTAGGACAGTGGAGAGCAAAAAGCTAACACTAAATGGGAAATGAATAACTCAGCCCTTCCTGTGAAGGTTAGGATGGTCCTGAAATGAATTTGTTAAAATGGTCCAAACTCGTATCTAAAGTGCATTCTTGAGTGAGTCCAGCCAAGATACCCTGTTCTCGTAGTCACAGGCCAGACTTTAGATCTGCAACCTAACAACACTATACCTCTTTGTGATCCTTATTCCTACCCACTGGGATTGGTAAAACATGATTTCTAATACATTCAGAAGATTTCTACCATCAGAAAAGAATGATGAAATTGTTTGATTTAATTGACAAGGGAAGACCTCCATCAAGATGTTTGAAAGTCATCAATTCAGTTCGTATATTCCAATTATTGAGGCTAGACTTGTGCTGTGTCCTGAAAGATGAGCAGGATTGGGATGCTAGGAGAAAGAAAGGGCCCTCCACGCACAGGGAAAGCAAATATGTGGCGATGGCAAAGGGAAAAGTATGTTTTAGAGCCATGACATAGACCAATTGACTGGAAAAGTAACACAGGACCCTGTACAGACTCATCA
Organism: Canis lupus baileyi; assembly: GCF_048164855.1. Classification (NCBI taxonomy): domain Eukaryota; kingdom Metazoa; phylum Chordata; class Mammalia; order Carnivora; family Canidae; genus Canis; species Canis lupus. The sequence continues at coordinate 28,204,729 of NC_132876.1, forward strand.
TCATCGCCAGCATGGCAGAGATGCTGACAGGACTACACATCAGGTTCCTGAGCCCTGAGTCAAGCCATGCTGAAGCAGGTAATCATGTAGCCAATCAACTCCAGGATGATGCCAGAAAGCTAACAGTTAATCAAAAACATAAATATGAACATCACTTGTGTTAACTTTTCAGAAAGATTTTGCAGGCAGAATAGATGCTATTTTATTTGGTCTTTACAGTAATCCACTGACATGGGCAGCTCAGCCTTTATTCTCACCAGTAGACAAAGGCACACACCTGAGCACTGGGGAGATTATGGGAAGTTCTAACAGTCAGTCTCAACGGGATCACCCAGCTTCTACCCAGATTCTTCCTCCTCCTCCCATATCTCCCATGAACATGTCTGAGTGATTGAATTTAGAGAAAAAAGGTGGGGATGGCTGTGGAAACCCCAATCACAGTCAAGACAAGGGTAGGGAAGAGTCCAGCCCCTTATGAACAAGGCACCCCAGTAGTCTTCAATGTCTTTCAAGAAAACCTTAGGCCTCCCGAATGTCGAGCTTGTACGTGAGGATGTAGAAAAGAAAAAAGTTGTTTGTCTCATAAGGCAACTGCTTTGACTATTTTTTTTTACTCAGCTGTCATATTTGTGTATTTGTGTGTGTTTGTGTGTGTGTGTGTGTGTGTGTGTGTGTGTGTTATACTCGTATATTGATTGAGCCCACATTGGTCCTCCTAAATGTCTCTTAAACTTCCATTAAGAGGTTTAAAAATTATATTCATGCAGTATTTGTTACACTTCCTTACCTTTTGCCAGTGACTGTCTACCATTTCTGACTTTGGGAACCTCTCTTCTAATGTTAACTTCGTTAGTCAAGATGTACAGATGTTGGAAGAATTTTAAAAGGGCCTTCTGTGTTGTTTTTGAATGGGCACTACATGCAAATAATTATCCTACAGAAATTTTGATTCTTCTTGAGTTAGCCCACTTTTGTGAATAGTAAGCACTGTCAGGCTTAATTCCTCATATCCTGCTTTTATTGAGTATTCAGGCCAAGGTATTGTACTTAGTTTGCTTTTTTATTAGGACCTCTCAGTCATTCACATACCTTGAGAGAGACTCATTTTCCCTAGAGTGTAACAACTGCAATTAGTTTTTTGCTGGTCCATGGGCAATAAATGAACTTTCCCTCCTCAGGCTAATTGTTCACATAATGTTCTTGCGAGGCAGTTTGTTTCCTTAGGATGACAGAGGCATTTCTTCAAAATGTATCTGAGTAGTGTCCCAGATATGGTTGCTTGATGTTTTAAGAATCTTTAAGGGGGGAAGGAATATAAAATATTCAGCTTACATTTGGTAAACCTCATTTATCTTAGCCCATATGTACTGAGTCCCCTTAAATCTCAGCCTGCAGGCATCTTTTAAACAAGAACTCTAACACAAAAATAAAATGAGAGATGTGCATTTCAACTTGAACTAGAACCATCTATTTACCCCAATCTCTCTTACACACACACATACACACACCTACATCTTTAAAACAAGGAAAAAGAATTCATACATTTACTAGCATCTGGTATCACTGTTATATATTGAGACACCACCACCACCACCACCTCTGGCCCAGGAACTCCCTGAGCCAGTTGCATAGCATGGAGCCTCATTTATTTGATTCTCTGGATAAAAACTTTAGCCATCTCATAAAAGCTTGAAGGGTTTTTGTTTTGTTTTGTTTAGCTTGAAGGCTTTTATACCAACCGTTCAATAGTGCAGTATTTCCCCTAAGCTAACAAAATTGTTTTTCAACCACTGCCTTGTCTATGGTGAATCTAACATAGGGCAACTCTGCTACTGACAAGGGTTACATAATGCTTTATGGACTTAAATCATATACTATGCCTGTCCAACATGGAAAAGCCTAAAATGTTAGAGCAGGGCCTATGAGGAAATGTTCATCCATGATTCTAGGCTCAGGAAAGTCCCTTTCAGAAAGAATCATAGCAATGACTGAGCAATAGGGACACCACTTAGCACCACTGAATCCTTTTCAAAGTACTTGCATTTCATTGGCTCTTGTGAGCCTCACACCATTTCACCTTGTATAGTAGGTAGGATATGGGTTAGGAAATCAAGACACTGAGTAGTTCAGTGCCTTACTCAAAGCCCTACCGCTAATCTGTGTCAGAAGTCAGCCTGGAACCCAGATTCCCTGATGTGACCCTGGAGCCAGTGGTTTCTCTGCTTTTTCTTATGGGAAGGCAAAGAAGTGAAGCAAATTAAGGCAAAATCTTGAGGCATTTCTGTTTCTTTAGTACTCCTGAGATGGTAAGATTGAAAGACATCACAAGATCACAACACAAAGCTTTGACAGAGCAAAGTGGATTTGAGGGAGTCTGAGCTATTCATTGTAGCAAGCTACATGGATCAAATTTATTTGCAGTTCATTTGATCTGTGGTTCTCATTCTATTTGCTTTTGGTTGGTAACCCACTTCCTCCCCCCATATGCTAATCATCACTAATTGATAGGGGACTGTACTCCTCTTAAAAGTCTTTAGAGAGAGGATGTATCATTACCTTCTTTCTAAACTCACTGTTAGAGAAATTTATGTGAAGCTCTTGACCTCACGGCATGCCTTATTTGATTTAACTTAGGTGCATTTCAATGTACAGACAGTCCCCAAGTTACAATTTTTTTACTTCACCATGGTACAGAAACAATACGCATTCAGTAGAAACCATACTTTGAATTTTGAACTTTGATATTTTCCCAGGCTATCAAGATGCAGTACAATACTCTCATGATGCTGGGCAGCAGCAGCAGCAAGCCGCACCACCCAGCCACATGATCACAAAATACAACCATTCTATTTTCCACTTTCCGTATAGTATGTGATAAATTGTATGCTATATTCAACACTTCATGATACAATGGGCTTTGTGTTAGATGATTTTACCCAACTGTAGGCTAACATAAGTATTCTGAGCACATTTAAAGTAGGCTAGGTTAAGCTATGATGTTCAGTAGGTAAGACATATTAAACGATTTTAGACTTAATGATATTTTCAACTTACAATGAGTTTATCAGGACGTAACCTCATCATAAATTGAGGGAAATCTGTAAACATGTGACAATTAAGTCTATAATTCAGCATGTTTTATTGAACATCTGTGTCCAGGTCTACTGGATTTGTTGAGATGTAAAAGTAAAGCATAATAAAATCTAGTTGTTTTTCCCTCAAGGAGTTATTGCCTGGACAGAGCATGATTGGAAAATTCACACTTAAAGAAGCAAAAACAAAAACAAAAACCAGCTTCTGTAGGTTAGAAAACAAAGACACCAGATTGAACTGGAATTTGCAGGGAAGGCTTTCCAGAAGAGAAACATCTTGTAGAAGCTTTAAAAGGTGAATAGTATTTGAGTTGGTAAATGTGATAGTCAGGCCAAGCTAACAACTATATAGAAAATGGAGGGGGGAAAAAAACATGCAGTCTCAAGGGCTTAACAAAATAATACTTTGTTTCTTGCTCATAGTCCAAATGGGTTGCCCTGGGGATGTGGGAGAAACCTCTGCTTCAAGTGGTAATTCAGGGAACCAGGCTCCTTCTATCTGGTAAATAGCTACTCAGTCCCTCTGTATCTGGCTAGCCTGCAGGGGAAGAGGGTGATCCATGGAAGAGCTCAACAGAGGTTTTGTTAAGGGGGCCAAGCCTAGAAGTAGCATACATCATTTCTACCCACACCTAACTACAGAGGAAGTTGGGAAATGTAACCTAGCTCTATTCTCAGAAATAAAAATAGATAGGATGACCTGAATACATAGCATTGTCTCTGCCATACTAAAGAGAGAGGGCTTTCCGAAGGAAGGGTGAGGAAGAGAAAAGTAGCAGAGCAAAAGCAGAGTTGAGTTCAGCTTGGACGCCTACTTTTCTGGTTTGATTTGACTAAATTTGATGAATCTGTCACCAATTCTGAGCTTTGATCTTGGTGGGGACAAAAGAGGCCACATTCTTAACAAGTATTGTATATCAGCCATTCAGATTATTTCATTTTCCAATGATGAGAATCACAAGTACATTTGATTATCTCTGGTTTTATAGTGCTAATACCGAGACATAATTTTTAACAGACTTTATATTTTTAGAGCAATTTTAGGTTCACAGAAAAATTGAGCAGAACCTTCATACACTGAAACTACTCTGTATGTTACTCTAATGGTAAATACATGTCAGTATACATTTGTCCAGACCCATACAATGTCCAACACCAAGAGTAAACTCTAATGTAAACTGTGGACTTTGGGTAATAATGATATGTCAGTGTTAGGTTCATCAATTGTAACAAATGTACCACTCTGGTAGGGGATGCTGATAGCGGGGGAGGCTATGCATCTCTGGGGGCAGGGAATATATGGGACATCTCTGTAGCAAGACATAACTTTTCACAGCAGCACTACACTGGTTATTAGATTTAGTCCAAGTTCATGGATCTTCTCTGCCCACAGCAGCCTCTTCACTGACAATATATTCCTCCTGATTATCCTCTAGCAAGCATCATAAATCGGCAACTCGAGGAATAAATCCAGTTCAAAAATATAATTCCTTTGGCCCACACTCTATTTATTGAAGAAAGACAAGATTGAATGCATTCAGGTGGCACCTGCTCTCTTTGGTTAACCTTAGTTTCCCCTAGAACCTATAGAGTCTAACACCGAGCACTAACTTACAGATTTATGTCACCTGCCTGACCCCTGCCAACACAGGAGTTGGTCACTCTTGTTTCTGGGGTCTTCTTTTGGTGTGGTAGGTACCAAAATCCCCAACACATGGAAACTGTGAGTACTTTCTCAAAACTCACCAACTTTATGGAGATGAAGCCATGGAGTATCTTTGAAGAATAATTCTGAAAAAGTCCAAGTGATCTATAGGAATATAAGAACTCTTAACAATATTTTGAGAGGGGTCATTAGTCACTCTGACAATTTAAAACAATGGACCATCTCCCTATACACATAATACCTTGCAGATAATTTCATGGAGTTTCTGAGACCAGTCTGCACCCCACTCCCGTGGTAAGGTAAAGGGATAGATAGCCCCTTGTAGGCTACATGGAATAGAGATGAAGAGAAAGGGCATTGAACTCAGACAAATGATCTAAGTATAGCATTTTCTAGGTAGTTAACCTGGAGTTAACTCAACCTCTGAACCTCTGCTTCCCCATCTGAAAAATGACAACAATACCTACTCCACAAAGCTGCAATGAGGATTAAATGAAAAAATGGATGGAGAGAATCCAGCACCACACCTGGAATATCATAGTAGTCCCAGCAAATGAAAATGATTATTATTGAGTGATATTAGTCAGCCTTCATGGGTTTTCAGTAGTGCTTACCTGGATTTCACACTAGGCTCATCAGGAATTCGACACGGTCATTCAGATTTTACTTATGTGTCACTTACTTTGAGTGTGACCTTCATTTCCCCAGCCCATTCCCCAAGGTTGCTGCCATGGCATCCTGGACTTCTAAACTAGTGTATCTTGAGGCGCTATAATTGTCTGGTCATTGCTTCATCTCCCCCACCAGTTTCTGAGCTCTGTTTTTATACTACTCTGCTGTACTCCTCATGCCTAGCACTGTACTTGACATATAACAGATACAAAACAAATTTAATAATAAATCAGGAGAAAGAGCTTCCTCAGTAAGCTTTTAGAAAAATAGTGGTTGGTGGAGGTAGGAGAGCTCTTCATTCACCCTGCCTTGCCCTGAAGGTTAAAGCTTTGAGAGGATCAGAGGGAGCTGAAGAGAAGACAAATGTTAAAAACTGGCCTTTCTTTCAACCGGAATTCTTGGTTAACTAAGCCCAAACATCTTTTGTTCTTTATGATATCTCTGAAGCCCTTTAAGGTATCTTGTGAGTCATGAAAGAAAGAACATTCCAGTCAGTAGAATATTCATTTGAGTGCTTATCATTTTTAATTTGTATTTAAATTCTTTGGAAAATGACCTTTACTGTTTAGAATATACTGTAACTTTTTTATTAACCAATATCGGATCAACTAAGTTACACCATTCACTAGTCATGCAATATTACAGTGAGTTTATTAGAGTCTCTTACTGAAGAAACCCTGTTCTCATTGTTAAGGACACAGTGAAATCATTTCAGCTGGTCATTAAGCCCTGCCTCCTTCCAACCCTAGTGACACACAGATATTTGTAATTCCTCCAAGTTCTAGAAGCTCCATTTAGGGGCTGCCTAGCAAGGGAATTTAACAGGCTTACTGTGCAGAAGTAACTTGACCCTTTCTGATCCCAGTGGGTAATTAAGTAGACAGTAGTCAGATCAGTTGGAGAATGGACTTTTCTGCCCCTTGGAGAATTTCCATATAGACCAACATATGATACCAATTTTCAGAGAAATGGATTGCACATAAACAAAGCAAAATATTTTAATCTCTTTCTGATTTAGAGGGCACTTTATGATCAACAGCTAATGTCAGTTACACAATTCAGTACCCTCAGTATTGGAGATTGAGCTGACACCATATTGCACTTCGGACATTTCCTGAAAGTTTATTTTAACCATTTATCTCTGTATCATAAAATTAAAGAGCACATCGTGGCAGGGGGGAGAAACCAGTATTTCAGTTTTCTGGTTGCTAGGGCTGTAGATGCAGAGAATTTTATGACTACTTTCCAAAGCCTATATTCAGAAAGAAGGTTCATTTTTAATATAGAAATAATAAAAATGTAGGTGGCCTCAACAGCTGTAATTTTTATAAATTCAATACAAAGATGCCTTCTGCCAACATTTGAAATTGGCATTCTGCACAGCCAAATACTCTGATCTTCACTGCTACCTAATTTGAGATTTTAGCTACCGTTTCTGGGCTATTAACCTCCACATCTGGACTCGCAGTGACCTCACATCAGGAAATCCCTGCTGCTTTGGTATTGATCAGTTCTCTTCCCCAACAGGTGATACATTTATTAGTAACTATCTGGGCTGCCCCAGCTTTAGGCAATTGTCTTCTTCAGAATTATAGTATTTATTCATTGGAGGATAATAAGACAAGGGAAGAAGTCAAATAATTTTGCCTGTAATTTGCAGCTGTTTCATACAGAGCTATGCTTCACAGAGAAGAGCCTACAGTTCAGATATTATATAATGTCCCCTACTTTGCATAAGACATTGTGAATAATCTTTTTTACAATATGCACTTTATTTATGAGCAGGTCCCTCCATAGAAAGAGCTTGTTAGGGCTTAATGCTGATGAATGGAGACAGCACCATTCACACTTCCAGGTTATGGTCTGTCAGTGCTTTCATTATATGCACTAATTTACAAAGATTTATTTATTTTCTCACAAATGTAAAAATGTGCTCCAAGCTAAACATGCTGTCTGGGCGTCTGAGCCCAGTGTTTTCCTTCCTGGAGGTGGGGTGGTGTGGGGGCTCAAGCTGTGTTGTTTTTCCTACCTCCACCTCCACCCACAGCCTAACCTTGTGCTAACATCAGAGATCTATATATTTTTGCTTGCTCTCAAAATGAATACTGGTCAAAATTTGAAACCCTGGAAGTGGTCTTCTCAGTGCTATTTAATTCCTTTCTTATCCAAAGACTGTGACTTCCAATGTGTTTTAAGTGGTAATGAAAATGCTTATCAGTAAGCACATGAATGGATGTGGCCATTGGAAAAAATTATGCCCATAGCATTAGGTACCAAATTTTGGAAATCTGGGTACAACAATATCAAAATATAAAAGTCAGTTGCATCTGCAGATCTTGCTAGCCCCAGATGGCTTTATGTGCTCTGAAATCACTCACTCACGTCCCAATCTCTGGAAAATAAAGCTTAAAATATATAGGGCATGTGCCACCTTCTCCCACTCAGCCCAACAAACGGTAATAGATCACGCTGACTGCATCATCGACATCCTTGGGCTACAACAATACTCATTACGGGAGGGGAGACCACCGCCTTCCAAGTAATGGCAAAAATAATTCTCTTTTTCCTGCCTGGGATTTCCAATTTGGTTTTTAACCTCAGTGAAAATCACACACCTCTTAAACCTCACCAGTGAAGAGTGTGAAACTAATTGTTTGGGGAATCTATTCGTGTGTGCATTGGTTGGTTGGTTAGGGAAAGAAAATGAGAAGAAATGAAAATATGTACATATAAAATATACCTAGATGCACTAATAAAACATCTGTCACACAGCCCCTCAAAGACTTTTCTACTATTTCCTTTTCCACTCCAAACATAAGTATAACTCAATCAAATTTATTTAATTAAAGAGTCTCAAGAAAAACAGAACCTGCTGGAATTTTGGCCACAATAAAAGAAATCACTACACAAATATATGTAAGGAGAATATCCTACCATCAGCGAAATAAGCCCTGAAGGCCAACAGTGAGTACTTAATAAGCCTCATCTGTGGAATTCAACTGACATGAACAGAGAGAGAGAGAGAGCAGTTCACAGTATTTAGAAGTAAACAAAAATTAAAAGTGGAAAGCCAGGGCACCTGGGTGGCTCAGTAGTTGAGCGTTTGCCTTTGGTTCAGGTCGTGACCCGGGGTCCTAGAATCCAGTCTCGCATCAGGCTTCCCGCAGAGAACCTGCTTCTCTGTCTGCCTGTGTCTCTGCCTCTCTTTGTATGTCTCTCATGAATAAATAAATTTTTTTTTGAAAAGGTGAAAATTCATGTAAAGTCCAGGATTATCCTCCCTAGATTAGTACACACTTTACCCTCTGATAGAGATGAGAAATGTAGTGGTCAGAGCAACAGAATTGTCCTCCCTAGTGTCCATATAAAGATGTAAGGACTTCCCCAAACATACTAGTTTGTCGGGACACATTTATTTCTTTATACCTTTTGTAAATCTGATCCCATTTTCAAGGGATTAGAATCTCTAAATGTCCTGCGTCCTACTTAGAGCAACACTTTCCTGGTATACTCCTCTTAGTTTCTGTGCACTTAGGTTTTTTGTACTTTGGCCTTCACAGAACTTGGCACAGTGACATGCAGTATGTATTTGGCAAATAATCCATGATTTTAAACACTTCAAGTGGAACTACTCTCAGCCTTTCTCTCTCCAGACTTGAGTCTTGATTTTTTTGTCCATCCTCTTATCACAACGAAATTTTAAATTTCATACTCACTGATATTTTTTTAAAGATTTTATTTATTTATTCATGAGAGACACACAGAAAGAGAGGCAGAGACACAGGCAGAGGGAGAAGCAGCCTCCATGCCAGGAGCCTGATGTGGGACTTGATCCTGGGACTCCAGGATCACACCCTGGGCCAAAGGTGGCACTAAACCGCTGAGCCATCCGGGCTGCCCTCACTGATATTTAATAAAGAGATCAGAGAAGGTAATCATAGGCCTGCCACAAAGCAGACCAAATACTAGGCATTCGAGAAACTGATTTTGCCCCCCCCACAAAAAATAATGAAAACAGAGGTCCCTCTTGATTCATCCTCAATCCAAATATTCTGAAGTTGTAAGAAATGCTCATGTGCCACCATCCTTTGACCTGCTCAATCTTAAAAGTCTTTTTAAAAACCTCCCTAAAGGTCCTTATGCATCTACAAATGAAAAAGGGACTTAATGACATGAACTTCCCCTTGTGCAGACATGCTGGTTTCCTTGAAGAAGTCTCCAGAACATAGATGAATTTAGAGGTATTCAGGAAATATTAAAATGAATCTGTAACTTTTCCAGATATTAAGGATTAATACTTCATGAAGAACATCAGGATTAATCAAAATGCACTGTAAAACCAAGTCTTAATATTAACCTCCTGCCAATAAATTAGTTCATCTAAAAGCAGTTTATTAAGTTGGGTTTATAAATTGGCTTTAAGTTCACTCTTTACCCAGAAAATGATTGTGTGTGTGAATGTATGTGTGCACAAGCCAAAAGGACATGCTTGTTATCACAGATGTTCCTAACTTTAATATACATTCGGTGTTTCACAAGGTCTGGATAAAGGAGAGAGAGGAAAAGACTAAATTGTAGACAGGTTTTAAAGTAATGCCATGTGGTTATTTTCAAGAGCACTATCAAAAGCACTGAGGGAAGCAGGAGCTGAGCCATATGTTCTTTATATGTGTCTGACACTTTTGAATGTATTATTTCATATGATATTTATAACAACTTAGGCAAAGAGTAACCAACTCATCCCAGTTTGTCCAGAACTGTCCCAGTTTTAAAACTGAACCCTGCCTCAGTCCCAAACGGAGACAGTTGGTCACCTTAGCTCAGATAAGGCAGTAGACAATGTTCTGAGACCAATTTCCAGCATGGATGGGGGATCACCCCACAGCACTAGCAAGGAGTTCTCTGATACCAGCTGTGTAATCTATAGTTTCACTCAATTCTGATGCTATCTACCCAGAGAAAGTGTCAGATCTTACAGACTAAGGGCTCAGTCCCACAAAACTGCCCCCCACACACACACACACAAACACTCCAGATGCCAATCTCAAGTCCAGGTTGTCACCTGTGCTTCTGGATGACCAGCTATAGACTGGAGGTCCCAACAGCCCCTTCCTTGGGTTCAATTAATGAGCTAGAGGGGCTCACAGAACCCACAGAAGCCTTTTACTAACTAGATCACTGATTTATCATAAAAGGATGTAAGTCAGGAACAGCCAGATGGAAGATACACACAAGGCAAGGTATGTGAGAGAAGGTATGAAGCTTCCCTGCCCTCTCCAGGCACACTGCTCCCCCCAGATCTCCATGTGTTCGCCAACCTGGAAGCTCTCCAAAGCCTGTCCTTTCAGATTTTTACTAGAGGCTTTATTATATATATATGATTGACTAAATCATTAGTCATTGGTAATTGAACTCAGTCTCCAGCCCCCCTCCTCTTCACAGGGGAGTCTGGGGGCGGGACTCAAAGTTCCAACCCTCTGTTCATAAATGGTTCTCCTGGTAACCAACCCATCTTTAGATGCAGTCCAAAAACCACCTCATTAGCATAACAAAAGACACCTTTATCACTCTTGGCATTTTGGAAATTTCCAGAGTTTTAGCAGCTTTGTGCTAAAAACAGGGACGAAGGCCAAATATATATTTCTTATTATAAATCACAATATCACAAGCAGATAATCTTTTCCATATTTTACTGAAGAGGAGGCTAAAATTTAGAGACACGAATGACTCAAAATCACATAGGAGTTGTAAATGATGTGTTCAGTATTAGAACCCAAGCCTTGTAACTGCTATTATATATTTTCCAAAACACTAAGCTGTAATTAACATAATGTGTAAAAACTACTGTGAGAATTTTATTGGCTTTCATTTTTTTCTAGAAGTTTAACCATTCCCTTTGTGACACTATAATTTTGCTCTCCAAACTCCTCTTAATAAGTAATACAGAGAAAAAACTCAGTCCAGTTTATCAGAATTATTACAGAGTCTCTGTGGGTTGAGTGTGAATTGATGAAAATAACTTTAATGCTTTCCAAGTCAGTTATTTCTAATGCAACTATGAAAATAAGCGGTGGCCTATGCATCTGCACCCTAAAAGAAATGTAAAATACCCTGCCTCCCCTGTCTTTTCTCATTTGTCTTAAAGAAGATTTTTTTTCTATGTGTGTGGCGGGGGGGTAATCAAGTATTGGGGGGGTAGCAATGTAAAACTAGACAACACAAAATAATTAGACCTGGCTTTATTTCCTCATGTTACATTTTATCATTTCTTCTCAATACACAAAGAAGCAAATGTGTGTCCGAACAAACCTCTCCCATTACTGTCTTGTCTGTGCTGAGCAAAATTGAATCCATATGTCTTTAAAATGCTTTTCCATTTCTGTGGCTTCTTTCAAAATACTGATCTTGGTGCAAATGTGGCCCACTAGACTACTAATGCTCATTTGCTCTTTCCCAACAGGCATCACAGTTGATAGGCATGGATTCATTTACTTTGTGGATGGGACCATGATTCGGAGAATTGATGAGAAAGCTGTGATCACAACTGTAATCGGCTCAAATGGTCTGACTTCCACACAGCCCCTGAGCTGTGACTCAGGAATGGACATCACTCAGGTAGGCACCGCTGCTTTTCAAATGCTATCACCATTTGGCATCATGGAAATGGATAACAATTTTCTCATACAGAAATTAGGTAGAAAGGAAGCCTGGTGTATCTGTTATAACATCAGATAGCCGAAGTTTCTCTTTCTGTAAGTTACTTTTTTTTTTCCTCAGAAAAACTCACTTGGGAGTAATGCTGGTGGAATATTGGCATTAGAACAGGAGTGAAGGCTCTGAAATTTGAATCAATTGGAGGGCAAGGCCAGTCTTTATTGTGTATTTTCTGAGATATATAATTTCATCATTTTTATTTTTTTTCTTTTTTTTTAATTTCATCATTTTTAAATAGTACGTATGGTAACTCACATTCAGAAAAGCACTGAGGGAAGTCCTTAGAAATCGTTTGTAATGCACATGTGAGCATGACTTGTTATTCATGTGTATGTAAACAGCTATCTTTAGGGCATTTGGAAGTCTTAAGTAGAAGCAACGTCCCCTCTGAGATCTATTTTACATTTATTTAGGAAAGCTCTTTGTCAGAACAAAGGGGAAAATTCAGCGTAACTTTCAGCTGAGTCGAAAATTCTGATTTTACCACAATTGTAGAAAATCGGGATTAGACATGTAGAGAGATTACAGAGCATCCAGCACAATTCCAGCACCCTGTGGGCATCTTCCTTAGTCTGCAGACACAAGAGGTTGGTATGTAAAACGAGAGAAATAGACTAGACAGTCCTCTAAGGGGCTTTCGCGCTCTACTAGTCCATGAATCTGTGACTGGTGAAATAGATTATTAGATCATCTTTTTAAATGAATTAGAGTAGAAGTTGAGAATTTTAGGATTGGTTAGTGAGTGTATCAGAGAGGGTGGTTTTGGCTTCAAATAATGAAACGTATCAGGATGAGCACTGGGTGTTACGCTAGATGTTGGCAAATCGAACTCCAATAAAAAAATATGCAAAAAAAATGAAACGTATCTAAATAGTTTCAACAATAGAGTCTCCTGATCTCACACAGTGAGATGATCAGAGGTAAGAAAGATGTCAGTGGATTTCCTTCTTGTGTCACACGGAGAAGAATGGGGTCCACTGCCCTTGCCTCCACCAGTCACTGGCAAAAGGGGAAATGGGATCACCAGAATGGATTCAGACCCTCTGGAACTGGGTCACCTTCCCTAAGCATATTGCCACCTAATTCTTTTTTTTTTTTTTTTTTTTTTTTTATTGGTGTTCAATTTACTAACATACAGAATAACACCCAGTGCCCGTCACCCATTCACTCCCACCCCCCGCCCTCCTCCCCTTCTACCACCCCTAGTTCGTTTCCCAGAGTTAGCAGTCTTTACGTTCTGTCTCCCTGCCACCTAATTCTTGAACCAAAATCAGGCTTCTCTTGGCAAGGAATGGAGGACTGCTGCATGGGCAGGCAACCGGTGATACCCTCCACACTCAGGACATTCCTGTTGTTTCATTCCTTGTACCACCTGAAACCTAGGATCACAAGGTAAATTAGGTAAACACATCATCCAGAAACCTTGGTCTATTTTCCCCTCTTATCTCCATCCCCCAAACATACATACGGCTATAAAATACTAGAAATGTGCCTATCTAGGGGGCTTCTTCTTCTCTCCGTGCCCCCACCTCACCCCAGAAATGCAGAAAGTAGTCAATTATAGTCAACTACAAAAATAAAATGGAACTGGGAAGGCCTGGAAAACTGGCCCAATGAATGAACCATTCTTCAGAGAGATTTGAGTGGATCAGGCTGTCAAGTTGTAGAGCAGGCTAACTTTCCATGATGCAAAATCCCACAGAAGGCAAGGAAAAGGAGCATTATTTATGGCAGTAAGGAAGGGTGTGAATGTGTTTCTGTGGAGGAGGGGGACGAAAGAGAGAAGATGCACATATATGATTCACTTGTGAGATATTTTTAACTTAAAATAGGACACTTAGTATTGCAATCAGTCAAGTCTAAACAACTTCTCTGTTTCTGTGTGGAAAATTTATGCTCAAAAGAGAATTCTTTGTCTAAATAGAGCAAACATATGATCCTCATCACCATAAGAAGGGTTCTCTCGCACATGGCATTTGCTGGCCATAATTGCCACAATAAATGCTACCTATCCCTTTCAGGCAGAGATGTAGAGTGTAGCCCATTGAAAAGGAGCCCTGGTAACCAAGAAACCGAATCACATTTTCCCTATGGCATTTCATTCCAAGCCTCAGTTTCCCTGATGGCCTCCCTTCCCTTTACACAACTTCAGCTTTGGATAAACAATAGTTTTGGGGCACCTGGGTGGCTCAGTCAGTTAAGCATCTGACTATGGCTCAAGTCATGGTCTCAGGGTCCTGAGATCGAGCCCCGAGTCTGGCTACTTGTTCAGCAAGGAGGCTGCTTGTCCTTTTCCCTCTGCCCCTCTCTGCAGCCCATCCTGGCTCTCTCAAAAAAGTAAATAAACAAAATCTTTTAAAAAGAAAAAAAACAGTAGTTTTGGGGATGGATAGGGAGTTGAGTGAGGCAGGGTGGGAGGTGGGTATTAGAAATTAGCAAGACTGGGAGAGAAAGCAGGCTTCGTGTCCAAATTATTTGGCAGCTTTCTTTGCAGCTTATTTCCTGTTCTGTTCTTAAAGCACCCTAAAGAGTAATTAGAATTTTTCCTCTTAGGCTGGCACAAAACAATGAGTCTGTAATGATCTCTACCTCAGTGTCCAGATTATGACCCTCCACCTTTATTAGGGGTCTGCTTCTCATAATCCCATTCCCTTAGTCTGGAATTATCTCTGCTGCTCCAGATCCCATTCCCCATCCTCCTCACACCTCACCTTCTTCAGGGCACACTTCCCTGATGGTTCTAATCCTCACTGTTGTTTGATTCTCTTGCTAAAATTTAGTGTCACCACATTCAATATGTAATCTGTTCTCTTGTCAAACTGTATCCAACTAGTCTGCCAAGGTGGACTATATGTTCTTTGGGCATGCATAGCATAATGCTCAGCAGGCACAGTTAACAAGTCTACCAATCCCAAAAGGACAGTGTGGTGCAAAGTATATGGAAAAGTAGTGAGAGATGAAGTTATAGGTAAGTGGGGACGGCAGGGCAAAGTTTTATCCAGTGGACAATGGGGAGCCAAGAATAACATTAAGCAGAAAAGTACTTTTTAAAAATATCATTCTAGCTATTGCACAGAGAATTGAGTGGAGGGAAATGGTGTTAACAGGCAGGGAGACCACTTCAGAGGCTGTTAAAGTAATATAGGTGTGATGGGGACAAAACATACATATAAATGATCAGCACCTTGTCAAAAGACTTCTGTACAAATTAAATGGCTTTGCAATGTTTTTTGGATGTTCAGATGATGTTTCTTTGGGACACAACTCTGCTGACACTGACCATGAAGCTGCTCAGCTTTATGCAGGTTACAGAGGCAAGCAAGGATAATGGCCAAACTTAAAGTATCAGCAGTATGGATTAAGAAACCTAGACAGATTAGTGAAACTTTGATGCTGAAATCAAAGAATTTGTTGAATGGACTTAATTTTTGTTTTTTGTTTTTTTGTTCCTTTGTTTTGTTTTGTTTTTTTACACAACAATTTTTTTTCATTTTTTTATTTTTTATTGGTGTTCAATTTGCCAACATATAGAATAACACCCAGTGCTCATCCCATCAAGTGCCCCCCTCAGTGCCCGTCACCCAGTCACCCCCACCCCCCGCCCACCTCCCTTTCTACCACCCCTTGTTCATTTCCCAGAGTTAGGAGTCTCTCATGTTCTGTCTCCCTTTCTGATATTTTCACTCATTTTTTCTCCTTTCCCCTTTATTCCCTTTCACTATTTTTTATATTGGACTTAATTTTTGAATTATGGAAGTATAGGTATGATAGTACCATTCTCTGAGATAAGGAATATAGGAAGAGAAGAAGCAAGAGTTGAATGATGGGCCCAGTTCAGGACATGTGGTGCCGATGCAGGCAAATATATCTTGCAGGCAACTGGAAATGGGTCTAAAGTTCAAGGCCTGAAATGGAGGATGATTTGGGATTATCAATCCACACATGGTAACATCAAATAGGGCAGTGCATGAGATCTTCCAGGAAGGGTACAGAGATGGCATCAAAAAAAAGTGTAAGACCAGACTCCAAAGGCTCAAGAGAAGGCTGAGGAGTGGGAGGCCACAAAGGACACTAGACGGAAAGACCTGACCAGTAGGAGGAAAACCAGGAATGTGGGCAGTCAAAAAAGCCAAGGGAAATAAGCTTTTAAAAAGGAAGGGAATGGTTAATAACAACTGCTGCTTTAGAGGTCACATAAAAGAAGCTGAGTTTTTTTTTTTTTTAAGCCATTTGGTTTGACAGCATTCGTGACTTTGATAGGAGTGCCTGTGGTAGAGTGCTAATTAATTGGAGTAGGATTGCAGTGGTAGAGTGGGAGGTGAGGAAATGGGGAAAGTGAAAATAGATCACTTTTTTGAGATACTTGGCTGGGAAGGGGAGGCTCTGGCACTAAAGTAGATCAGCCACCAGGTGTGTGCAAATCAGCACCCAGATGTGGCAGAAGTGGACAAAGATGGCGAAAGCCGAGTGAACTCAGCTGAGTGAGCGCACAGAGTGTCGACCAGGAGGCAGCCAGTGTGTGGCACAGCTGCCCAGATGCTCAGCCTCGATGGCCAGGGTTTGCCCCATCTATTTAGACAGCTGTGGCAGATGGGGGACCTGTGTTTTCCATGACCATACTTAAGAACATGGGCTGTCTTCAGCCAGAAGGAAGAAAGCGGAGTCGGGAGCTTCATAACACCTTCCAAGAGCAAAGCCCCAGTTGTTTCTAGTCATACTTACAGTGATCCAGGTGAGCTTACACAGTGCTCAGTTTCATATTTCAGTACATCAAAATATATTGATGGGTGGAGGTGGAGACAAATGTCTACATGAGAGCACACAGAGTCTGCTGACAGAAACAGGAGAGAAAACAGAGGCCTTGCAGCATGACACGAAGATTTGAATCAGACCTTATGTGGAGCTTACTGACTCTAAGACTGTGTGGCAGCATCATACATTATCAAAAGGCCTTACAGAGTCCCCACTTGTTGAAACTTTTAGAGCAAATGTTGGATAGCAACAATCTATGACAGCTTGAAATATAAGCCTCTCTAGACTCAGGGAAATGAACCAACTGTTTTCTCCAAGTCCCCTCCAACTCTGAAGGTTGCTCTACAGAAATGTAACCCAACTCCTCAATTTCCTTGTTACTTTCCTGCATTTCAAAACCAAAAGGTCCTCAGCAGGGGAAGGTTCATCCATGGTAGCATAGTACCTTTGGAAACTGAGAAGTGATGTGGAGAACATTCTTTCTCTTCCTTGCTTTTGACTTCTGCACTTTTCTGAGGCAAATCTGAACCCTGGGAAGAATTAATCCTCAATAGCCTTCCCTAAACTTCAGTAAATCATGATGTCCTCCCTATAGTAATTCTAACTATTTAGAATTACTACCATTTATTAAGCTAATATTTATTAGCTACCATTTATTAGGAGCTTACTATGTGCCAGGAACTATGCTAAGCATCTTATTCACATTGTTCCATTTTGTTCCATTTTATCTCCACAACCCAACCACCCTTGAGAAGTAGGTATAATCATCTCCAGCTACAGAGGAGAAAACTGGTAGTCAAAATTATGGATTGTGCTATGACCATGGAGTTATGAAGGGATACAGCCAAGATTCAAGCACAAGTTTTCTGACCCCCAGTGTGCATTTTTCCGACTTCTACATTTTTGGTGACAATCAGAGAATGACCAAATATCATTGTAGTTAGTGGGTGACAAATGCTGTTTGGTTGAAGGATATGCTATTTATTCACAGAATGTGTGTTTAGTGGCACTTAGGAAATAGTTTAATAAAAACCTAATCATCTCAAGAAATGAAATTTGCTTTGACAATAAAATCAGCCATTTGTTCAAAATCAATATCCTTTTTTGATTTACTGAAATGTGAAACTGAATTCTCAGTATAACTGAAGCATAACTGCCCTTTGTAAGCACTGCTATAAACAACTAGGCCCTTCACTTCAGAAGATGAGTTGATTATGAAGAGATTGGGCTCTTTATTTCCGTTGCTGCTTTTCAATCATCCTGCTCTGGTAACTCACTTCCATCTCATGCCTGACTAGAATGGAACTGGGAGTTAGACAAAGTCTCTTAGTGTGATAGCAAATTTGAGAGCTAATATTCGATAAAGGAGGAAAGACTATCCATTGGAAGAAAGACAGTCTCTTCAATAAATGGTGCTGGGAAAATTGGACATCCACATGCAGAAGAATGAAACTAGACCACTCTCTTTCACCATACACAAAGATAAACTCAAAATGGATGAAAGATCTAAATGTGAGACAAGATTCCATCAAAATCCTAGAGAAGAACACAGGCAACACCCTTTTTGAGAGCTGACTTACTCCCTAGAGCCCATCTAATGCTCTCCCAAAATTAGCCCAATAGCAGATACACAAGGAACATGGACATTTTGTGTGCATAGACAATGCAGTTGACCCAATGTCCATAAGACATACACTTTCAGGTGTTTGTCTACAGTTTCCAATATATAACCAGTCCTTTCTAAATTTTTTTTAATTTATTTTTTATTGGTGTTCAATTTGCCAACATATAGAATAACACCCAGTGCTCATCCCATCAAGTGCCCCCTCAGTGCCCGTCACCCAGTCACCCCCACCCCACCTCCCTTTCCACCACTCCTTGTTCGTTTCCCAGAGTTAGGAGTCTCTCATGTTCTGTCTCCCTTTCTGATATTTCCCACTCATTTTTTCTCCATTCCCCTTTATTCCCTTTCACTACTTTTTATATTCCCCAAATGAATGAGACCATATAATGTTTTTCTTCTCCGATTGACTAATTTCACTCAGCATAATACCCTCCAGTTCCATCCACGTTGAAGCAAATGGTGGGTATTTGTCGTTTCTAATGGCTGAGTAATATTCCATTGTATACATAAACCACATCTTCTTTATCCATTCATCTTTCGATGGACACCGAGGCTCCTTCCACAGTTTGGCTGTTGTGGACATTGCTGCTAGCAACATCGGGGTGCAGGTGTCCCAACATTTCACTGCATCTGTATCTTTGGGGTGAATCCCCAGCAGTGCAATTGCTGGGTCGTAGGGCAGGTCTATTTTTAACTCTTTCAGGAACCTCCACACAGTTTTCCAGAGTGACTGCACCAGTTCACATTTCCACCAACAGTGCAGGAGGGCTTCCCTTTCTCCACATCCTCTCCAACATTTGTGGTTTCCTGCCTTGTTAATTTTCCCCATTCTCACTGGGGTGAGGAGGTATCTCATTGTGGTTTTGATTTGTATTTCCCTGATGGCCAGTGATGCAGAGCATTTTCTCATGTTCTTGTTGGCCATGTCTATGTCTTCCTCTGTGAGATTTCTATTCATGTCTTTTGCCCATTTCATGATTGGATTCTTTGTTTCTTTGCTGTTGAGTTTAAGAAGATCTTTATAGAACCTGGAAATTAGCCCTTGATCTGATATGTCATTTGCAAATATCTTCTCCCATCCTGTAGGTTGTCTTATAGTTTTGTTGACTGTATCCTTTGCTGTGCAAAAGCTTCTTATCTTGATGAAGTCCCAATAGTTCATTTTTGCTTTTGTTTCTTTTGCCTTCGTGGATGTATCTTGCAAGAAGTTACTGTGGCCGAGTTCAAAAAGGGTGTTGCCTGTGTTCTCCTCTAGGATTTTGATGGAATCTTGTCTCACATTTAGATCTTTCATCCATTTTGAGTTTATCTTTGTGTATGGTGAAAGAGAGTGGTCTAGTTTCATTCTTCTGCATGTGGATGTCCAATTTTCCCAGCACCATTTATTGAAGAGACTGTCTTTCTTCCAGTGGATAGTCTTTCCTGCTTTGTCGAATACTAGTTGACCATAAAGTTCAGGGTCCACTTCTGGGTTCTCTATTCTGTTCCGTTAATCTATGTGTCTGTTTTTGTGCCAGTACCACACTGTCTTGATGACCACAGCTTTGTAGTACAACCTGAAATCTGGCATTGTGATGCCCTCAGCTATGGTTTTCTTTTTCAATATTCCCCTGGCTATTCGGGGTCTTTCCTGATTCCACACAAATCTTAAGATGATTTGTTCCAACTCTCTGAAGAAAGTCCATAGTATTTTGATAGGGATTGCATTAAACGTGTAAATTGCCCTGGGTAACATTGACATTTTCACAATGATAATTCTTCCAATCCATGAGCATGGAATATTTTTCCATCTCTTTGTGTCTTCCTCAGTTTGTTTCCGAAGTGTTCTGTAGTTTTTAGGGTATAGATCCTTTGCCTCTTTGGTTAGGTTTATTCCTAGGTATCTTATGCTTTTGGGTGCAATTGTAAATGGGATTGACTCCTTAATTTCTCTTTC
Source organism: Canis lupus baileyi (assembly GCF_048164855.1). Taxonomy (NCBI): domain Eukaryota; kingdom Metazoa; phylum Chordata; class Mammalia; order Carnivora; family Canidae; genus Canis; species Canis lupus. The sequence continues at coordinate 28,225,185 of NC_132876.1, forward strand.
TTCAGTCTCATTGTTAGTGTATAGAAATGCCACTGACTTCTGGGCATTGATTTTGTATCCTGCCACACTGCCGAATTGCTGTATGAGTTCTAGCAATCTTGGGGTGGAGTCTTTTGGGTTTTCTATGTAGAGTATCATGTCATCTGCGAAAAGGGAGAGTTTGACTTCTTCTTTGCCAATTTGAATGCCTTTAATGTCTTTTTGTTGTCTGATTGCTGAGGCTAGAACTTCCAGTACTATGTTGAATAGCAGTGGTGAGAGTGGACATCCCTGTCTTGTTCCTGATCTTAGGGGAAAGGCTCCCAGTGCTTCCCCATTGAGAATGATATTTGCTGTGGGCTTTTTGTAGATGGCTTTGAAGATGCTGAGGAATGTTCCCTCTATCCCTACACTCTGAAGAGTTTTGATCAGGAATGGATGCTATATGGGCAGCCCGGGTGGCTCATCGGTTTAGGGCTTGCCTTCGGCCCAGGGCATGACCCAGAGACCCAGGATCGAGTCCCACATCAGGCTCCCTGCATGGGGCCTGCTTCTGCCTGTGTCTCTGCCTCTCTCTCTCTCTCAAGAATAAATAAATAAATAAATAAATATTTTTTTAAAAAAGGAATGGATGCTGTATTTTGTCAAATGCTTTCTATGCATCTATTGAGAGGATCATATGGTTCTTGTTTTTTCTCTTGCTGATATGATGAATCACATTGATTGTTTTACGAGTGTTAAACCAGCCTTGCATCCCGGAGATAAATCCCACTTGGTCATAGTCATTAAGAAGAATAATCTTCTTAATGTACTGTTGGATCCTATTAGTTAGTATCTTGTTCAGAATTTTTGCATCCATGTTCATCAGGGATATTGGTCTGTAATTCTCCTTTTTGGTGGGGTCTTTGTCTGGTTTTGGAATTAAGGTGATGCTGGCCTCATAGAACGAATTTGGAAGTACTCCATCTCTTTCTATCTTTCCGAACAGCTTTAGTAGAATAGGTATGGTTTCTTCTTTAAATGTTTGATAGAATTCCCCAGGGAAGTCGTCTGGCCCTGGACTTTTGTGTCTTGGGAGGTTTTTGATGTAACCAGTCCTTTCTAAATGTTCACTGGATCTTCTGTATACTTCCCAGCGGTTCCCAAAAGCATCCATTTGTCAAATGGTCCTAACAGGTGGAGGAAAGCATCATCCATGGTTATGAAGGAAAGACAGTAACTGGTTCTTTGAAGGAGGAAACTTTGGCCCCATGCATTTAATCTGTTCAGCCAGTCTACTAGGAATCCTACTCTTTCTCCCAATCATTTGATGCTGGACTTTGCTCCAGCATATTCTAACCATGTAGTAACCAACCTCTCTCCAAATGCCTCTTGTGACAGGAAACTCACTACCTTTTCTAGGCTGCTCATTCGATCTTTCAATGTCTCTGACTAAGTAGAAAGCTCCTCTGGGATACCTTTAACTTCAACTGTTTAGTGTTCCTTTAACTTTCACCATCTAGTCTTACTGCAACTCTTGAGGCTCTGTGTTATTAATCTAATCTGTTTTCTATGGAATAAATGTATTAGTGAACAAAGGACTACTATACTGGGCACTTTCATATATGTTATCTTGCTTATCTTCATGACAGTCAAGTAAGTATTATGTTTGCCTATTTTTAACAAATGTGAAAAACAACATTCAAAGAAGTTGAGTAACTTGGTCGAGCTCACAAAACCAATAAGTGACAGAATTGAAATTTGAACCTGGTCAATCTGATGCCCAAGTCCACATTATTTTCACCAAACTGCTATATCAAACTGCCTCTTATACATGATGGCCTTCTCAATATATGTGAACAACTCTCTCAGGCCTCCTAAGTCACATCCTTGATTCATTGAACTGCCTCTCACTTGGCATGGTTTTGAGTTCTTTTGCCACTCTCCTTACTCTTCTCTGACCATGTTCCCATTTATTTAATATCTCTTTGAAAGTGAGGTTTCCAGAAGTGAATCAAATAATCCAAATGTGCTCTAGCTCAGAGGTAGAATGGGGACCATCACAACCCTCTTTCTGTATTCTCTGTTTCTGTTCATTTTGCCTGGTGGTTTTCAGAAGACTTTTGCCAAAGGACATTTACTTCAAATAAAATAAGTCCCCATTTATAAAACTGATGCAAACAGCAGATTCAAACAAGATGTAATATCCCAGAACCTTCCCTATTCAGGCTCATGCCCACCCAATGGTAGTTCACATGGCGATCCCAAAGGCATTTTTGCAAAATGCTAAGGAAATAAAGCACATGGATTAAGAAGCCACAGCTGAAGTAAAATTGGGTTTTTGGACACTTTTGACCTATGATATGGTTACAGAGGGCTAAAAATTCACATGTCTCTCATCCCCATCTCCTCATTTTGTACTTGTACAGTTGGTTGTTTGCATCATAGTGCAGGATCTTATATTAGTCTGTATTCAATTCCATCTCATTAAGTTCGGTCCATATCTTGGTATTCTTCTGCCATTATCTAATATCTTCATTATCCTTCCCAACCTTGTGTCACCTATGGATCTGATGAATGCCTTCTATGTCATCTCTTTCATGATAATATTGATGGATAGATAGGCCAAGATGAAATTGTGGCACCACTAGACTAGTTATCTGTTAGATTGTGAACACATCTGTTTGAACTAGTACGTATGGGTTGTGATTCATAATGGAGCAGGAAATAAATATATTGGCCTATGACCAGCTTTAAGAAGAAAAGAATCAGAACACAAAACCTCAGAGTGCATCATGTGTAGTGAGGGTGAGTAAGTATTGTTTCATTAAACTTTTATTTCAATTGTATATCCTGGATAATGGTGTAAAATATAATTCCTACTGAGGGTCACAGTCAAAACAAGTTTGAAAGCCACCACCTTCATCTATATTTTCTTCAATTTATCCACAAAGAAACCTTAGCAAGCTGGCAACACTATTTAAAAGGGGATAAGAATCCCTGGACATAATTTGTTTCCAGTCATAGTATCCATAAACCTCACTTTCTCCTCTAAGAACTAAAAAACAGTGACTTAATAACACATTTGAGGGGCTTTTCCTAATGGACATCAGGTTTCCTCCAGGCAATTTGTAAGGCACATCTCCTGATTCTTCTTGAAGTCAGAATTGTGCTTACCCACCTGTAATCTTACAGCCCATCTTCTACTGCCCGCTATTTCTCAACAATCACAAAAAAAAAAAAAAAAAATTGTTCTAAAAACCCATTTACAAGTTCTCTCTAAGAGGTCATTCTTCCTTGCCAGAAAACTTGAACTCAATTTAAAGAAGTTAGGTGCCATGTTACAATCCCTTCACTCATCTGGAATCTAGTAACTTTGAATCGGTGTTCTCTGTGGTCATTCTCCTTAATAGAGAAAACAAAACTTTTCCCTCTCTCGTCCAACAGCAGCATTACATTCTGCCCCGCCCCCCCACACACAAGGCAATAGACCTCTACCTTCCCTGCTTGTCTTCCACATTCTGCATAACTGAAAAAGCCATTTTCTAGTGTCCTTAGACTTTTTTGCAAGCTTCAGATAAACTAACCACAACCGGATAGAAAGGGAAATATAAAGCCTCTTTCTCAAAATCTACATGTCCATTCAACTTTATACAAGTGGATTTAGCATTTTCTGTTGTTTTGGAAAATACATATATAATACATACATATATAATAAGGCATGAAAAATTACAGCAATCAGGGGAGAAAAAAAGGGGGAAAAACAAAAATAGTCGTTTTTGAACAGAAAAGGCACCTTCTTTTCCCTTCTTCAACTCTTGCCTGATGTTTCTCATTGTCTCTTCCTCTCTTCCTTGCCAACCCTTTCATGTCTACAGAATGTCCTCCATCACCCTGAGTGATACAGATGATATTGAAACTCAAGTTCTTCAGGGGTTACCTGCCTTTCTTTGTGCAGTTCCATCACTCTCCCACGTGCATACTGAAAGGGAACAGAATTAGATCTTTCAAATGAAGGCCATTATAAGTAAAATTCCCTGCAGAGACAGACTTCTAAATTTTGTGAAGCTCTGTAGGGAATCAAGAAAATCTGAATTATAATAAGTTTGCTTGAATAAAGGGATCTCCCAGTGGAAAAAAAAAAAGAAAGTTTATTTTAAAAGTTCTTGCCACCAGAGATGAAAATCTCACCACCTCCACCCCCAACCACACTCTCTCAATGCTTCAGTGACTATGGAACCTGTCTCACTGTCAAAGCAGAGAAGAGGTCTGTGACCACATTCCAGATAATTCAGACAGAGGGATACGTGGTAGAATTCTGGGAGGAGTGAGTTGCTGGTAAACAGCAAGACAGAGAAGGTAAAAGCAACTTCTCTGAGATACCTGTAAACACCTCTGCCACGAGCCAGCAATACCACTGGATAGCAGGCACAGCTGGATGAGAGTAAAAGAAAGGTGACAGAAGGGATAAGAGATTAGGAGTGGAGAATGGTTCAAACAGCGGATTAACAAGGCCCAGGGAGTAGTAAAATGAAACCAAAAAAGTTATGTGGTAGCCCTTGTGCCAACCATTTACTTTATTCTGCTTGGTCATTGCTAGTTTGACCAACTGAAGCACCCGCTTCTATAGTGACCACCAGCTAAAGGGTCAGATGCCATTAAAACTCGCACCAAGATAGACGAAATCCGGTGCGTGTGTTCAGCAGAACATTACACAGCCTCAAACAAGGAAATCTTGTCACATACTACAACATAGATGAACCTCAAGGACATTATGCAAAGTGAAAGAAGCCAATCACAAAACGAGAAATATTTCATGATTCCATTCATAGGAAGCATCCAAAGTAGTCAAAATCATTTAAATAAGAAGTCGAAAGGTGATTGCCAAAGGAAGGTGGGGAGAGGGAATTCGTGTTTCACGGGTAGAGTTTCAGTGTTGCCAGATGAAAAAGTTCTAAAGATCTGTTGCAAACAACATGAATACATTTAACACTACTGAACTGTACACTTAAAAATGGTCGCGATGATAAATTTAACCATATGAGGTTTTTCCACAGCAATTATGATAAAAAATTCATAGAGCCCAAACTTCCGATGGATTTTCCCATTTTCTTTCACTGTTCTCACGCCTGGACACCATCAATTGTGCAGCAATCTACCTACTCAGCAATTGGTTGTTGCAGCAGTCCAAACGTAAGCATCCTAAATCAGCAATGTTCTGCTCTACTCATTGAGCCACGTGCGCGCAGTCAATCCCCATCAGTCACAGCCAGTCCCTCCTGCAGATCCGAAGGCTCATACTCCAAATGTAGAAATGACAGTGGGGGAAGTGCTAGTCTCTACAGGGTAAAGAGGGAGCTCAGTCTACATCAACCACGGCAGGAAGGCACTGCTAACGTAGCCACACTCTTCTCAAAGACCTCAATATATCAGTAATTTTAAGTGGGAAAGCATTGAAAATAGAAAGTGATGGCTACTAAAAATGAGCAAACTTCCTAACAGATGTGTTTATAAGCTTGGAACATTTTCTTTTCTTCGGGATTACTGGGGCATATTTTACTAATGTTCTCTAATCACCTATTTCCTTTTGACCAAGGAAGCATGTCTAGTAGAAAAAGCACAGACGATCCTGAGTGTGAGTCCAGATTCTGCCACTTATTAGCAGTGTGTCCTCAGGCACATTCCTAAAGGTCTCGGAGTCTGAGCTTCCTGAACAGTATCAAGTAGGATAAAAACTCACGTTGTCTCCTAAGGCTGTTGTGATAGTGAAACAAGAAAACAAATGTGAAAGAACTTTGGCTTTTGAAAGCCACTTGCCACTGCAAATCGTTGGTGCTGATCAGAACTGAAGAGAGAGGTCATGTGGCCTTACAGGTAACCGTGGCTTTTATGTGTTCATCTGCCACACCAGTTAGCGGGGTGGCATATGGAAAGAAGGTGGCAGAAACCTCAATATAAATAGCAATCAAATTATTCTGTTACAGAGCTTGAGATGGCAGGTGATGTTGTTCAGATTTGATAGCAGCACCAAGAATCATTGAAAAAAAATTTCTTTAAGAGTCCCTATTGGCTCTCCACATTACTCACCTGTAAATGAGTGATCCGTTTGAGTTTATGCCTGAAATTGCATAATGATGCTAAATAAACACTACTTTTCATTGCCATTTCTATATTCCAGAAAAAGAACATCTATTTTTGAATCATTTATTCTGTTCTCCTCTGAAATACGGCAGTATAGAAAAAATAAATCATTTTTGTCTACTTGTTGACCCAAAAGAGGTTTCTCTATAATTTCAGATTCAGCACTACACTTGGAAAACAAACACTAGAATTTTAGAGCTGGTTAATTATTCCTCCTTATGAAGGCTAATTCAATAAATGACCCAATTGTTGATTAAGTGTCCTCGCTTTTTTTCATGTGAAAGCACTCGGAAAAGTATGAGCTGCTTTACAAATATAAAGGATGATGTAAGATGTTAATTGGCATCTTCAGGAAATATTTTCTGTTGATTCATCATGCACTTGCTAAAATGGGAGGACACAAGAACAAAATAAGTCTGCAAGGTGGTTATTCTGATTTTGTAATATCTGTGGTTATCAGTCTCTAATTTAAATGCATTCCTGGATAATGTTATTTATTGCTCGTTCAGTTCAAAACTACTCTCCTCGCCCTGTGAAATGCAGGAGAATACTTTCTGGAATTGGAAGGGAGAGCCAAACTTTTCTCTAAGCCTTTCACGGAGAGTGCAGGAGACAAATTCAGGCCTCTAGGGTAGACTCTCCTTCATAGTTATACCAATATAAAAAGTCAGTAAAGCGTAGTGGTTGGGAACACAGACTACCTGGGTTTGGATCCTAGATCCACCACTTGCTAGATGTGTGCCCCCAGGAAAAATTCTTTATCTGTAAATGGCAATGATGATGTTATATTCCTCTATAGGGAAGTTGTGAGGATTAAATGAGAGAAAATGTATATAAATCACTTAGCAAAGTACCTGGTTCATAATGCTCAGTAAACGAGTAGCAGTAGTATTTGACCCTCCATCCACATAACAGAGAATTGAACTGCTCATTTACAAAACCAAGACCAAAAGGACCAAGAATTTTGGAACTGCTATAGAAATCGTTGCAATCTTTCCTTCTGTCCCTTGTACATAAGTGTGCCTTCTGCAAAAGAGGCGTGCACATACCTATAGATGAGTTTGATGGGTTGTAACCAAGCATGTGCTCCAGACACTGGTCTTAGCCTGCTGTAACCTTCACAGAACGCTTCATCTGCCTAATGCTGATGTGGCACAAATCTAGATCACCTACAGGATGCTCACTGTAGTCATTGAGTGGTGCCCCAAATCCTTCATTTTCTTTCAACTTCCAAAAAGTGTCATGCTGACTATGGAGCTAAGGCTGGAATGTAGTGTGAGTTTCATATGTCTATGATTTTGATGTGTATAGATTTTAGATCATCTTCCATCTCTTTGAAATCAAAAGGTAAAAGAGCAGCTCATTCTGTATAGTGGCCTGCAGCCATCCTAGGTAGGTCAACTTCACAAAAAAATAAATATGAGAGTAGATAAGTAAGGAGACAGAGTTTATCTAGGTCAATATGGAGAATATGACTCTCCCAAGACAAAACAAGAGGCTCCCAGCTACATGGGAAATCAAAAGGAAAGAAGTTATAAGGCTGACATATTCATTAAAAAATGCAGTATATCCTAGGATTTTGAAGCAAGTCTAGCATATGAGTGGCTATGTCTATCCTGTGTCCCTTCTGTTTTATGAAGATATTCAGGTTCCAAGCATGTCAACCAGTTTTGAAAGATTCTAATATGTAAAAACCCAAATTTAACAAAATAATAAACTGGGGAAACCATTGCAATAAGATGGTACACAGAGTTCCTTTAAATATCATTTCCCTTCTCCAAATTCATTTATATACTCTTTTTTTAACTGCATTTTTCAGGCCTGCACCTCTAAGGAAAAATCACAATCAGAGAATAATAACCTATTATCAGAGATATTTGCATTGCTCCCTCCAAAGCGACAGCTCGGGTTGTTTATATAAGAAGTGGAGAACAGCAGGCCAACATCTTCAACTCCAGCATATCCAAATTCTGCTGAAATGTCTGCACACAAGCAAATAGCCAGAGTTGTCAGGGGCCTTAAAATAAAAGTCAAGTACCGTGCTCAATGCTATATCGAAAACATAATTTATCACATAAATAAAACTCCCTCAGCAGTGTCCTCTTTCCACACAAAGGACAATGGCACGTTAGCTCTTATTAAAACTATTAAGCACCAGAGGAAAAGCATCTTCAAAGTTCAGGGAGAGTCACAAGATGCAAAGCTTGCAAACTACTTTTGAACCACTCTGTCTTCCACACATTTTGCTCGGCAGGCGCCATGACCTGAAATAAACCTGAAACTCTCTAAGATACGGAAATATCTGGTTGGTAAATTCAGTGGTTAGCATCTAGGGCTGATACAGCCAACATCCTGGGCTAAGTCCTAACATAAGCCAGTTGGCCTAACTGTATTTCAGACCATACCTTTGAACACAGCTGCACTCTCTATTAACTACGGGAAGGGAGAGTATATGAATCATTGCCAACCCATCTTTGTTAAATGGAAACACAATTCAGAGAAAGTTCTGTTGGCTGTCATCAGGAGTGTCATCTTTCCACGCAAAGGTTAGTATATTCAGGAAAGTGAGCACAGGAACATATAAAACATTTACCAAGAGGCCACACCTGTTGAGAGGTGTTTACCTTGAGCTACATAAGAGAATCGATTCTGAAGGAGCGATCCCAATGTCTGACAGGGAGACAAGCAAGAGGGAATATAAAAGATATTTAGTAATAAATGTATTTTTACTTATAAGCAAGTGTTATTATTTATAAGTAAACTCTGAGCACATAGGGAATGCTGTCATGGGCCAACCTTCTAGACCATTTAGTGCAGAATTCTGTCTCCCAAAGAAGGCATGTGGGAGAGTGGCATGATCCATCGTGAAAACTTCCTCAGAAATCACAAGAGTGAAAAGTTTCTAGAGAATAATGACATCAATATGGCAGTTCCAGACAGCCAGAGAAGCTCTGGATAAAGCCGGTCACAACTCCCTAGAGTCCAGGCGCAGTGGATTTATGTCACATGCGTGTTTTCTGGACATGGCAGCTTCGCCGGCCAGCAGGTAATGCAGAAGATGCTGGGGACTAATAACTCCTCTGGTTCTCTGCCAGTTCTTGTTCGCCTTTACCAGTTTTCTTTTTTTTTTTTTTAATTTTTATTTATTTATGATAGTTACAGAGAGAGAGAGAGAGGCAGAGACACAGGCAGAGGGAGAAGCAGGCTCCATGCACCGGGAGCCCAATGTAGGATTCGATCCTGGGTCTCCAGGATCGTGCCCTAGGCCAAAGGCAGGCGCCAAACCGCTGCGCCACCCAGGGATCCCCTTTACCAGTTTTCGATCACCACCGGCTCACGAGGGGTGTTGCTCTTCCTCTGTCCTTGTAAGAGGCTTGGCGCTGTCTCAAACTCCAGCGGGGCGGGGGGGGGGGGGGGACCAGAAATCACAGTAGTGTTTTTAACAGAGAGAATTTAATCTCGGGAATGGGCTGCCCGGGTTTTAGAGGATTGGAAGAAGAGGTTGAAATAACACCTGCGGGAACCGGACCTGGAAAGCTGGAGAATTCCATCCACGGAGGTGGCACCCACCCCTGCAGCTGCCTCTGGTGCCTCGGAGGTGGCAGGACGGGCCTGATGCTGGGAGCATAGTCGGGAGCTGGAAAGCGGAGAGCCCCGGCGGGAGCAGAAGGCGAGCAGCAGGGAACGAGGCCCCCGCCCCCGCCAGCCTTCCAGAATCGCTTGGTTTCCCATTTTGTCAAGACCTATCAGAAATGCAGCTGGCAAAAGAGAAAGGCGGTTAGCAGAGTCCCCACCCCAGCCCCACGAAGCAAAGTGCGAAGGGGTGAGCTTGGAGCAGCGAGGCGGTGGCTTAGGAACGAGTCCGCCGTGCAATGGGGTGTTTGATTTCCACGTCCTTGTTGCCGGAGCCACTCGGCTGTGCTTACGGTTTGGATGAAACGTTAATTGGAGTGGACTGTTTGCCACAGAGGATTTCAGCATTCGTGAATCCGTAAAGAAGGTGTTATTGGGAAACCTCAACCGGAGCCGCACGGCGTGTTTTCGAGAGTGATTCTGACTCCCCTCTTGTTGAAGCTCGGGTACTCAATATTCATCACCATTTTTTGCTTTTGTTCAGGCTCAAGTCTGCAGCCTGCTTGCTTCCTTAAATGATTCTGTACACATGGTAAGTGGTCAGGTGGCCAGTCTCCAGAGTTCTGGAAGCATGAAGCCTGAGCTGGGCCATCTGTTGAGTGCGTGCTGTTTTGTATCACACACAGGGAAGTGGTGGGCAAAACCCAGAAGCACACTGGAGGCCTAATGAAAATAGGACCAGTTAAATCTTTCCTCTAAATGTTCATTAGGCCATCTGCTCTTATTAGTATCCTTATCATTTGGAAACATTACAGAGTTAAGATAAGAGAGACAATTTGTGTAAAGCTGGTCTAACTTGAAATGAACTTTTGAGCCGAGCCATCATGAGTTGTGATGTTTTCTCCTGCCATTCAGAACCCTGCCCACTTATGTCTCAACATCTCCATGGTGCAATTTTTTAATAGTTCCTTCCTGAATATTATACCAGAAAGGAGGCTTAGTGATAGCTACAGAAATGAAAACATAATCTTGGAGTGGCTGATCAATGAAATCAGACCATTTCATAAAAGCTGTGCAGTCATACTTCTGGCCTGTAAATTGCTTTAGATGCCAAAGGGAATTGGAAGCTTGGTCTGTTCTGTCGAGCCAATACTATAATATTAACAACCTGCAACAGACAAGTTTCTGCAACTTCTCAGTGGGAAGAAACTGCAGAATGACTCCAGGAGCTTCTTCTAAGACCTTGGCTCCTTTACAGGCAAAGCCTTGGCTCTCAGGAGCACAGGAGCCCCGCTTCCCCCTGCTGAAGACCGACAGTGGTCCTCTCCTTCCCGAATTCACTCAGAATGTATGGCCTTATCACCTGTCCTCAAATTTTTTTTTTAAGGATACCCTGGTCTGTTCTCTAGTTGTCTTGCCTTCTGTGTGCATGTCTCCCACAGTGCTGGATACACAGGAGATACGTCCTGAATACATGTAAAATAAGGAAACAGAGACTCGAAAGGAAAAAAAAAACAAACAGTAAAGCTTTCATGTTCCTCTCCCCACCCAGGGAAGTGGTGAAAGGGTTAAGTTTTTTGACTCTAATGATGAAACCCAAGATACAGACAGACACAAACAGTCAATCGGCAAGTAGCGTCATGTACAATATGTTCTTCTTACAATAACAATCAAATTTACAAACAAATTAGCTGTGGAGTCTGAAGGACATTTTGTAGTTCTCACACTGGGCCTTCATCTCCTGCTGATAGATGACTTTGACTGGAAATTGAAACCTGGAAGTGGTTAAACATTCTGTGTATTCACAAGTGCCATTTCCAAAATTGAGGCTTCAGAGAGGAGATGCAAGAAAGGGTCGACGGAAACCCAGAGCAATTATGCCTGTTATTAAGATGAGGTAGTGGCAATTACACAGCAGACTCAGAGAGAGTGTGTACGTGCTGATTGCTTGGAGGGAGCCTGCAAGAACAAACTTTTATAGCACCCATCAGGCCTTGGGCCTCTAGAGGCCATACAGATTTTCAGCCACTCTGTCAGTGTGCTTTTGGACAGAGCTTATGGCCCCAGGAACCATCTTGGAAGGGATACATGCTTGTTTTCTTGATGAGCTTGAATGAAACTCTTATATAACAGAATGGCTTCATTCGCTGTTTCTTTCCTCTAGGATAACCATTTTCAAGCTTCTTGGTGTCAGGACCCCTTTGCACTCCTAAAAATTATCAGGAACCTCAAAGAACTTTTCTGTCTGTGGGCTTTATCTATAAATATTTCAGTCAACCACTGAGTCACCCAGAGACCCCCCCGATCTTTTTTTAACACAAAGATATGCTAGCCTCTAAACAACCACACTGTACACTCATGAGAAAGTATAAAAAGGGGGATCCCTGGGTGGCTTAGCGGTTTAGCGCCTGCCTTTGGCCCAGGATGTGGTCCTGGAGTCCCAGGATCGAGTCTCACGTCAGGGTCCCTGCATGGAGCCTGCTTCTCCCTCTGCTTGTGTCTCTGCCTCTCTCCCTCTCTGTGTCTCTCATGAATAAATAAATAAAATCTTTTAAGAAAAGAAAAGAAAGTATAAAAGGCGAATAATATTATTAAAAAAAATAGTTTGACCTCACACACCTCCTTGAAAGAGTCCCAGGGATCCCCAAAGTGCACGAACCAAAAGGGGAATACCATATGTTCCTCAATCCTAAGATACCATGGGTCATAAGACATAGCATCAGTTTGACAACTTTGGATGGTAGGGGAGAAATGCTCCATTAAATATATGCAATGATTTTTTTAAAGATTTTATTTATTCATGAGAGACACAGAGAGGCAGAGACCCAGGCAGAGGGATAAGTAGGCTCCCTGTAGGGAGCCCGATATGGGACTCGATCCCAGGACCCTGGGATCACAACCTGAGCCGAAGGCAGACACTCAATCACTGAGCCACCCAGGTGCCCCTGTATGCAATGATTAGTAAGACACATTCTCACTCCGGAGAAGTTAAAATATGAAAGAAATAGCAAATACACTTCTTAAGATTGAGGAAATATGGCAATTCCCACTAACCTCAGTGGATCTCTGGAAACCCAGATTTACTGACTCACACATGTTGATGAAAAATAGTTTTTCTTACAGCCTATTTGTATTTCATAATATTTAAATGCTTTCATGAACTGAAAATGTTACAATCAATGAGACACTAATGTTTTCATTCAACAAACAAATTTGCCAACTGTAATACCAGATAGTAGGAATACAAAAATGAAAGAGACCTCATCCCTGCCCTTGAGGACTCACAGACCTAGTACAAGACATAGGAAGGCAAACATATATTTATAGTATAAAAAAGACACATTAGATCTGAATGAGTCATGAAGCTGGAAGCAGCTTGAAGTACCCAAAGATGGGGCACTGGGTATTCAAGAATGCTTGAGGTTAATCACTAAGTTTAAGTTATTGGTCATCCTCTTCACAAAGGGCTGCCCTAGTGGACTTTGCCATATGTGTCAGTCACTTTCAGACATTATTTCAATTTAATTTAATTTTGCAAACACTGGTGATCTATCCAGAGACATAGAACTAGAAATTTGTTAGAACAGTTTAACCGTAATGGTATAGTCAGTAACACTGGTCAGGAACAAAACCTAACAGAACATTTTCGTCCTTGCGATTAGATTAAGCTGAGAGAAACAGAAACCCAACCCCCCAACATAACGGTGACATAAGCACTACTAGCAGCCAGACTAGATGTATAGTGCAGGACTACGGTGGCAGCTCCATGAGATCATCTGGGACCCAGGCGTCTGCCATCCCAACACATAGCTTCTGTTTTCATGGACACCTCATGGTCCAAGACATCTGCTAAAATTCTCAACCAATATATTCATATTGCAGAACAGAAGGAAGGGCAAAGAGGCTCCTTCCAGTTGGGTCAGCTCTCCTCATGCAGCCATTGAAAGCATCAATTTAAAAGTTTGGATTCTTCAAAAAAAAACGGGGGGTTGCCTAGGTGGCTCAGTGAGTTAAGCATCTGACTTTTGATTTCAGCTCAGGCCATGATCTCAGAGTTGTGAGATCGAGGCCCCTGTCTGGCTCCACACTGGGCTTGGAGCCTGCTGAAGATTCTCTCTTTCCCTCTCCCTCTGCCCCTCCTCTGCTTCTCTCTCTCTCTCTCTCTCTCTCTCAAAAAAAATAATAATAATAAAAATAAATGAATACAAATGTGGATACTTCCATACTTCTCTAACATCTTATTGCCTTGAACTATATCACATAGCTACAGAGAATTGCAAATAAGACTGGAACATCTTCTGTTGTAGATAACAATGTGTCCAGATTAAAAAAATAAATAAAATAGGAGGCGGTGCCTGAGTAGCTCAGTCGGTTAAGCATCTGCCTTTGGCTCAGGTCATGATCCCAGGGTCCTGGGACTCAGCCCCACATCTGGCTCCCTGCTCAGTGGGGAGCCTGCTTCTCCCTCTCCCGTTCCCTCTGCTTGTGTTTTCTCTCTCTCTCTCTCTCAATCCCTGTCGAATAAATAAATAAATAATCTTCCTTTAAAAATTGGGGATTTACTACTAAGGAAGAAAGAGTAAATGGATGATCGAGTAGGCCTAGAACTAGTAGTCTCTGCCACAGGCATCTTAGTAACCATAAATTTAACATTTTGTTTTGACCCTGATACTGTCTAAGCTGCTTCAAATTTATAAAAGCCATCTAGAGAAAGTTTGGTTTTCTGCAGTAGAAAAGCAAAATGACACCTCTCAGAATGATGGCCCCTATTGATCTTGCTTTTAAAAAGTAGAAATTATTAGCACATGAAATACACCAGGAGTGCCTTGAAGCTTTTTGCTGTTTGTTTTTTGCTTTGCTTTGTTCCCCTACTACCAAAATGTTTTAAGAACATTGGACTAGCTGTAATTTTAATCTGTAGGTTCTGCAGCACAATGATTCTAAAGATCAGTCCCACTGTAACTCTTGATTAGAATGATCCTGACTATTCATCTGCAGTGAATAATGTGACTTAAATGCCCGTTTTTCTGATTCAGCTATGAAGACAGACTGTGCTGATGCATTTGACCAAAGGTTGAGAGGTTCCTCAAACTCTCCAGCTGCTATTCAGAGAAACACAAGAGTGTGGATCTGAGAAAATGGGAAATAATTTGCCGGTTGACAAGTCCATGTAATCCTGGTGTATTTCATCTTCTAATAATTTCCACTTTTTAAAAGGAAGATCAATAAGAGCCGTCACTCTCAAAGGTGTCATCCTGCTTTCCAACTGCAGAAAAGCAAACTTTGTCCAGACGGCTTTTTCCCTCTTTTATAAATTTGAAGAAGCTCAGACAGTATCAGTGTCAAGAAATGAGAAGGCCATTTGAAAACTGACAAAAAGTGATGCTAACAATCTGGAGTTGTCAGCTTTTAGAAGCATGGGGAAACCTAACGTGGAGTTGGCAGGACACCTGGCACAGAGCACTCAGTCCCGTCACTGGATCTTCCCCAGGGCTGGCATACTACGGAACAGATAATCATACATTTCCTGGAAATTCCTACTGAAGAGGCCTCAGAGATCACAATCAAACAGTCGTTTTTCAAATGAGCCATAAGGCTGAAAATGTAAAGAACGGAGATTAGAAGTGTCATGTTTGGGATGGGAAGACAGGGCCTTTTGGGAAACCACTGGTTTCTGCAGCATAAACTTCAGGAAAAGAAGTTATTAGCACTTGGTGGCAATTGTAAAGCATAGTAGCAGGCATGCTATATGTTTTTGAGGCTTTTTCATGACAGTTGATTTCTTGAAATGGATAGAATGAAACAGAAATAGTCTACCACTCTGTGTCACCGGCAACCGCTTGTGGATGCTGGAAAACGAAGGAAATGAAGTCAGCACAAGACTGTAAGCCCTGTGGAGGCAGGACCCAGTCTGTCTTGGTTAGACTGGCTCCCTAGTGCCTAGCATAGTGCCTAAAAATGGGATAAATAGATATTTATTGGCAGAAGACAGGAAAATAATTAAAGTAGCATGTTCTGCCCTTGGAATTGTACCAAGAATCCTGTTACAAGTAACAGCGGGGAATCCAAGTAATAAGCTAAAATATTAGCTGTGAAATTGGCTGACAGATGTATGTGAAATAATATACCCCCATATAAGCCACATTTCTTGGAGGACACATAGCTTAGAAGGATTCCTAAGGAATGGAATAAATGAACAGAGGGAAAATGGCCAATGGCATAGAAGCAGGAGGAACTTTGAAAGACCATGACTACTATATAATTGCACTCCAAAGTTCATGAGATAACAAAGAATCAGGACACTGCAATAGTCAGACAGGGATCAGAAGACATACAAGCATGTTCCATAATAAAAAATAAGTAACAACCCTTTATAGAGCTTTTTCTATGTACCAGGCACTATGCTAAGTGCTTTATGTGGATTTTTTTCAATTCCTATAATAAATGTTTGAGAGAAAATATTGTTTCCATACTCAATTTCTAGACGAGGAAACCAAGGCTCAGACAGGTTAACTGACTTGCGCCAACATCACAGAGCTAGCAAATAAGAGACAAAATTTAACCCAGGAAGTCTTAACTCCAGAGCCTGAGCTCTTAACCCCTTCGTTCTTCTACATCTGAACCTTTTCTTATGGAGAGAGTACGTAGCTTTCATCAGATTCTCAAAGGGCTTTAAAAAAAAAAAAAAAGGTATGAGAAGCAGTGTTCCAGACTCTGAGCACCATGAAGGCAAGCACTAGACTTGTCTAGATCAGCCCTCAGATAGTTGTCAGCTGGTTGGCTGGATGGCTATATTGGTATGTGAATGTCTGTGACTAGCTGGCCTCCCAGTTGGCTCTCCTGCATTCGTCTGGTCTCCCCCTAGCCTGCCCCCAAACTTCAGCCTAGGTGATGTTTCTAAAATACTAATCTGACCATGTCATCCCCCCAGCTGTGAGTATGTTCATAGACTCCTCAACCAGAGTTTAAGTCCTCAATCCTTAGCACACACAGCCCTCCATGATTTAGTCCAGTGGTTCCCCACAATGGACAGTTTTGGCCCTCAGGGCACATTCGGCTAGGACATTTTGAGTTGTCACAGTTCACAGGGAGGTGCTACTGACATCTTGTGACTCAAAGCCAGAGACACTGCTAAATAGCTCATGGTGTACAGGACAGCCCCCACAAAAAAGAATGATCTGGCCCAGATGACAATCATGCCTCAATGCAGAAACTTATACCTAGCCCCTGGCAAACATTTAAATTTCCTTTACCAGCACTATATGCCTTGCTTTGACTTTATGCTCTAGGAACACAGACCCATGTTATTTCCCCCCATCCCATGTGGTTTCATCTTCCTATTTTCATTTGCTCTTTTCCCTCTGCTGAAATCACTCCTCCCACTTGACTTCATCTCAGTGCCTTAGCTTCATCCTTCAAGATGAAGCTGATGTTTACCTTCTGGAAGTTATTGCCCCCAAACTCCCTCTCCGTGTTCCTATGTCAGTCTGGACATAACGTCTGTCATAGCACTTTAGCCACATTATATTGAAATGAGCTGCTTCTGGATCTGCCGTCCCCCACTTGACTGTGAGCTAATCAAGGGCAGAGACCTATTTTCTTTTCCTTGATAATAGTGTGTGATACATTTTCCTTGATAATAGTGTGTGATACAGAGTAGGCACCCACAATGCACTGAACCAAAAGATGACAAGTGACAGAGACAACGAGGAATCACTCAAGTTCTAATAAGCTTTGACCTTCTCAGTTCTCAAAGAGAACAACCCTTAGAAGGATTCAAATGAGGTAAAGGGGATGCCAGAATTGGTGAGGAGAACATGAAGAAATGCATCCACTCTTCCAGCAGAAGAATCAAATGGCACTGGGGCTATGAGCACATATCTAAAAATGGGGATGTCAATCGTTTCTTTCTCGAGTGATTGCTCTAAGTATATAAAGTCATAATCCATGCAAAGAGCCTGACACATAGGAAGCACTCAATAAACAGTAGTTACTTTTATTAAAGGCTCAGATGAGCGAGCCTGTAATATTATAGATGTTATTGATTAGAATCAGTTCAAAGGAAGGGGAAGCACTTATTTATACTAGAAGTCAATTTAAAGAAAAATATTAAGTCAATGGTAGTGCACGTGGTGGACGGGCAGGGCAAAATTCATAAGGATGTTATGTGGACAAGTAGTATCACTGTCTCAATCCACGCAGTAACTCTAACAGAGAGACTATTGCTAGCCTCTCTTCCTTGATGCAGCTGAGGAAACCAGACACTCATAGAGGATACCTCATTTGCCTAGGGTGACTCACAGTACAGGAAGGAATTGGCCTTCAAACTGTTAGAAAGAGCCCAAGTATCCAATGTATGGTCTGCATCTACAGTGTGGGGTTAAGTTTTGACTGAGGAAATTCTAGCTTAAGTCAAACTGAGAGCTCATATTTAAATACTGCTTTTACACACGGATTTTCCCCCATAGGACTCTGCTGCTTTATATACTGTTACTTTCAGTCAAAATTAGCTGGATCTTTAAACCAACCATGGAACTGGCTGACCTGAGAGTCAAGTCCCTTCAAGGCAGATTTTCAATTAGCAGAGGAAGACATAGTGCTGTCAAGGCTTGACATCCAGACCAAGCTCTCCTTCTTGCTCAGGGTTATTTCTCAGGGAATGTTGTTGGGAGAGGGGCACATTCCCCGAGCTGGCAGCTACACCAATGACCTTTAATACTGGTTTAGCATAAATATATTTTGACATTTCAAACAAATTAATGTATTTTTACAAGGTGGGGCAACCACCACAAATTAGGCCAAATGGTTTGCCTGTAGGCCAGGTCACCAGGCAGAGATTCCAGAGCTTCCCTGCTCCTCCTACATCTCTTTCTGATCCCACCTCCAAAAGAAATGTTTATTTCTCCCCAGAAACCACTTGGGCAAATGCCAGCAACCCTCAGGGATTAACCTTAGCCCTATCTTGGTAACATACAATCCTAGGGTCTCACTGCAACCAACAGATGCTAATTCTAACTGCCAGAATCAGCTCAAGGACTCGGTTCCATATGTTATGTTGTGTGTTATGGAAATGCTTTGGTAGTAAATATAGTGTTTCTATTGTGTGGGTATAAAGCACCAGTTCCTTGAAAAATTACCTGGAAATGGGAGTATTTAACGTGAGGAGGATATAAAAGGAACTGACAACCTAAGAGAGGTGAAAAGGTCCAGGTTCTGAAAAGGCAGACCTTGGACTACTAAGTAGCCACACATCTTTCATTTGAGCAGATTTCATAGACAAGCTGCCCAGCCAAATCAAATGGGAATTAAAGGGATTCTGTGTAGCTAGTATAGAAAGTGTTTCAGAAGCACAAAGGCCACTTTAGTCACAGGAAACTGCCAGAGGGTGACTTATTTGATGGAAAAGAAAACAAACAGACACAATAGCTGGTGTATTTTTGAGGCAATATTAAATCTAATAAACATGACACCAATAGTATTGACTTAAGTCGGGTTGGGGGAGTTGGAGAATTTAACAGCTTATCTTCCAACCACCAGCCTTTATCTCAGAGGCAGCTTTGACAGCAGAAAACAGAGTCCAAAACATGTCCTTCTCTGACTCCTGCCAGGTGTGTGCTGTCCCTGGCCTCTGCCCTGGCCTCAGCTCTCAGAGTGGAGATAATTAGAACGTCATTTCTGCCAGCTTTGTTTTTTCTGGGTCACTGACTTCAGACTTGATCAAAATAGGAGTGCTGTACTGAAATAAATTCATTTCCTCTTCCTCAGCCAGCCCCAAGTTATTTCCTGGGGGACTGTGCTCCATAGGACCAGTGCACGCAGCCAGCTGCTGTATAGGAGCGATAGAGTGTGTGGAGGTCCAAAGCGAGGAGTTGGCCCCCTCCGCAGCAGCAGGCCCGCACTCTCCCTCTCGGTGGCAGGGCCCTGACAGGCACAGGCCTCAGACAGACGTGCTGAGGAACACATCACAGCAAACTGCTCGGGGAGCTGTTAAAGCTGGTGTTTAATGTTTATCCAATGGCCTCAGTCTGAAAGGCTCTGTAGAACATGCATAACACAGCTCCGCTTTATACTCCATTAGCATTCGAATTCCTAGCTGCCCAGAGGCATATGGTACTGACCAGGGAAGGCCAGCCTTTGTGGAGGTCGAGGGCACGCAGAGAGACACGGGGGCAGAATGAGGTTGCTGGGTGTCTGGGAGACACTCTCAGAAACAGGGACAAAGAGCCCCAAGTGGTACAAGAGGGAAGGCCACAGACAACCTTTGCCCATGTTACAACATCACCAGCTGTCCTCCATTAAGAGGCGACATGAGAGGGAAGGCCTACCTCAGACTGGCCTTTGTCCGCGTCATTACTGACGGAGTGGAAGGCCTCTCCCAGCTAGGGATGGAGTGGGCTTCCCAGTGCAATGGCAGACCAGATCTTGTTTTCAGACTTTTGGACTCAGTGAGAAAAACCAAAGTTTCCCTGGGCTTTCACTCAAGGCAAGAAGAGTAGCCACATTACAGCTACTATTTTGGCCGGGAATGGGCCAGATTGGACTGCCTTTGTCCAACCTAAGAGAAGGGCAATAAAGTATAGGATAACTGAGTGGTGGGGTGAAGAGTACATGGAACACAGTTTTCTGAGAAAGTGCCCAGTGATAAATAGCTATGAGGGGATGTCAAGGCAGATATTGGGCTGACCACTGTGTCCAGGAGGAACTAGAATGGGGCCGTGTTTGGTTGGCCTGTGTGTTCGTCCCCAGGTGCCTAGCACAGCATGTGGCACAAGATACAATACACACACACACACACACACACACACGCCAGTCCTTTTTCTTCTAACTGCCCCTAACGCGTCTTAAATCCATCTTCTTCTCTCCATCCCCACTGCTACCATCCTAATTCAGGCACTATCATCCCCCACCTGGACCACTGCTCGAGCCTCCTAATGTGGGCCTGCCTCTTCTCCCATCTCCTTTTCCAGAATCGTCTCAACAGCAGCCAGTGTGATTCCTCTGTGTCACACTCCAAGCCCTTTAGTGGTCTCTCACAGCCATCCGAATAAAGCTGGACATACGCATCCCTCCCTTACCTGATGTATTAGTGTGCTAGGGCTTCTGTAACAAAACACCACAGGGCCGCCTGAGTGGAGCAGTCAGTTGAGTGTCTGACTCTTGGTTTTGGCTCAGGTGGTGATCTTGAGGTCATGAGATCAAGCCCTGTATCCGGCTCCCCACTCAGTGTGGAGTCTGCTTAAGATTCTCTCCACCCCCCTCTGCCCCTCCCACTCATTCCCTCTCTCTCTCTCTCTCTCTCTCTCTCTCTCTCAGATAAATAAATAAGTCTTTAAAAAATACCACAGACTGGATGCTCTACAAAAGAAATTTATTTTCTCACAGTTCTGGAGGCTACAAGCTCAAAATCAAGGTGTTCGTAGCTTTGGTTTCTCCTGAGGCCTCTTTCCTTGGCTTGCAGATGACTATCCTCTTACTGTGTCCTCATGTGGGCTTTTTCTCTATGCCAGAAAAAGGAGATGTGGAGTGAACCAGGTCAGGCTAGCGGGCAGGGCATTGCCACTTAGGATCCCACATCACCAGCTGATAAATTGTGCCTGAGTGTTCCACAAGATGGACGTTAGGTCTGTGTTAATGGAAGATCCTGTCCCAAAAGGTTGCTGTTAGAGTAAAATCCAGTTTCTCTGGCACTGTGTTTTCCAGAAGTCTTTATGACGTTCTCTTCCATGTATCTACAGGAGAGTGACAGAGATCTGTATGTCCTAGTGACACGGAAGTCCTAGAGCATTGGTCCCCAAACTTGAGTATGAATCAGAAGATGATGGAAGGCTCATTAAAATACAGATGAGGGGCAGCCCAGGTGGCTCAGCAGTTTAGCACCTGCCTTCGGCCCAGGGCGTGATCCTGGAGTCCTGGGATCGAGTCCCACGTCAGGCTTTCTGCATGGAGCCTGTTCCTCCCTCTGCCTGTGTCTCTGCCTCTCTCTGTCTCTCTGCCTCTGTATCTCTCTCTCTCTCTCTCTCTCTCTCTCTCTCTCTCTCTCTGTCTCTCAAGAATAAATAAATAAAATATTTAAAAACACACACACACACACACAGATGACTGGTCGCCCACTCCCAGAGGTTCTAATTCAATAGGTCTATGTTGGGGTCTGAGAATTTGCATTTCCAACAAGTTCCCAGGTGATGCTGTTGCTGCTCATCTGGAGACCACACTCCGAAAAACACTGCTCTAGTCCTTCTGGAATTATGGAAAATGACTTGACATTATGTTGGAAATGGTATGAATGATAAATGTGTTTCCCAGAACATTCGATCAACCACCACCCCCAACTTGGCCACACCACACCAATGTTGCTGAAATTCATGAGACGAGGGAACCAATAAGCCGATTTTTCTTTCAAGTTAAAACTGCCCCTGGAAAAATATTGTAACCTAATGGTGTGTGTTCTGCTCTTTTTGCAGGTGCGATTAGAGTGGCCAACAGACCTTGCAGTCAATCCCATGGACAATTCATTGTATGTCTTGGATAACAACATTGTGCTGCAAATTTCTGAGAACAGGCGCGTGCGGATCATTGCAGGGCGCCCCATTCACTGCCAGGTTCCAGGCATCGATCATTTCTTGGTCAGCAAGGTGGCAATTCACTCCACTCTGGAGTCAGCTAGGGCCATCAGCATCTCCCACAGCGGGCTGCTCTTCATAGCTGAAACAGATGAGAGGAAAGTAAACCGCATTCAGCAAGTCACCACCAACGGAGAGATCTCCATCATAGCTGGTGCCCCTACTGACTGTGACTGCAAAATTGATCCCAACTGTGACTGTTTTTCAGGTATGACCTTTTTAGCGATTCAGCAGCTCCCTCTCTCTGTTTCCAAAAGAAAAACGCATATCAGAAAAGTCAAAAGGAAAACCAAAGTGTTATTTGTGAGCATTAGTATGAGCGAGTGGAGAAAGCGATGGGTTGAGGTCACATGGCTTAGTATCTGGTCATTGTTCTGCAACCAACTGACCAAGTGACCCAGGGAAAGCCACAAAACCTCCTCATGACTTGCTTACCTCATCTGGTAGAAATGTCACTTGTCTCAGTTATATCACCTTGCTGTATTGAGGATAAGCTACTATCATAAAAGTTTGATACTCCTAAGAAGTTAAAATCAGGGGCACGCTCAGTGGTCGAGCGTTCGGCTCAGGTCATGATCCTGGGGTCCTGGAATCGAGTCCTACATCAGGCTCCCTGCAGGGAGCCTGTTTCTCCCTCTGCCTATGTCTCTGCCTCTCTGTCTGTGTCTCTCATGAATAAATAAAATCTTTTAAAAAAAAAGAAGAAGTTAAAATCACTATATGAATGTAAGATCATGATACTATTTCTACTTTGGAGAAAAGGAAACACAATAAAACCTGCCTTTACTGATTTAGCTAAGGGAAAAATGACTTCCCCTAAGTGACTTGTTTCCAAATTAATAGTGCTTGCTATTTGAAACCCAAAGAGGGATGCATGGGTAGCTCAGTCTGTTAAGCGTTCAACTCTTGATATCAGCTCAGGTCTTGAGTTCAAGTTCTGCATTGGGCTCCATGTTGGGCATGGAGCCTACTCAGAAAAAAAAAAGAAAGAAAAAGAAAAAAAAAACAAAGAGACTATAGCAGACTGCATTGAAGATACAAAGACAAAATAAAATCCCACAGTGGAGGGTTCTCAGGGCATCAGTGTGCTACTAACACTGTTTTAAAAATATCCAAAATTTTCTTCCTAGCAAATAGTACCCTTTACTTCCAACTGAAATATATATATTTTAAAAAGAATCTTTTCCCCAAAACGTGGAGTAGATATTCCAGATAGCAAACACACCTCTAAATGTCAATAGATAACATTTATTGCTGGGATGTGGAAATCCCTCCATGCTACCTGCAGTCCTATTAAACTGCTCGTCCAGGCCCAAAAGATTCTCTTAACCTTTGCCTTTTCTCGGGCCAGAGGAATCAAGAATGAGCAAATTGGTCGATATGACTTTTGATCAATATTTCCAATGTTTTCCTGGACAATTAGTTTTATACTTATTTTGCTAATTTATATCTTTCATTCAAAGCAAATCTAATGTTTATTCCAGTTATCAAATTTGATGTTCTGAATCATTGTTGCACTTACAGACTTAGTGTACTTTGATAATGTGACAATGGGAATTAGCCAAAGAAAGGTCCTCTAGGCACAGTATCATCGGAAAGTCCTAAGGTAGATCCACAGCACTGACAGGCATAAATCCCAGGAACTCTTGGCCACATTTTGTGTGGCTTCCATTATTTGCTGCTTTTGTATCTTGTGATGCAATAGATACTGAACAGCAGGATTGAGGATTTCTCAAAATTGGTGTTAACCGAGATAATTGCATCTCACTGTTTGTCTTCCCTGGTACTGACTCAAGAATTCTGAATAAGTTTCAAATTTGTCAAGGGAAGGGTATACAGAGGATATTGGTTCACCAATTGTTCCTTTTCAAATGATTTTTTTCTTTTAGAGATTTTATTTTTAAGTAATCTCTGTACCCAATGTGGGGCTCAGACCCACAACCTGAGATCAAAAGTCACATGCTCCACTGACCAAGCCAGCCAGGTACTCCTAAAATGATTCTTGATGCACAGTGATTTCTGTATGTGGTTATGTGCTTATAAATGCTTGTGATGACAATTATTAAAATCATGGTCTTTCTTTCATAGGTGATGGTGGCTATGCCAAAGATGCAAAGATGAAGGCCCCTTCCTCCTTAGCAGTGTCACCTGATGGTACCCTATATGTCGCAGACCTCGGGAACGTTCGAATTCGTACCATTAGCAGAAACCAAGCCCACCTGAATGACATGAACCTTTATGAGATTGCTTCACCTGCTGACCAGGAGCTCTATCAGTTCACTGTCAATGGAACCCACCTGCACACCTTGAACTTGATAACAAGGGACTACGTATATAACTTCACCTACAATGCCGAAGGTGACTTAGGTGCAGTTACCAGCAGCAATGGCAACTCTGTGCACATTCGCCGTGATGCAGGCGGGATGCCCCTGTGGCTTGTGGTGCCTGGCGGGCAGGTGTACTGGCTGACCATAAGCAGCAATGGAGTTCTGAAAAGAGTGTCAGCCCAAGGCTATAATCTGGCCTTGATGACCTATCCAGGAAACACGGGGCTTCTGGCTACCAAAAGTAATGAAAATGGATGGACGACTGTTTACGAGTAAGTTTCTCATTCTCAACATAGGCTTTGTTAGGCTTTTATTTGACATTGTATAATTGCTAGGTGTTGCATGCTATTTTCTCCTAAGAAACACAATTAAAAAAAAATAAAGAGTCAAGGAGAAAATTTTACCCAACTCATAGGGTTCAAACCCATTCCTCCAGAGCAGTTTTGCAGAGCATAATAATAAAAACATAGACCGAATGAAGAATCAGGTGTGGCACTGTGGGAGACAGGAATGATCTAGAAGCCCAAGTACTCAGGAAATTTACAGCATAGCTGGGAAAACAAGGTAAAATTTCATTTAAATAACAAAACTAAGAAAATGGTTCTAAAGCAACAAAGAGGCAGTGTAGCTTAACTAGTATTTATTGATCCCTGTGGGTTTTAATGAATGAATAAATGAATGTGTGCCCAGCCTAGCTCAGCCCAACTCAGTATAAGTTGCTGTGGGAGATAATAGAAGTTAGAATATAAGAAGTGGTCTCTGGAAAGCAAATGTGAACGGGAGAGGCTGCACTCCATTGGCTGCTTCCATGAAACATAGAGCCGGACACTCCCATACAGGCTTGGGCTTCCTCGGTTTCCCTGCATAATTCAAAGAATCTGGCACACACTGGCATTCACAGACTGGATCTGTAATGACTTTGTTTAACTGGGAATTAACACAGGGTGTGTCTGACAGCAAGCTACTAGGAAGTGTCATGACACGGAAAGAGACCATTGTCCTTGCCTTTTCAAGCATGGACAACCTTGTTTGCAGGTCAACTCATTTAGAAAGCTAGTCTGCCACCACTTGGCAAGCATCTTTTCCACAAAAGGGAATTGCTGAATTTTTAACCAGTTTACTGAGGGAAGATAATCTATGGAATCTGAACCCAGAGTCTGAAATGGCATTAAAGTGGAAAAGTGTGACAAGTGGAAATGTTAAGTATGAAGGGTTCCCAGTGTGACTATTCTGTGAGGATGCAGAGAATATGAAGAGGATATGTCCAATCTCATGAAAGCCTCCTGAGGAAACAGACAAAACAATTGGCCTTCACATTTTGGATCATTTCCCAAAGAAATGCCACTTACACAAAAAAGCTGGACAGCTATTTTAGTTTCACTTAGAAACATGTATTCAGTTGTTTCTATTACAAGCCTTACCCTATTTTTTGAAAAATTTCTTACATCTTAATAACAGTAATAAAAGCCACTGTTCACTGAAGCTTTACTATGTGCCAAGTAGCAGGCTAAGTGATTTACATACATTATTTTATTAGATTCCCCCAAATAACAACGTGGGATAGGTGCTCCTGGTATGCCATTTTGTGGATGAGGAAACTGAGGCACAGAATGGTTAATTTGTTCTGATTCACACGATGAATCAGATGTCCAGGATTTAGACTCCCAAGTCTGACTCAAGAGCCCCAATTTTTAAATATACCACCCTGAAGAAAGATCAAGTTTCTAATAAGAATGTATTTTTCAAAAATTCATGCAACATCATACCACAGCTAAAATTAGGCAACTATTTTGAAAGCTAACAGTTGACTTCAGTCAAGCAACAAGAAATGGCTGAAGTATTAACTAGTTTTCAGAATAACCAGTTCAACCATTCATTCATTTAGTCATCAATTCATCATACTGTATACTTGACAGAGATACAATTTATTTGTCAATTATACTTCAACAAAACCAGAGGGGAAAAAAGCAAAAGTAACTAGTTCATTTATTTAGTCAACAGATATTTACTGAGCACTTACTCTGTGCTAGGCAGTATTCTGATACTGGGGATACAGCTGTAAACAAAACAGATAAAAATTCATACCTTTGGGTCACCTGGCTGGCTCAGGCAGTACAGCATGAGACTCTTGATCTCGGGGTCATGAGTTCAAGTCTCACATTGGTTGTGGTACCTACTTAAAATTTTAAAAGAAGTTTTCTTTAAAATATCTACCTTCATAGAGCTTACATTATACTGGAGGGAGACAAGTAAAATGTACAGAACTTCTGATGGTGATAAGTTCTATGGAAAAATGAAGCAGGGTAAGGGAGATCAAGAGTGTGAGGCAGAAGAGGTTTTTCTTTTGGGTGTGTGGTTGGAGAAGGCCTCATTAAGAAGGTGACATTTGAGTATATACTTTGAAATGGTGACTTTTATGGTATATGAATTATATCTCAATAATAATAATAATAATAATAATAATAATAAAGAGAGAGATTGGAAACAAGGAGTAAAGAATTCTTAGGAGTGCAACCACTCCAGAAAATAGTATGGAGGTTCCTCCAAAAATTAAAAATAGAACTATCCTATGATCCAGGAATCACACTACTGAGTATTTACCCAAAGAATACAAAAACACTAATTCAAAGAGATATAGCAGCATTGTTTACAATAGCCAAGATACGAAACAGACCAAGTATCAAGTATCCATCAGTGGATGAATAGATAAAGAAGGTATGTGTGTGTGTGTGCGTGCGCACACATATATGTACATACAATGGAATATCACTCAAAAAAAAGAATGAAATCTTGCCAATTGCAACAACATGTATGGAGCTAGAGAGTATAGTGCTAAGCAAAATAAGTCAGTCAGAGAAAGACAAATACCATAGGATCTCACTCATATATGGAATTTAAGAAACAAAACAAATGAGAGAGAGAGAGAGAGAGAGAGAGAGACAAACCAGGAAACAGACTCTTAACTATACAGGTCAAACTGGTGATTACCAGGGGGGAGGTGGGTGGCGGCATGGGAAAAATAGTGGATGAAGATTAAAAAGTACAATCATCATGATAAAAAATAAAATTATTAAAAACTAAAAAAAAAATATTCAACTGTGTTGAGAGAAGCTTCAAATGCAATAGCAGGTTATTTAACCAAACTTTGGGTCAAAACTATTGGCGTCACTTACAGACCTGTGGTAACTTTTTTCTAGATTTGATTTCAAGGATAAATGATAACATTGACATGGTTATAATAAGTTATGTGATGAATGTAAGAAGAAAAGAGCCCTTCTGAGGAGGTTTGCTGTAAAGAGGAGCAGAGAAATTGGGGCTGGGGGCAAGGGGAATGAAGTAAACAGAAGAAGTTTTTTTTTAATGACAGAAATAACAGTATATTTGTATACTGATGAAAATGACCCATAGAGAAGGAAAAATTGATGATACTAGATAGAGAATAGAATATGGTTGTAGTCAGATCAGGCTGTATGCCTGGTTTCCACTGGCAGCCCATCGATGCAGGCACTGTGTGGCGAGCAGGATACTTCCAGTGACCAGACTGGGCTGGCAGTGAGTGAAAAAGATCAACATCACTATTGCCAAATAGTCAATGCTGTGCCTCTTAAGAGCTGAGCAACGCAGGCCTTCACATGGGGACAAGTATGGAATTTTGAAGCCACAAAGAGACACTAGAAGTTATTTTACTGAGGCTCAGATAGGGACATACCTTGCCTGTACGCATTGCTAGTTGGCTGGGTCTCAAGTCAGGCCTTTGAGTGTCTAGTCCAATGTTAGTGTCTAGTCTGGAAAAAAGCTGTCTTTGCCCAGGAGGCTGCCAGAGTAGCCAGGATGCCCTTGCTTGTTTCCCAAGCATCCCCCTGGCAAAGGCTTCCGCTATACTAAATGGAAAGGTCCCACACTGAGGCCAAAGCGTCAGTGCATCGCTGCTGCTGGTCCAGGCTGAGCGGTTCCACAGGCCCTTGCACTCTGCAAAAGTCAGCCACTTGAAGACACTGCATTTAACATGATTTTTTTAAAAAAAGATTTTATTTATTTATTCACGGGAGACAGAGAGAGAGAAAGAGGTAGAGACAAAGCTGAGGGAGAAGCAGGCTGTGGGATCGCAAGAGTGACCATGGGAAGTCTGGGAAGTGAGATTTTCTCTCCAGTAGCAGGAAAGGGGATAGAAAGAGAGGCTAACCAGCCATTTCTTCCTTTTTCCCCCTTAACTCCAACCAGGATTATGCTGAAACCCTCCTGACCAAAAAGTATCTATGGCGAGAAAGTCCCTCTTCCTCCTGAAGCCATCCATTCTAGTGCCAAACAGCAGTCCCCAGCAAGACATGCCCCTGTCCCTTCTTAACTGCACAGAAAAGAATGAGCAATTTCCCCATCTACATAGTGCAACCATTCCTTCTTACAGTCTTCTCTGTACAACATCTGACTTCTTTCGCTTTTATCCTCCAATGCATTAGCCAGTTCTGAACACTCCTTTGAGTTTTTCTTGGTCCTCCTGAAGCTGGGGAACACAGAACTGGACCTGCTATTCTAGTCAGGGTCAGAGCCCTGCCGAGGTCAGTAAAGTATGGCCATGCCACTGCCACCAGGCCCTCCTGAAAGAACTCGAGCATTTCCCTGAGGTGAAGAAGCTGCCTTCTGTGGCCAAAGGGAACAAATAGTTTGCCAAGGTAGAAACAGAAATTCTGTTCTGAGTTGAGACACAGAGAATCAGAGACAGAAGCAAAATTTAGCAGGATGGAGGGCTGCCACGTACAGGTAGCTAAGCCAGTAATCCATCCTGCTTTTGATTATCTGTGGCGATGGGCAGGAGAAATGACACAGATGACCCTGAACAGTGTATCATCCAAATGGGATTTTAAAATGCATCTTGTGCAGTGCTAGTATGTGGGCTTGTATCGTGTAATGTGATGTTGTTTAAATAGTTCATTGATTTTCATAATTCCGTTTGACTTGGACCAGAATCAAAATTGCACACCCCAAGTGTTAGTACTTGATGCTTGACTGCCCCTAAGCGTCCTGAATGTCACGGGGAAAGCTGACCGCAGAGAAATGGCTAACAGAGAGGTGACTGTCAAGGCAGGAATACCGACCAAATGAGGCAAGGTTTTGGCCCAAGGGGGCTGGCAGGTTCCTAATTGCAATGACCCTGCCACAGCGAGGGCCCAAGGGAGGGGCCCAGCAACTCACATAGCGGGCAAGCTGTCTTTGCCCAGGAGGCTGCCAGAGTAGCCAGGATGCCCTTGCTTGTTTCCCAAGCATCCCCCTGCCAAGGCTTCCGCTATACTAAATGGAAAGGTCCCACACTGAGGCCAAAGCGTCAGTGCATCGCTGCTGCTGGTCCAGGCTGAGCGAGCGGTTCCACAGGCCCTTGCACTCTGCAAAAGCCAGCCACTTGAAGACACTGTGCACTTAACATGATTTTTTAAAAAAGATTTTATTTATTTATTCACGGGAGACATAGAGAGAGAGAAAGAGGTAGAGACACAAGCTAAGGGAGAAGCAGGCTCCATGCAGGGAGCCCAACATGGGACTCAATCGCGGGACTCCAGGATCACGCCCTGGGCTGAAGGCAGGCGCCCAACCACTGAGCCACCCAGGCTGCCCTAACATGATTTTTTGATCACTGGTCTTCCATATTCTCTCTCTTTCTAGACTTTGTTAGCACATCCCCACCACCACCATCCCACCGACCCCCCAAAAAAGATTGGAAGTAGGGGGAGGAGCAAGGTAAACAAGCCACGTCTCTGGGTGAGATAGTTGCCTGGGTGTAGGATGTGATTCCCATGTAGACCTGGTTATGTAAATAGTCCAAACACATCAAAATGTTTCCAGTGTTTTCTGGAATCTCAGAGTAAAGAGGGAGCTAAGGCACCATGAGGTCCAGCCTCCAGTCTTCAGGCAGGCAAAGGATTTCAGTTAAGCAAAAACAGAGAACTGTCAACTGTTCCTTCAGGTCTCCAGAGACAGAGAGTCTCCACACCTTTGCTCAGTCACCTCTCCATGTATGTGCTTTATGGCCTTGATAAGGATCAAGACTGGACAGACAGAACTGTCATGGGTCATGCTGGGGACACCTACAGTAGAGACAGGGAGTAAACAGAAGGAAGCGAGTCTCCTGGCAGAAAAAGTTTCGGGGGCTGGTAAGGAAGATTAGCTGAGCGCACAGGACGTGTACGGAAGCTGGGCCTGGCCTCCCCACACCACCACCGCTGGCTCTGTCTCTTCTCTAAGCATATTGGCTCTCGTGTCCACCCATCGCTTCCATTTCCACTGGTATCACCTTATTTCACTCACTCAACAAGTAGACGTAGCGAGAACTTGCTCTTGCCAGATACCGAGACTACGGGCATGGATGTCACATAGGTGCCTGTCCTCTGTGGATACAAGTTTACAGCCTAGTAAGGAAGACACGTTCCAATGATTACAATCATAACACATTTAAGAAAGGCAAGAAGCCCCCATGTTCTTAGACAAATGAAAGCTGTAGCCTTCCAACTGGCCTCCCTGCTCCACATATCCTCTTTCAAGATTTGCTGCCGCCAAAGTACTGCTTTAATCATACTGTTCTCTCCTTGGAAAGTCCTCTGTGCCTCTTCATTCTCGACTGACTGTCTGCTTTCCTCCAGAAGCTGGTGCCCCACTTCCCCTATGCTCTGGTTACAACATGCCTCCCAGCCTTATCCCCCACTACCCTTCTGGGGGAACCTTGTGCCCCAACAACCCAGTCCTTTTCATGGACATCCCATCCACCTGCATGCTTTTCTTCATGCTGTCACCTCTCTTTGGAATGCCTTCTTCTCCACCCCCATCTCTACCTAGCAAAGGATTGAGCTCTACCTCCCTTCCAGAATTCAAATACCACCTCCTTCTCTTCCTTCCTCTCTGCTTGGCCCAGCTGGAAATGACTTCTGCCTCCTCTGAGCTTCAACAGCTTGTTTGCAGAAGCACATGGCAATATTCTGGCATTAGAGTGATTTGTGTGAATGTCTTATCTGCCCCACTAGACTTTGAATTTCATTCGGCACTGTATCTCTGGTACCCAGCACAAGACTGATACTTATTGAATAAAGAACAAGTGGAGATAGAAGGGCATTATGGACTTGGAGCTGAATCAAAGGAAGCCAAATGAAGTTATTGGTGAGGAAGGGGAATCCAGTATTTCCTAGAGAATGATTATTAGGTTGGTCAGGTTTCTGACATGAGTGGGTAAAAACGGTCTGTTTCCCTTTAAAAAAATAAGTAATGAATTTCCCTTCTGTAATCTTGAATATCTTTTAAAAAGCAAAGGTAGGGGAGCTTCTAGTTTTTACTCTGCGTGGCTTAGCTCTGGCTTAAATTGTCCTCAAGGGAAAAGGGCAGGCTATCCCTTATGAGAAAATATCAGACCAAATGTATTTTTAATAATGTGTAAATATCACCCTACCCCAACTAAACTATATGCTCCTCAAGGACAAGAATGAATTCTGAACTTCCTTTATAAATGTTGTCTTTTCTCTAACGGGGCATGTCTGCGTGCACGTGCACATGCATGCACGCGTGCACATACACACACGTGCACACAGCCTATTGAGGTGCTGAGCAAAACAATAGTTATACTTAATACTTCACTGATCAGTGTCCTGTGAGACCCTCATTATGGAATTCTGTAAAATCAGGACAGGAAGGGACAATCTGATGGCAAATCTCCTCTTACCAGACCCACTTCTAATGAATATGAAGGCAACGGTCATCACCTGATCACACAATTCACCAGCCAGAATTTGCAGGCCTGGTTAAGCGAGTGCTACTGCCAGCCCTGGGAAGGAGGGGCTTGCTGCCATGTTGTGGCCTGAGGGGATCAGCTGCAGCATATTGGCTTGTACTCTGCACCAAAGGATGCAGGCACCAAAGGGAAACACACAGCATAAGAGGTTTTGATTAAACTTGTATCTTTGACATTCAGTCTGGAAACATGCATTCCCCTGTGATGGAGAGAAAAAAACTCAAGCAAGCCATACGAAATCAAAGGCTCCCTTTATTTCTTAGCCATTTTTGAGCAATCTTTCCAAAGTTGTAGGAATTAGCCACTGATGAGTTCTTTCGCCTGTCACTCTCGCTTTGGAAATGACTTCACAAAAAAGAAGTAGGCCTGTGTTTAGACCGAGGGCCATCCAAATAAATGACAGAGACACCAACACTTAAGATACCACCAAATGTGATTGTTATGACCGACTGCCAGAATTGGGGTCTGTGTGTTGGGTAACGTGCTTCAGGGATAGTTTGGGGGGGTTCCCCTTCATTTTTATTGAGATATAATTGACCCATCGCACTGCAGAAATGTAAGGTGTACAGCCTAATTCCCTGACTTACATATAATACTGAGAAATGATTACCAAAACAGGTTTAGTTAATATCCATCATCTCGTAGATACAAAAAAAGAGAGAAATGGTTTTTTCCTTCTGATGAGAACTTTGGGGGTCTACCCTCTTAGTGACTGTCCTGTGTACCATACATCAGCGTTAGCTGTAGTCATCGTGTTGTACATCACCTCCCCAGTACTTATGGATCTTGAAGCTGGAACTTTTGTATCCTTTGACTACCTTCCTTCAACTTCCCCACCCACCCCATGTCTGGTAACCACAAATCTGATCTCTTCTGATGTTGGTACATGTGGGCCTTTTTTTATTTTTATTTTTTAGATTCTACATGTAGGTGAGATCACACACTATTTGTCATTGTCTGACATCTTTCACTTAGCGTTATGCCCTCCAGGTCAAGTGCTTTGTTTATGATAGAGTTAAAGTCAGATACACACTTTCAAAACAAAGATGCCTGTCCAGCCACAGAAAGGAAATCAGGCAATATGACTTTCCAGCTACCCAGCAACTGGACAGGGCCGTGGAAAATTCTACCTAATCCCCACCAGGAAAGATTCAGGCAGCCACCTCCCAGCTAGATCTATCCATGTAATTACAATCTTATCTAGGACTATTCATCTTTCCTCTCCAAATGTACTCCTGTCAATTTGGGAAGTCGGGATGGGAACAGAGTATATAGGATCATGGTTGTGCTCTAGGGACTAAGCTTTGAAACATATAATCTCAGATAAACAGCACCAGTGACTGAGTTTAAAAGTATTTGGTGGGGGGTGGGAGGGTTTGGAAACCAGATTTATCCACAGGGCACTGCTAAGTTTCATTGAATATTTGGCCCTGGTCCCTCTGCTCATGGATGGCTCAAATGACATCTGATTTTGTCATCTTGCCCTGAGGAGTGACACAACCACTATCTTCACTTTAAGATGAAATTTTGCTTTTATTTTTTTTTTTTTATTTATTTATGATAGTCACAGAGAGAGAGAGAGAGGCAGAGACATAGGCAGAGGGAGAAGCAGGCTCCATGCATCGGGAGCCTGATGTGGGATTCGATCCCGGGTCTCCAGGATCGTGCCCTGGGCCAAAGGCAGGCGCCAAACCGCTGCGCCACCCAGGGATCCCGAAATTTTGCTTTTAAAACAAGAGGTTCTGTGAGCGAAAAAGAAGGAAACTGCCCCCAAGCTGGAAAGCCCATCGGGCACTTACATGCATAGCAATTTAGGTCAGATTACCTGAGGAATGATGATGGTTGACCTTGCCACGGTTTGAGGAAACCACTTGGAAATCAGGAAGGGTAATCCAATGAGGCAAAGTTGCTGTCGATGGATGTCAAGCAGAAAGGCACTGCCTGCATAATCTAGGCTGTGGGGCCCCAGGCTCCCTGGTGAGGAAGGCAGTTTCCTTCTATCTGCTGCCTGGAAATACTTCCCTACCAGGAAAAGCAGCTTGGTACCTTGGGATAATTAAAGGTAGACGTATTCCTCTCCTAGAAGGAAGACCACGCAGACAAGGTTGAGGCTGGGCTGGGCATTCCAGCCTTTCCATGGTCCTTTCTCATCAGGGGCCTGCCTTTTGCAGTCACAGAGCCCCAGAGCAGACCAGGGGCAAATGAGCTGAGCCAGGGTCAGGGCTGTGCCATTAAGCTCAGGCACAAACAGCACCCTTCAGTCTTTTCCTTGATAACAAGGCTAGGGCGGCACAGTAGCAACACACCAACAACCTTTTTGATGAAAATCCATTGACACAGAAGATGCAGCCAATTAAACAATTGGGCGTGGCATGTCTGTGATATCAACTGACCTACTTGATTGTTTTCATTTGCACGCACGCCTGTTTAAACTGATAGCACATGTGCGTACGTGCACACGCTCGTATACCCATTGCACCGAACTTGAGGTGGCATTGCGTATAGCCCCAAGTTCAGTTCTGTCTGATAAAATAAGGTCCAGCCCCTTTGCCCAAGCCTACCAAACGCTGGTCTAGGTTTTAAAATTTGAGCAACTACCCAGGCTTAGTTCTTTAAAACCTAGTGAACTAACACTAAATCACTATGCCATTTTGCATAATTGTCGGGGGAGGAAATAGTAGAGCCAGACTTTGCCATTGTGTCCAGGCTGTATCCTACTCACTTTGGGTAAAAAGAATTTAATTGTTTAACATTTTAAAAGCAAATAAAAGTGCTTAAATATTTTGTAATTTGCAACTTGAAAAGAAAACAGTAATGGGTTTCCAAGTGCATGTCTTTACTTTTAATGAAGTGTTTATTTTTCATGGTTCTATTGGCAATAAAAGAACAGCTCCACATCAAAAGCCTTCAGGGAAGCAGTTTCCATTTGGAGGACAGTGAGATTGACAATCATTCTGATTTTTTTTTAAAAAAAAGTAAACTCACTAGACTATATTTCCAGATATAGGTTATTGCCTATTATCCCAGGTAATTATTTTTTTGTCTCTTACTCATATAGGCAAATTACAACGCATTATGTACTATACTCTAAAACGATTTTTTTAGAAAAATTAAGTGACACAGAGATCAGGGGGCTCCAGAATGTTTTAATGAACATGTTTCCATTATCCTCTGTGCTTGTTCATTTTGTTGTAAGAATGATTCATTCATTTCAAATTTGGCAACTTAAACAGCAGCAAATATAATTTTCCTATCACAATGCAAAATCAGTTTATTGCCCTTCCAGACACTGGGGGCCGGCTGTGCCTCCTTTTCCTTTGCCAATAGCACCCTCTGCTGGGTTTTGTTATCCATCACATCTAGTGGGATCGACCCAAATTGCAAACGGAGGCCTCCCTGCAACATTACACACAGCAGGACATGATTCATAAATCAGTTTTCCACCCTGGTGATTCATTACCAGATATATTTTTTCTGTAAAACAGCACAGCTCAAGGAAGTCATCAAGAATTCAGAAGCTGCAAGAAATACCTTCGTTTGATTAATCATCTCTCTGACCTTTTTCTTCTTATTGAACAAGGTTAATAATACTTGTTATCACTCAAAGTTAAACTGTATTAGCTGCCAAGTGATTTTTATTTGCAAAGGCCTGTTATCACTGCCAAGAGGCTTCAAAGTTGGGATTGGTTACATTCCTCAGGTATGACCCCGAGGGACATCTGACCAATGCAACATTTCCCACTGGAGAGGTCAGCAGCTTTCACAGTGACCTGGAGAAGCTGACAAAAGTGGAATTAGATACTTCCAACCGTGAAAATGTCCTCATGTCAACCAACTTGACAGCAACTAGTACCATATATATTTTAAAACAAGGTAAGGATACTTCCCACTTCACCTGACTGTAATAGCACCTTTCTGAACTTTTACCATCAAACCTCTGCACACCATTAATCAATAGAATTCATTTCTGGCTGCGAAGGTGGCTTCTTATTTTCCAGCTATGGAGGCTGAAATCCAAATAAAATCACACCTTTCACAAAGTTCGTGTAGCAACATTGGGCCACATCTCTGTGGGAGCTGTGAGGTTCAATCCCTGCCAAATCTTCTCTCCCTTCAAGTCATTTCCCAACACCCAGCTGTTTGTGAAGCTCTTTTAGGCTCTGATTGGGTTATATTAAAGAAATGAAGCCTGTGCCCCACCTGAGATTAGCATTCTAGATCAATGCTGACGTGGGTGAATAAATAGGATGAATTGGGATACGGCACCAAGCAGGAAAGTAAGTGAAATGAGAGCATCAAAATCCCATTCTAGCCAGAGATAAAAGTAAGAATGGAAGAAAAAGGAAGGGAGGGAGAGAGAGAGAAGAAAACAGAAAGGGAGGGAAGACGGGAGGGAAGGTTGCATTTGGAAGTAATGTCTCAGAAGCTAGAGGGACATGGACAGAGAAATTGTTTTCTCTCTGCCTGGTCATTAAGGACCAATTCTGTTGTTAGGTTGTGGGGCCAGACACAGAACTGCCCAGAGTTCAGGCTCACTGAAAGGATCGGTAGCAGCCTTTGTCGGTGTACTCACTTTGTGGGGTGCGATAGCCATGCCCGTGTCCCCAGGCGGTCAGGATGTGGAGGTGAACTTCCTCTTCTCCTTCTGGCTCCCAGCATAGCAAACCGAAGAGGCCAATCCACCAAGTCAGAGAAGGATTTTGTGAGGGAATTCTTTAAAAGTGAAAGAGACAAGCCAAAAACAGCCTGCAGCATTCGGCAGGAATCTTTTATCCAAGAAACAAGATACCCCAGCTATGAAAATAACAAGGCCCAAATGGACAGAGAGCGCTTGTGCCTGTGAGAGCGGCTGCCCAGCCCCGAGGGCAGTTGGGTCCCCAGGCGAGCCACCTGCTCAGCCTTCGTGCGGTCGCCTCCGGAAGCTAAACTTTCTCTTCTCTGCTTCCTGCACTTCCCTTTCCTCCCCTCTTCCCCCTTTGCCCCTCCGCCTACAGAAAATACCCAGAGCACCTATCGGGTGAGTCCAGACGGCTCCCTACGCGTCACCTTTGCCAGCGGGATGGAGATCAGCCTCAGCTCCGAGCCCCACATCTTGGCCGGGGCCGTGAACCCCACCCTGGGCAAATGCAACATCTCCCTGCCCGGAGAGCACAACGCCAACCTCATCGAGTGGCGGCAGCGCAAGGAGCAAAACAGAGGCAACGTTTCGGCTTTCGAAAGGAGACTGAGGGTAAGGCTTGACCTCACAGAGACACAAAACTTTTGTTTGCTGTTGGAAAACTGCAGAGCTGCCCTAATCAGAAGTCCCATTGCAACCCAGCGTTTCTAGGTGACTGACTGGCTTATATGATACACTAATTCAAGAGAGGGTGCTAATGGCTGATAATGGTTCAGTATCCTTAAATGAACATTCTAATAGGAGCTTTCTTTGTCATTAGCCAGCTAAAGTGCTCTAATAGTAGCAATTTCAGGCACCAAAGAAAGTCTGGGTGGAGAAATGTGTTTAGTCAGGAGGCCCTCCAGAATCGCTCACAGCGTGCCGGGGAGATGGTTATCGGGCTCCCTACATGGACCCAGCTCCCTACTCTGGGGGTACTTCATACTTTATGTGGCAAGAGCAGGTAGGCGCAAACACAAGGATGCAGGACATGAGGCAACCTTTGGACAGAG
Source organism: Canis lupus baileyi (assembly GCF_048164855.1). NCBI lineage: Eukaryota > Metazoa > Chordata > Mammalia > Carnivora > Canidae > Canis > Canis lupus. The sequence goes on from NC_132876.1 coordinate 28,263,239, forward strand.
GCAAATTAAAAGGAAAACTCGGTGAATGATATCATTACCGTGAATACATTACTAAGGGCCAGAGGGTGAAGGACTAGTCCTGAGATCGGATTAGCCGGTCAGTGCTCAGAGAGGGCTTCCCGGAGGAAATCGAAGGTCTGGGGGCTTTCAAGTCCTTACCAGGCACAGTTGACTGCCGTCAGCCAGAGATCTCCATCAGGCCTGCCTTTCTGCAGCCCACAAAGCCTACAACCACCACAGCACTGTGTCTACCTGTCCCTTCTCAAACATTAACCAATGTTAGGATGATGTGACCAACTCTCCAAATATAGTAACATTCAATATCAGCCCCAGAGCAACTGCCAGCCCCAGGGAAACAATCACTCACAATTGAGGCCAGGCCTGCTTTCAGCACCTGTGTCACGCCGGGACACCTGAGAAGCTTGCATTTTCTTCACTCACGGTACCAACTCGCTCACGGTGAAAACGTGGTAACCTTTAGGCTGTGGAAATACGACGCCAGACAACCACCCAGTTCCGACCAGAAACGGTCCAACCAGTCCAGAGGCGCGCGATAAGGACAAAATAATCCACGACAGTATATTCCTTTACAACCAGTTCTGTTGGCAACACATAGACTCCGACTTCAGTGGTCTTTGTAATGCCGCTAGAGTTATCTATATGCAGAAGGCAATTTGTATGTTTTGATTCTATCCTGTTGCTAGTCTCTATCCAAGCATTTACTGCTGATGTGCCACTGAACTGAGAAGTAAAACCAGTCCACATAGTCACATGCACATCTCTGTGTGGGAGGCAGTCAGGGTTTCTGTCAGAAGTCTAGAAATGGGATCTCCTGGGTAGGATCCCTTTGACGTGGCTTAAGAAATGTCTTTATTGGGGTGGCTGGGTGGCTCAGTCAGTTAAGTGTCTGACTCGTGATCTCGGCTCAGGTCTCAATCTCAGGGTTGTGAGTTCAAGCCCCAAGTTAGGCTCCATGCTGGGTGTGGAGCCTACTTAATAAAAAACAAAACAAAACAAAAAAAAAAAGAAATGCCTTTATTTTCTTCACCTATGAAATGAAAATATCATACTAAAGTAAGAACCATCTACATAAGGCTTATCAGCTTCATGGATTCACCACAGAATATTTGCATCAAAGAAATGAACTCTTAGTGCCTCCCCCAGTTTATAGCCTCAATAAAACATTATGAACCAGATCATACACTGTGTGCCTTTGGGTTTTCCTATTCTTTAGGATAACCCATCCTGTACTATGTGACTTTGGGATTCTCCACTTTCTAAGATAACCCACCATTCTCTCCCCTCCATGTGCACAGATAATGAAGAAATTATAAACTATAATTTACACCTCATATCCCAGAGTGTCCTTCATGTTGAAAAGCTAATGGTCATAAAACATCTAGGGGCTCTGTAGTGTTAAGGAGTTAAGTGTTATTTAGTGAATTCTACTTACAATTGACCCATTTCCCTTCCTGTGGTATAGTTGAGCAGATCTGTGGAACTGCTTAGAAGCAGGACCTTCTCTGTTACGTGACTTCTAGGGTACTTCCTGAGGTCCTGCCACAGAATGGAGCCCCTTATCAACTGAGCAGTGTAACCATGCATGTCCCTAGAAACCTAACAGCAATCCTTTACATATGTTTAGGGCTTTAGAGTTAACAAAATGCTTTCATAGCCAGGATTTTATTTGATCACCACAACCATCAATTGTTTTTATTCCCAATTTACAGATAAGGAGACTAAGGCCCAGAGAGGTTAAGTGATTTGCCCAAAGTCAAACAGCTATTCAGGATCAGAGCCAGCACTACAATGCAGGTCTTCACCTAGCACAGCACTCTTTCCACTACATCATGCTGTGCTGCCTTGTTCCTTAAAATAATTAATCTATAAATCATTGCCCCACTCAGTGGAGCCGCCTTGGCAGGGCCTGACTCCTCATTTCAATGCTGACAAAAAGAGACAAATAATCGACTCTAATGTACTGGCAAGTGTGGGTGGTACAGGACAACTGGCTAGCCTCCAGGCAGGGGAAATGTGGAAGAGGCAAGCGAAGGGAAACTGTTTAACTGGCTAATTCTTACCTTCTCTCCCCATCCTTCTGCATTTTTTTATACTGCTGCCTCAGTTTCCCCATATTAGGCAAATCTAATTTAACGGAAGGAATATATTCCCCTCGTGTAGGTGTGAATCCAATTTAGGCAAAGCAAATTGTCTTCCCCTGCTGAGTTTATTATTTCAGAGATGGTGCCCCTTCGTTTCTGGAAGCTTTTCAAGGGGCAAGCAGATGGCACGAGATGTAACGTTCCCTCTTCCTGGGCCAGATATACAGTGACCCATTTGTAAGCATACATGTAAGGAATAAGCCTCTCTGACACCCTCAAGTACCTCAAGGCCTTGGACTGCATCATTTATTTCTCCTGGTGGAGCAGCCATTTCAGAGGGAGAACAAGTCGGGGTCCCAGAGCTCTTGAGACGGAATACCAGGTTCAGATAGTCCCACAACATCGAAACCTCATGCTGTACTGTAGGAAATAGGACTCTTCTTTAAAAACAAACAAACAAAGGTATGATTGTGATTTTTAATTGTGCTTGGGCAGCAGGTCATAAAACACTAATTGTTCGGACACAAAATGACAGGTTCATTTAAAGGCACATTTGGTTAAGATGATGGACATTCCATAAAGCTACCTATCACATCCACTCTAGACCTTCTAGCTCGAAGAAAAAGCAGAAAAGGATAGACATCTCTCTTGGAGAGAAAGCAACAAGGATTGCTCTTCTCCAATGACTGGTGGGGGGTTTTCATACAAAGTCAGGATCCCCTTCAAGGTGAGCAAGGCAGACTGCTGAAAAACGTGATTTCCTGCTCAGCCTCGGCAAGCAAGGGATTTGTTACCTCTGGGCCATCCTGCACCAGCTCCATTAAGTGAAATAAATCACATTAACATCCTGAGATTTCCTTTATTTTAAAAATCCATTTCCCCCCAACCTGAGTTGTGTTTGAATCATCTTCCTTGCAAAGTACTTTTACATCCAGTCCATGTATCTTATCTGCTGCATCAGCCTGTCCCCATAAATACATTTCCCTGGACAATGGAGAAATTAGAGCACAGATAACAATGGAAGCAGTTGTAAAGGAATTGGACATTCACCAACAGCAAACCAGTTTAGGAACTTCACCCAGATTGCACCTAGCCACATCCACAGATAATAACACCGTTATAGGAGACAGATCCCAGTACTGGATCCCAGAGCTCTTTACAAGATTTCACAGACTGAGATGTGAGGTTACAGCCAAACCCCTGCACTGCAGCCTCCTTTATGAAAAGGAAAAAAAAAATCCAGGAAGCTTAGCACTTCAAACCAAAGTCATAAAATCAAGTAAGATGATTATATGTTTACAAGCAAAATGAAGCAAAGACTAACCTAAAACCCTCACAATTGATTTTTGTCCCCTCTTCACTCAAAGATAACTGAGAACGGGGTAGATTGGTTTTTCAATGCAACATGTGAACGTTCATACGTGATCTGCGCTCTGAAAGGGCAAACAAGCCCAGATGCAACACAGGGTCCCAGGCTGACAAATGATGGGGAGTTTGGGAGGCAGCCAAGAGGGTTCCAGCATCTCCCTCCATTCTCAGAAAATGCCTTTGCTGACAGGGCACTCAGCTGCTGGCTGCTCAGAGCTGCAGTTCACATTTGCTTCATGCTATTTTAACTTCCTTCTCCCCAGGTCAGCTGGAGGGATTTATTTTGTGAAAATTTAGATAAGGAGTCTGCTTGCAGATAGATTAATCTATTTAAAAATATATATCTGTGGTTCTCAGTCCCAAGTAACAGTGCATCTTACCCCTAAGGAGTCACCTGGAGACAGGAGATTTTAGGCAACTGGGCAGAATTGGGTTTTTTTGGGTCAGCGAATTCTTGGGGCCTTCAAATACTAGAAGCTACTCTACTTGTTAATCTTGAGTCAATTCCACTAAGACAACTAGAAAGAAAGTATTATTTCACATATTATTCCACATGCATATAAACGTTAATAATTTGGCATAAAAAATTTCAAGTGTCTGCTGTATGATTACACAAATGAATTCACCAACAGGAAAGTATTTAAACAAGAACAAATTAATATAATGCAGAAAACCTCCAAGTTAAATGATATAGCAGAAGTCAGGTGGGCAAAATGAACAAGATTTTGAGGAAGAACTGGTATGCCCATACTTTTGTGCCACTTTTCACATCTATGAAGTGAGGATATGGGCTATGCAATCTCTATCATTAGTAGCCTTATCACAATTGAGCATAATTACAGCAGCTAACATTCACTGAGGTCTTACTATGTATATGGCCATGTATTAGCTCATTTAGTACTCATAACATTTTATCCGGTGGGTTCTATTATTACCATCCTCATTTTACAGATTAAGAAACTGGCACAGAGACAGGGTGCCTGGTTGCCTCAGTCAGTCAAGCATCCAACTCTTGATTTCAGCTTGGGCCATAAGCTCAGGGTTGTTAGATCAAGCCCCATGTCAAGCCCTGCATTGGTCTTAGCTCTAGGCATGGGCCCTGCTTAAGATTCTCTCTTTCCCTCTCCCTCTGCAACCCCTTCTCTAAGAAAGGAAGAAAGAAAGGAAGGAAGGAAGAAAGGAAGGAAGAGAGAGGTCGCACATAGCTAGTATGTGGTGATAGCAGGATTTGAACCCAGGCAGGTCAATTCAATAGCCCATGTCTCAAGATCCCTACTAGCACTAAGATATTGTGGACTGGCAAGGTAAGGAAGTTGTCTTGGGAGTCAATAAGAAAAAAGAGGTAAAAGGAAAATCCAGATGGGGTAGTAGCAGCTGATGCTAACACGAAATACATGCCTTATTAGTTTATAGGCAAATCTGTGAAATAAAAGCAAGGCTAAGTATAGTTTTGATTGTCAGCCTAACAATGATCAATTAAAAATAAAATCTGTAGCATTGTACTGATTAATTTCTAAAAATCAAGTACTAATTACCTTAAAACCAGTGAGCGTAAAGTAGCATGTACTAATTTAAAATAGACTGTGATTTTTCTATCCATTCTCATAAATTCAAGGAAATTAAATACAGTGTATCTCCCAGTGATGTGATTATTTGGCCCATCTCACTTATTCATCTTCTGATTTTTTCAGCAAAAATTAACAGGGTAATTCAGTGGCATTGTGAGCTGAAATGCCAGACAGCATCCTTGAAAATTCAGCCTTCTCTTCTTTGTAGAAGAAATCATGGGGCACTTGAGTGGCTCAGTAAGTTAAGTGGCCAGCTGTTGATTTTGACTCAGGTCATGATCTCAGGGTCCTGGGATCCAGCCCCATGTGAGCCTCCATGCTCAGTGGGGAGTCTGCTTGAGGATTCTCTCTTCCTCTACTCCTCCCCCTGCTATTTCTGTCTAAAATAAATAAATAAATATTTTTTAAAAAATTAATTGACATAATCATAGCTTAGAATTCAACACATTTTGTGTATGTGTTTATATATATTTATATAATAATAAAATATATAAAAGATATTAAGTTGAACCATAGCAAATTGCCCTTCTTATAGGCTAAAAACAGTCAAATATCAGTAAACAACTTAATATATCTGTATCCTACTAATTGAATGAGTCTTGTATTGGAAGGGTTGAAAGGAGTTTTTCTTAAGCAATTAAAACACGAATTCCTAGGAAGAAGCGAGAAAAGGCTCTGAGTGGAGACAAAGGCACTTTTCTTTGGAGCTTCTGCTTGTACCCACCCTTTCCAAGCACTTTTGATTTCTGCTAGAAACACAACCCATGGTTCCCCAGGGCACTCACTTCCCTCTTTCCTTTCTGGTCCAAGTATGAACAAAAAGCAAGCCCTCCTCCTTACTTCTCCTTAGCAAAGCTGAAAAAAAAAATATAAGGGAACCAAAGGATGAATTAAAGCACAGATACTTTTTCCCCTATGAAAAATTGTTACCAAGTCCAACTTTCTTACCCCAACATACAGCTCATAAGTTGCCAAATCCAGAGGTCTCATTCAATGTGCGTCCTTATCCAAAGAGACAAGAAACCCATTTTAACTTGGGGCTATTACCAAATTTCACCTCTTTCTTTGTCCCCTCTTTTCCAGCACAAGAATTAGTATAGACCGTTTGGAGGAAGAGTATGTTGGGGAGATAAACAATTTCCTTCTACCCTTTTAAGTTCTTTGGCTGGTGTAATAATTAAACTGACATAGAATAGGTTGAGGAGGAGAAAAACAAACATAAGTCTAACAACATGTATACCTACTGTGTATATGAGAGACCCAGGGAAACTGAGTAGTTCCCCAATTAGCTAAAGCCAATACCTTAAGTAACATCTCCAGCTAAAGACAAAAGATGTGGGAGGTGCGGAGTCAGTTATGGGAGGTTACCAGGAAAGTGACAATAAAAAAGGATGCAGTTGTTGTGCAGTTTTAAATCCTCACCTTCTCTGTTGCTAAAAGTTTCTAGAGATTTAGTCATTCCCCACTTTCTGGTACAGAGAGACACCCTTACAAATAGAAATTCCCCTTATAAATACAAATGGGTAACTTCACAGCTTTTTAAAGAGCTTCTCCTTGTTGCTGTTTCTTAAAAATAATCAGCCTAAAATAATCCTTATGCCAAAGAGGCATATTTTGGAATGGCAAATTCTGCTCCCGTGCAAGTGGAAATAAAGATCATGGCCCACACTTGGGTCAAAGGCGATTGTTGTCTTTCAGGCAAACTAGTGTTCCTATAAATGTGGAGCTTTCCCAACCTTGCTTATGACCCCAATAGCCATAGGCAGTCAGCTTAAGTTTGGATTCCTGACAAAATGGCTGGAGTATGTAAGCACTCAAGGATAAGAATGGAGCAGCCCACCTGGACAAGCATACTCCTTCCCAGCCTTCTCACACATAGTATCCACAGGAGATTTGGGGGTACTGTGTGACATCTTCTGTTCCTTCACCCGCCTTTCAGCTTTTAGCCATTTTACATTACCTTCTCTTTTGGGTTCCTGGACCCAATTCCAATGTGGGAAGTGGAGTTGTGGAGTTCCCCACATCAACAAGCAAGTCTTGGAACATGAGCCGGCTGTCCTACAATTCAATTCAATTCTGACACTATTTACCAATAAATAACATCAGATTCCATGGGTTTTCAGTCCTACAAAACTGTCTCCTGCCTGCTATTTCAGATGCCAGTCACCATGCCCAAGTTGTTGCCAGTGCTTCTGATGGACAGGCTATAAATGAGATGTTCCCACAACCCTTTCCTTGGGTTTGATTCATTTGCTAGAGCAGCTCATGGAACTTAGAAACATTTTGCTTAGAAGATTACCAATTTATTATAAAAGTTCTTCTCAGGAAGAACTGGATGGAAGAGATGCAGAAGGCGAAGTATGGGGAGAGGGCGCGGGGCTTCCATGCCCTCCACACGCGCCACTCTCCCAGGGTCTCCACTTGTTCACCAACCCAGAAGCACTGCAGCCTGTCCTTTGGGTTTTTATGCAGGTTTCATTACTTAGGAATGATAGATTATATCATTGGCCACTGGCAATGGATTCAACCTCCTGCAACTCCCACCCTTCCCTGGAGGTTTGGATGGAGATACTAAAAGTCCTAATCCTCTATCATGTGGTTGGTTTCCCTGGCAAATCAGCCCCCATTCTTAGGTTACTTGAGGGCCTTCCAAAAGTCACCTCACTAACATGACAAAAGGCAGCTTTATCACTCTTATCAGAGGAGATTCCAAGGGTTTTAGGAACTTTGTGCCAGGAACAGGGTCCAAGACCAAATATACATTTCTTATAAATCACAATGTCACACCTTCTGAAGCTTTGAAAATAGTTTTTCAACAGCATCTGAGTATCAGAGTACATTATCCAGAAAAAGAGAAGCCTGGTTGCGGACATACTGACAAGCAGAGAAGGAACATTAGGCCGCCTTCCTCTCTGCTTGCTTTGTACCACTTAACAGTGATCCCTGCTTGTGTAACTGTAATGACTTTATTAAGAAATGTGTTCTTGAGTAGTAAACTTAATCTATCAGACAAATAAAACCACAAATTTAGTTGAACTGGAAATCACTTGTTACTTTGGCTCTTTAACTATCATTATAACATAAATTGTAACAGTTACAACCGTCTCTGGGAGTACATGGATATTTTACAGCTATTGTAAATGAGCGTTATTACAGTTGGAGATACGTGGCTATAAAACCACAGGAAAGGTAGTTGAAGAAAGAACACCTGGTTATGTATAGGTTTCCAAGCCCTGTGTATCAAAAGACAAAAAATATGTGCTTCACTATCACCTTTTAGGTAATAACAGCAGGTTACTGTATATTTATGCACTACAACACTGCACACATTGGCTACACAGATGGTTTAAAGAGTCATGATTCCCAATCTGTGTGTGGCTCTATTCCCTGAATTAAACCTACCCCTGAGACTAACAGCATTTCCTTTCAAATAATTTTAAGTATCTAATCTCTAGTCTTCTGGACAAGATTCATAGCATGGAACATTTGATAGGTCCTTTTTTAAAAAAAATTTAAGGGCAAATATTATTAGCCACAGCTGGCTGATGAAGAAACTGAACCAAAGATATTTTATCTTAAAGCAAAGTGCCATACCCCAACAAAAAGAATGAAAAAAAAAAAAACCTTCACGAGTAGGTAACATACATGTCACCAATAGACCTTTAAAAAGGTTCAACCTCACTAGTTATCAAATAAATGCAAATTTAAACCATAGTAACATACCATTTTCCCACTCTCATATTGAGAAAAGTTTACTGACAGTGCTAACATTTACTTGATGCTGGTAAGGATGGAATAAGGTGGGCTCCCCCACTACTACTTAGAAACTTCCTGCGCTAGAAAGTAATAACTCATGTTGCATCAGGAGTCTTTAATATATTCTTATCATTTCACCTGGTAATTTCACTTGTAGAGTTCTGTATTAAGGGAAAATGTTCAACAAAATATTAAATATGAAAGAATAATGGATCAAAAACTCTAATTTCCAACAATAGGAAGAAGGAAAATAATATTCATATAAGAAGATACTATGCAACCATTAAAATCCACATTTTAAGAATATTTAATAATACAAGGAATGCTCAAGATAAACATTAGCTAAAAAGTAGGACATAGAACTTTTAAGTACAATCCTAGTTGTATTTCTTGAATGTATAAACAGATTATGCAAAAAAGAGAGATGAATGGAATGCAGCCAAGTATTAGCAGTGATTAGCATTGGAGGATGAGATTACAAGTAATTATTTTCTTTTTCTATTTCTTTATTTTCCAATTTTTCTGCAATGATAAAACATCACTTTTATGATGGAGGGTGGTGTTTGAGGAAATTGTTTTGAAAACCAAAGTGAACAAGGGAAGACTGGACTTTGAAATGAGAATGTGGGCTTTGCAATTGTAGGGGTGGAAAATTTTTCTCATCTTCCTTTTAGGTTCTTCAGTTGGTCTAATAAAATTCACATGAGACAAATTAATGAGAAAAAAAACAAATTCAATTTTGTACTTATGGAGGCTCCACAAAAATACAAAAGGCTCAAAAACAGTCAAGGAAATATAAGGCTTATATGCCATCCTAAACTAAGGAATGGGAGAGGGTCTTAAGGCTTTAAAGGGAAGGAGGGTGGTTCCCAGGACAAGAATAAGAGCAGATGAGGGCACCTGAGTGGCTCCGTGTTGAGCACCTGAGTGGCTCTGTGTTGAGCCTCTGCCTTTGCCTCAGGTGGTGATCCCGGGATCTTGGGATGGAGTCCACATCAGGCTCCACTCAGGGAGCCTGCTTCTCCCTCTGCCTATGTCTCTGCCTCTCTCTGTGTGTCTCTCATGAATAAATAAATAAAATATTTTTAAAAAGAAGTCCTGGGGATGTAATGGGCAGCATGGAGACTATAGTTAATAAAACTGTATCATATATTTGAAAGGTGCCAAGAGAATAGATCTTAAAAGCTCTCATCACAAGAAAAAAAATATGTAACTCTGTGTGGTGATGGATGTTAACTAGACTTACGTGGTGATCATTTCACAATACATACAAATATTGAATTATTGTGTTGTACACCTGACACTAATATAATGTTATATGTCAATTATATCTCAATTTTAAAAATAAAAATTTTTCTTTTTTTATATTTTTTATTGGAGTTCAATTTGCCAACATTTAGCGTAACACCCAGTGCTCATCCCACCAAGTGCCCACCTCAGTGCCCATCACCCAGTCACCCCAACCCCCCGCCCACCTCCCCAATAAAAATTTTTCAATAAAAATTAAAAAAAAAACTCTGAACCAAGATTTTAAATTTGGACTATTGAGACCCCCTAGAGGTTCCACAATTGGGTTTCTGAACCCCTTTGAGACTGTATTTATAATGTTCATGTATGTGTTTATGTGCATTTTTTCTGGGGACACTATGAAGCTTTCAGATGTTTAAAAGGATCTCTGACCACAAAAATTAAAAATGACCATAAAGTTTAGTTGAGCAGCAAGCGAATCAGTTCAGTTCAACTATGATTAATGTAGTCAAACCCTAATGTTGTTTTTTTTCTCCCTTAGTCATTAGCTAGATATTTAACATTCTGTTCCGGATCATGTTAACAATTCTACAGATATAAATCTAGCATACCAAACCACAGTCACCTTGTAATCTGACACATGAGCCCATTCAAAGCTTAACCTAAATGAGTAATCATTTTATTTTTAAAATAACAATTACTAATGTTATTTTTACCTTTCACCAGTTAGCTGTAAATGTAATTTTATTTGATTCTTAGCACAACTCTGTGGCATGAGGTGGTAATATCACTCCCATTTCACAGATAAGAAAACTAAACCCCTAATAGAAGAAATGACTGGTGCACAGACAAGCTGCTAATGAAATGGTTCCTGACTCCTGCTGTTGACACTTCTCAAAGTCTCTCCTTTCTCGTTTGAAGGAGCAGAATTTGCCACCCTAAAATATGCCTTTTTGGTGTAAAGTTTATTTTAGGCGGATTTTTCTTTTCAGAGAGAGAGAGTGTGTGTGCAAGCGGGCACACACACGAGTGCATGCAAGGTTAGGGAAAGGCAGAAGAAGAGAGAGACTCCCAGCAAGCTATAGGCTGGGCAAGGAGCCCCATGCAGGGCTTGATCCCAGGATCCTGGAATCATGGCCCAAGAGGAAACCAGGAGTAGACGCTTAAGAGACTGAGCCACCCAGGTATTCAGGCTGATATTAAGAGGGGGGCACTTGGCGGGATGAGCACTGGGTGTTATGCTATATGTTGGCAAATTGAACTCAAATAAAAAAAATAAAATAAAAAGAAGCAGCAGACACAGAAGCTCTGAAAACTGAGTAGAAGTCGCCCTTTTGTAAGAGGCATCTATGTTTATAAGGGAAATCTCCGTTTGTAAGGGTGTCTCCCTCTCTGTACCAGGAAGGGGAAGATGGCTCTAAATCTCTAGAAACTCTTATCAGTGGGAAAGGTGAGGACTTAAATCTGCATAAAAACTCTATCCCAGTTTACTGTGCTTTGCCTGAAAACCTGAAAACCTCCCATAACTGGCCTTCCGTCCTCCCGACACCCACCCCCAACATCTTCTTTTGTCTTTAGCTTGAGGTGGATTTAAGGTGGTGGCTTCATGACTGTGAATGCATTTCATGAGAGGAACCAAAGCAGTGCTTAAAATGTATCTCATATCTGTTTTGTAGGCCCACAACCGAAACCTGCTCTCCATAGATTTTGATCACATAACTCGCACAGGAAAGATCTATGATGACCACCGGAAATTCACCCTTCGAATTCTTTATGACCAGACTGGACGACCAATTCTGTGGTCCCCTGTAAGCAGATATAATGAAGTGAACATCACATATTCACCTTCGGGATTGGTGACGTTTATTCAAAGAGGGACGTGGAATGAAAAAATGGAATATGACCAGAGTGGGAAAATAATTTCAAGAACTTGGGCTGATGGGAAAATTTGGAGCTATACCTACTTAGAAAAGGTAAGTATGTCCGGGAAAATAAACTAGGTCTGAGTTTCTGAATGAGAATATTGAAAATGGCCCTAATTACCAAGCTTGGTGAAGAGATCTACAGGAGAAAAGTCTGTCCTGGCAATTCTGCTCTGTAGAAGTAACAACAACAAAATGTATCTATAAGGATAAGTTGTTTTTCTGCTAAAAACTTTCCCCAACCCCACACTCTGCCAGGTACCCTTTCAAACCGAAGTCAGGATAATGGCTTAGCTTTCTCCTCATTTGAGCATATTTGCTCACGCTCTTGAAAAGGCACCTTTATTATTATGAAAGCTCACACTGAGGTAAAATAGGTAGAAAATTATGAAATTGTGTGTTAATGTATCTCAGCTCTGGAAAAGAGCCTCTTACACAGAGGATAAGGAATTCTAATTTTGTTGGGATAATCAGTCAAGTTTTAGTAGCATACATTTTAGGACTGATTTTCACAAGTAATCAGTCTGAGCAAATGGTGGCAGTGGGGCCTCATTGGTAATAGTCCTTTGTGTACAGAGAGTCTCCAGCAGCACCTGTAATGGGAGCTCGTGGGCTCCTGTCTGATGGAAATAGACAAGGATTTTAATCCCACCACCGGAACCATTTGTCAGACAGCCTCCATGTGGCAAAATGGTTTCTGGCCAGATCAGTAGCAAAGAACCATAAGAGAAAATGATTTCCATCCACCATCTCAATTTCTGATGTCCTAAGATGGTGTCTTTTGTTTCCCAAATCTATCCATTCAACTGAATTCATCAGTCCTGAATTAATTTCTGGGAAAATTGAAAAATGCTTTCCCTTGAGGATTCAAGGGTAATGAGTGCAAGTTAACCCCTAGAAGTTCTTACAGAAATCACAGGAGCTCAGAGCTCACATGACAAAATTTCACTCTTTGCACCAAATAACGCCAAGCCTTTCTGATACACTCCCCAAAGTTTTGGGGGAAAATAGCGTGCCAGTGGTTGTATGTGATTATGAAACTATAATACTACTTCCCAGAGGCAGTTGCTGGGGAAATTGCCAAGTTGCAAATGCCTAGGAGATAAAGCAGAATTCCACTTGGGAGCCAGGGTAAAGAAGAGAGTCCTCTGCTGTATCCACCCCTTGTCTGCTGAAGAAATAGATCCAATCTATAATCTGTACTCTACACTGGGAGCACCTGAATCTTATACAGAGTGGATCTCTCCTCTTGAATTTTGGTAACAAGAATGATTTGAAAAATCCTATGGCTCATGTGCATAAAGTGCTGAACTCGGTACAAAATTCTGTGCATCCAGATATTTGGTGGTACGTTTACAGGGGCAATGCATGTAATGACGACCTTCATATGAAAAAAAGGTACCGCTGATTATTAGACTATAGGCTGATTTGTTTTTTGAGGAATGAGGATGGGTTTGCACTGACCCTTTCACAGGTCATACATGTAGCTTGAAGTAACCATCACTCCCTAGGAGTATGCATGGGTTTGAACTCATAACCCCAACTTCATTAGCACCACGGTTTGGCCGCTGAGCTATAACTGCCTGTAGACAGTTACATCTGAGTCTCTAAGACTTTTCATTTAGACTGCCTATACAATAGCGGAAGAGACTACTAAAAACTTGAATATTAGCCCTTCGTGCAGCCTCTTTGACACCAAAGAAGCTATTTTACTTTTTCTCTTTTCTGAATTAGCTGATTATTTCCTCAAACTTTCCTGAGAAAAGAATCATGTGAAGGAAACTTCACCTATGTTCTCTTTGCTACAGAAACTTAGTTGGCAATAACTCTAAAAACAAACAAACAAACAAAACCTCTATGAGACTGCCAGTGTCTGCAGTGGACACAAGACCAGACTGTTGTCTCATGTTTTAAGAGAAGCCCAAAAAAAAGAGAAGCCCTAGTGACTTCCAAAGACTAGTTTACTGACCAGTGAGACAAGTGGAATCACTTGTGCCTTTTAGTTAGTTGACTTTTGTCCCTTTCTTGAGTTCATATTTAATTTGTTCTCTAATTAAAAGGTAGCCTCAGGGCACCTGGGTGGCTCAGTCGGTTAAGATCTGACTCTTGATCTCAGCTCAGGTCTTGATTTCCAGGTTGTGAGTCTAAGCTCCATATTGTGCTCTATGCTGGATGTGGAGCCTACGTTTTTTTTAAAAAAAAGGTATCCCTTGACTTAATCGTATTATGCAAAACTCAGATCCTGCAAAACACACAACTATGAAATGGTTCTCTACTTTCCAAAAACCATTTATCATGAGATTGATTTTATCAACATTATAATTACCAGTAGTAATAACTAATTCACTCAATAGATATGATGATTAAATGAAATAATATAAACCGCCCAGAACATCTTATCAAAAAACAAAAGTTAGTTTCTTTCAGTTTACATAGTGCATTTTAGGATTTATTTTCCAATCACTAACAAATGCTACTTACTTACCTCTACTTGAAGGGAAGTTAAAATAAGAAAGAACAGAAGGAAGGAAAGGAGGAAGGAAAATGAAAGAAGGAAAAAAAGAACAAAATTAAAGCATGTTTGAAATTGTGATTCTAGAAAATAAAAAGGGAAGGAATAATGAATTTACCAAAATCCAATTTATTTTTTTAAAGACTTTATTTATTTTTTCATGAGAGACACAGAGAGAGAGAGAAGCAGACACATAGGCAGAGGGAGAAGCAGGCTCCTTGCGGGGAGCCCGATGCAGGACTCCATCCCAGGACCCAGGATCATGCCCTGAGCCAAAGGCAGACGCCCAACCACTGAGCCACACAGGCATCTCCAAAATCCAATTCAGATTTAACTTTTGTGGTGAGGTAATGGGGTTGTCTTCCTGTGCTCTTTTCAGTCCTCTCTTCAACATGGCCTTTGCTGGCACATTCTTTCACTATTCCTGGGACAAAACAAAGACAGAGACTGGCCCTTGTAATATATTTTAAAGTAGGAATTCTCAAGCTCAAAATACTTTGGATATTACCTCTGTAAATTTGCTTGCCATCCCTATACCATGATATATTAAAAAGCAACAGCAAATATTTCACCTCAGTGTGCAGAAATTTTGTAGAAATTGTGTGACTTCCTCTAGAGCAAGTGCAAGTTATGTGTATCATTTTCATGCACAATGGTCTGTAGCCATTAGGAGAAAAATAATTATTTGGGTAATAGCTGCGGTTGCTTAAATGATCTCTTCTCTATTAAAAAAAATCAATTATTGTTTCTTGAATTTTCTCTTTGTGGTCATTAATTCTCTATCTTGATTTATGAGGCTTCTCTGAGTTAATTATATTTTGAAGACTTGTGGGGCTAAAATTTTGCATTACAGTAAAATGTAAATCTTTCAGTTTCCTAAAATCGTTCTTAAGGACTTCATTTTTAAAATGCATTTAAAGATATTTTATAATCATTTAATAAGATGCTTTAGTCTGATACATTCACACAAAATGGTCTCTTCGGGGCTGAAATTTTCAAAGGCTGCCTAAAGGGATACAATGCTGGGTGCCTTGAGCTTCCAGGTGGCCCCACACTGCCATCTGGTGGTTCTTCAAGTGCTTTACCTTTTCAAATTTCTACCTTTGCTCATTTCTATTCTTGTTCAAATGAATCTACATGCTTGCTCTTTTTTTCTTCTTTACAATGATCTCTTTTAGGATCTCACAACCAATTAAAAAAAATACAAAGTCTCCCACTCTATTGTTTGGGCTCATAAGAAATGGCCCTTTATCCTGTCGTAGCAGCCCTGTGGGCACTGGATGGACTCACATGCATTGTTTTTGAACAAACTGAGACTAGTGCCCACCCAAAGTGAAAAAGCAGCCAAGTGAGAGCTAAATGGCATTCCGGCAACACAACAGTTACATTCACGAGCTTTCTCATCACGTCATCCACATCCTTGCCGTTGGCAGAAAGCTTTAAAACAGACCAGGGAGCTTTTGAGACAGCACAGCATCAGCACCACCTAGGACAGGGGTCAGGCAGTGGCTTACTGCAGCACGATGGACTAGACAGGGGAGAGAACACAATGGCGATGTGTTGTCAATGTTTGGCAAGGCACGCACAGTGACTGGAAAAGGCATAGCCCAGGCAGGCTGGTACTAGATAGTGTGTGGGAGCCATATGGTGATTGTCCCTGGCCCGCATCACAGGTGACAGATGTCATTTGTTCATGGCAAACTGACAGGAGAGACTGGAAAGGAGCTGAGAAACCTGACTTTAAGCATAGAGGTAATGCAAAGGCATTTTTCACCAGCTCCCCCCAGCTTCTGTTGGTTCTGCCTTGGTCGGGGATGTAGTTCTCCCTTCATGTCCTCATGCCAAGTCTCCTGCCTCTGTTCAGCAGGGTTTTGGGGACCTTCGGGCCTTCCACAGGTGATGAGGTGACAGGCTTTCTGTACGCAGCTTTGTGTCCACAAGACAGAGTACGTGGTGGGAAGAAGCAGAAAGGAGGAACAAATGAGCAAATAATTGCAGACTTTGACTTCATGGTTCTGACACACGATTCAAAATCAATAATTCTCAGAAGGGCAGGGAGGATATGCATTTTCAAGAAATATATTTAATACCAGAATATAATTGCATATTTAGAAGACTGAAGTGTATATTATTATAGGCTTACATAATTCATATTCATAAATATTAATGTATTTTATGTTTAGCAAATGAAGAGATACCTATTGTTTTCATGACACAAACTTCAGAAAATAAAGCTCAATTAAATCCTTTTGCTTGATAAGGTAATTCTCAAGGAGGGAGGGGTAAAGCTTCCTTAGAGAGTTATATCAGAGTCTCCAGGGGTGAGCATTTTTTTTTATTAAAAGATGAGATTTAAATGTTTCTCAATTAGAAATAGGATTGAGGCCTCTGTAAAACAGTGCTCCTTTTATGTTTAGATTTAAAGTTAAAATAATAACAAAAAAAGTTAAAATAAGGTAAACCAATATCAGTGAAATACCTAAATACAAGTGAGGCATTATAACTCCACAAATAACTTTCTGAAATACAGATCAGTTTTGAGGAAAGGGGTTGCATATCCAGAGAATTCCTCACTTTTTAATGGCATGTTCCCCCAATATAATTTAAAACATGAATTACTTGTCAACTACACTCAGATTTTTTTTTTTAATGTCAACTATAGGGACTCCTGGCCAGCCCAGCCAGTAGAAGGTGCAACTCTTGATCTTGGGGTTATTAAGTTCCAGCCCCATGTTGGGTATAGAGATTACTTAAGAATAAAATCTTTTTAAAATGTCAACTATATTCAAAAAATAAATAAAACATAAATTGCAAAAAAATAATTGTTATATTTTATATACAAGTTTTGAGGAGACATTACAACTACGTGAAGTCAATAAATACTTTTTGGTGGCTATAACTCAATATGTGGCATGCCCTCCCCTCCACTTACCTCCCTCCAGTCCACCTCCACATGGATGGTACTACACAAACAATAACCTTTCTGGGGTTATCTATGACTTGATTGTTTCTCCCAGCTTTGCAAGCACCCTCTCTTTCAACTTGTCTTTCAGTGATTGGTTCCCTGTTGCCAACATGCTTAAGTCCGGCCTCCTTAGCATGGCTTAGAAAGCCCAGCACAATCTGGACCCAGCCTGCTTAACTGGCCTCATCTCTTGCCATTCACCAGTACCCCCCAACACACCCATGCTCTGGCCACACAAAATTCCTCTCATTCCCTGAAAACCCATGTCCTCTTTCTTATCCAGACCTTCACAATGCTGTGCCCCCTGTCAGGAGTACTCCCTCCCTACCCTGCTCCCCCCACCTCTTTACCTTCACCTGGCCAAACCCTAGTCATTCTTTAGGTCTCAACTCGGATGTCACTTTCTCTGGGCAGCCTTTCCTGACTTCTTAAGTCTAGCTTAGCTATTCTTCCTCTACTCGCATAAGCACCCTGTCCTTCTTCCATCATAACACATTGCACACTATATTGCAGTTGCTTGGTTGCTTATCTTTCTCCTCCATTAAGCTGTAAGCTCTACGAGGATAGACACCATTCCTGCCCATTGTTATATCCACTAAGGTCCACCTCAGTGCCTGACACATAGCAAGTGCTCAATAAATCTGTGTTGAATGGATGAATGTGTTTATTTAGTCTCCTCAACTTCAGTGGTACATATTATGCTATTTTGCCTTTGTCTCATTTCAGTCCGTGATGCTTCTCTTACATAGCCAGCGACGTTACATCTTTGAATACGACCAATCAGATTGTCTGCTCTCCGTCACCATGCCTAGTATGGTGCGCCACAGCCTACAAACCATGCTTTCAGTTGGCTACTACCGGAACATCTACACCCCACCAGACAGTAGCACTTCTTTTATCCAAGACTATAGTCGAGATGGCCGACTACTACAGACCCTGCATCTGGGAACAGGGCGCAGAGTTTTATACAAATACACCAAGCAAGCAAGGCTGTCTGAGATTCTCTATGATACCACTCAGGTCACATTAACATATGAAGAGTCGTCTGGGGTGATTAAGACAATACACCTGATGTACGACGGCTTCATTTGCACAATCAGATACAGGCAAACAGGTTTGTTGTGAAAGGGTGGTGATGTGTACAACCATATGGGTCAGTATTGTTTTATGAAATTTTTACCGGCCACAGTGTGAAACAGAAGCATTAACCTGTAGTCATCCAATCCAATAAACATTCACTTTACTTACTAAATTATCTTCCATTGAAAATTTAAAACCCCTGTTATAGGCTGCATGAAAGCTGATTCCTTAAAAACCTACTGGGCATTTCTCTTTCTGTGTCTCAGCTCTTGGAAAAGTTGAGATCCAAGAACCTGGTCGAACTGTGTCCTCCATCCTAACTCTCCACCAGATCTTCCCAGAGACACAGCTACAAGACTTGAGCGTCCCTGGCAAGGGCCTAAGCCCCGTGTGACCTTTATAAGCCTCAGTTGATGACAAAACATGTTCAAAAGTCAGGACTTTTGAATATATTTCATCCTTTGGGCTTATAAAATGCCCAAAGTCAGTTACCTTAATGCTGGACTTTGTCAACACCTGACCTACTGACTTTGTCACATAGGTTAAACAAATTAAAAGTACTTTTGTCAGTTATTATAACAAGAAAACATGTTTATAATATCAGTCTCACCACCCCAAGCCACTGAATGAGTTATTACTTAAATAGCTCCTGTAATTAAATTATTCTATAACTATAGCATCTGGTATTCTTTTCATATTTAATGACCACAACTATAAGAGTATGTATCTATGAGATGATATGCCCAGGTGTGAATGTAAAAGTATCACTACTAAAGTCAGTGACACTAGATCTTTCTGACTGCTCAACATTATGCATCTAGTTCTGTTCTCATTATTTTTATTTTGATTCTTCAGGACCTCTTATTGGACGCCAGATCTTCAGATTCAGTGAAGAAGGTCTGGTGAATGCTCGGTTTGACTACAGCTACAACAACTTCCGCGTCACCAGCATGCAAGCTGTGATCAATGAGACCCCTTTGCCCATAGATCTGTACCGATATGTTGATGTTTCTGGTAGAACAGAGCAGTTTGGAAAATTCAGTGTCATTAATTACGATTTAAATCAGGTCATAACTACTACGGTGATGAAGCACACCAAAATCTTCAGTGCCAACGGACAAGTTATTGAAGTTCAATATGAAATCCTAAAGGCAATTGCCTACTGGATGACTATTCAATATGATAATATGGGGCGTATGGTAATATGTGATATAAGAGTAGGAGTAGATGCCAACATAACAAGATACTTCTATGAATACGATGCTGATGGGCAACTTCAAACTGTTTCTGTAAATGACAAAACGCAGTGGCGTTATAGTTATGATCTGAATGGAAACATCAACCTCCTAAGCCATGGGAATAGTGCTCGTCTTACTCCTCTCCGATATGACCTCCGAGACCGCATCACCAGACTAGGAGAAATTCAGTATAAAATGGATGAAGATGGCTTTCTGAGGCAGAGGGGAAATGATATCTTTGAATATAATTCTAATGGTCTGCTGCAGAAAGCCTACAATAAGGCTTCTGGCTGGACTGTGCAGTATTATTATGATGGGCTTGGGCGACGTGTCGCCAGTAAGTCCAGCCTAGGGCAACACCTTCAGTTCTTTTATGCAGACCTTGCCAACCCCATAAGAGTCACTCATTTGTACAACCACACGAGCTCAGAGATCACATCTCTGTATTATGATCTCCAAGGTCACCTTATTGCCATGGAGCTAAGCAGTGGTGAAGAATATTATGTAGCCTGTGATAATACAGGCACCCCACTGGCTGTATTTAGCAGTCGAGGTCAGGTGATAAAGGAGATATTGTACACACCTTATGGAGATATATATCATGACACTTACCCTGACTTTCAGGTCATCATTGGTTTTCATGGAGGACTGTATGATTTGCTTACTAAATTAGTGCACCTGGGGCAACGGGATTATGATGTTGTTGCTGGTAGGTGGACGACACCTAATCATCACATATGGAAACAGTTGAACCTCCTTCCTAAACCATTCAACCTCTACTCCTTTGAAAATAACTACCCAGTTGGCAAAATTCAAGACGTTGCAAAGTATACCACAGGTATAAAACTTTACACTAAACTTGATATAACATTATGGTGTTTATCATATAATCTCAGTGCCTCTGTAAATATGCTTCCTCTTCCTGCCAGTTAGGCCACAAGTTATTGTGCAGTCACTCTCTTCCTTAGTCTGCTAGAGTGAGCAGAACTGTGCATGTGGCAGAAGACCTGATACTTTTGCATCCCAGGACACCTTTTCTTCCCTTTTAAGCATTCTGTTTATAGTTCTCACTCTTAAAAGCTTATATGAAGGGTGCCTGGGTGGCTCAGTTGGTTGAGCATCTGCCTTCAGCTAGGGTCATGATCTCGGGGTTCTAGGATGGAGCCCCAGCGTCGGGCTCCCTGCTCAGTGGGGAGTCTGCTTATTTCTCTTGCTCTACCCCTCCCCCTGCTTGTGTTTGCTGTCTCTCTCATTCACTTTCTCTCAAATAAATAAAATCTTTTTTAAAAATCTTATATGAATAATTTCATAAAAGAAAAATTCAGGATTATGTTCTACCAAATAAATCTAATATTGTGGACTGTGTGACCTCAGTGCTATTATCACATTAAGAGTTTCAGTGCTGTAAACTGAACCTATCTCTGTGATTATCCATGAATCAAAAGGTTTCCCTGTAGAGAGAGGATCATATATTTTAGAGCAGGTGATAGTAGGGAGAATTTTATCCCTAACTTCCCATTGGCTGAACATTTTGAAGGCAGGAGAGGTACAGTTCAGGCTTTCCACAAAGGTTGTAAAGTATGGGCTTCATCATTTTTTTCTTTTATATTTTGTGCCTCACAGACATTGGAAGTTGGTTGGAGCTGTTTGGTTTCCAGTTACACAATGTTCTACCTGGATTTCCCAAACCAGAATTAGAAAATTTGGAATTAACTTATGAACTTCTACAGCTTCAGACAAAAACTCAAGAGTGGGATCCTGGAAAGGTTAGTTAAAATTTTACCATCTCTATTTGTCTGAAAAAGCAGATCATCCAACACCATGACATGGCATTAACATATATTCATTTACTTCTTTTTGAGTTGTCTTGAATATTCACTGAAATGTCCACAATTGTCCATTAATTAATTAATTAATGAGGAGGTAGGAAAAAAGTTTCCATGAAGAAAGGATCAGAGAATTGGAGCTTTTAGAAAAGACAAGACTAACATGGGATTTGATGACTTGCTGCAGTAAACAAACAAGAGAAACTAAACTTTTAAAATTCTGAAACGGGCTGCCAAGGGCAATTATGGATTCTGTATAGAGAAAACTGTTCACTGACATAAAAATTTCCAACAGCAAAATAATTTAAGGCATAGTGCATTAAAAGCATGGGAAGAACAGAATTAAATTATTCTGACAAAGAAAAAGTATGTAAGAGCATTGAAGTAAAAATAATAAATATTATAGGGATAAAGTGTCTGGGAAAATAGGAATACCAAACTATTCACGGTTCAGCAGATAATTTCATCAAGAGTATGAGGTACAAATGAAAACAAGAAGTAACTTTTCCCTACAATTGAAAGAAATGGAGGAGTGTCTCTTTGCAAAAAAAAAAAAAAAAAAATTACTTCAGCAAAATAAAACAAATATGGATGGGGGGGCTTGAAATTTAAGTGTAAAAAATCAGAGGCACCTGGCTGCCTCGGTCAGTTGAGCATCTGCCTTTGGCTCAGGTCATGATCTCAGGGTCCTGGGATTGAGCCCTGGATTAGGCTCCCTGCTCAGCGGGGAGTCTGCTTCTCCCTCTGTCCTACCCTCACCCCAGCTCATGCTCTCTCACTCTCACTTTTGCTCTCTCTTAAATAAATAAATAAAATCTTTTTAAAATTTATAAGGGAAAGGCAATTCTAAATAGGTACTATAGGCTTATCCTGTTTTGTAAAGTCATATAATATGTAAAAGTAATATTTGTAATTAAAAAGTAATTAAGTCTTTTTTATAATTAAAAGTCCTTTAAAAAGTTAATCAAAATGTTGAAATTGCTGAAGCTTTGTTATGGATACTTGGAGGTTCACTATTCTCTTGATTTCCTAATATTGAAAATGCCCATAATAAAAAAGGGTTGTTGGGCAGCCCCGGTGGCTCAGCGGTTTAGCACTGCCTTCAGCCCAGGGCATGATCCTGGAGACCCTGGATCGAGTCCCACATCGGGCTCCCTGCATGGAGCCTGCTTCTCCCTCTGCCTGTGCCTCTGCCTCTGTGTGTGTGTGTGTCTCTCTCTCTATAAATAAATAAATAAATAAAAATGTAAAAAAAAAAAAGGTTGTTTTTTTTTAAGTACACATAAGAAGATCAGTGAACTTCTTGCTGATTTGTTGTAGTCATTTATAAGGTCACAATCTCTTAATTTTTTTAAAGATTCTATTTATTTATTTATGAGAGACACAGGGAGAGAGAGAGGCAGAGACATAGAGACACAGGCAGAGGGAGAAGCAGGCTCCATGCAGGGAGCCCGATGCGGGACTCGATCCCGGGTCTCCAGGATCAGGCCCTGGGCCGAAGGCAGACACTCAACCGCTGAGCCACCCAGGGATGCCCTGGTTACAATCTCTAAAAGCAAGAATAGGGCAGCCTGGGTGGCTTAGCGGTTTAGTGCCTTCTTCGGCCCAGGGCCTGATCCTGGAGACCCGGGATCGAGTCCCGCATTGGGCTCCCTGCATGGAGCCTGCTTCTCCCTCTGCCTGTGTCTCTGCCTCTCTCTCTCTCTCTGTCTCTCATGAATAAATAAATAAAATCTGTAAAAAAAAAAAAAAGCAAGAATAATGCCTTAAGCCATCTCTACCCTCACCGTGGCTACTGTATCACACCACACAGAGTGACAAACAGCTAGTCAGTATTAGTTACACTGGTGAAATTAAAATGTCTTTCTTCAGGAGGAGCTGGACCCACTTACCTTGAAGTGGCTCCTAGCTCTGAGATTCTATGATACCAAGCTTGAACAAATCACCCTATGTTTAACTCACCGAGGCCACAAGAAGTGTATGCAAGGTGACCCAGTAACCTGTTAGTCGTGTCCTTGCCAAATCTCTGATGAAGAGATTCCAAATTTGGAGTGAAATTTGTTGTGAAATCACTCACCGGAACGGTAAGGCAAGAAGGTGCTTTTCACAATCACCAAGCATTTGCACTGTACCTTTCTTCTTTCCTAGACCATTCTAGGTATTCAGTGCGAGCTCCAGAAACAGCTCAGGAATTTCATTTCCTTGGACCAACTTCCTATGACCCCTCGATACAATGATGGACGGTGCCTTGAAGGAGGGAAGCAACCAAGGTTTGCTGCTGTTCCTTCTGTCTTTGGAAAAGGTATAAAATTCGCCATCAAGGATGGCATAGTAACAGCCGATATCATAGGAGTAGCAAATGAAGATAGCAGGCGGCTTGCTGCCATTCTCAATAATGCTCATTACCTGGAAAACCTACATTTTACCATAGAGGGGAGGGACACTCACTATTTCATTAAGCTCGGGTCTCTGGAGGAAGACCTGGTGCTCATTGGTAACACAGGGGGGAGGCGGATTCTAGAGAATGGTGTCAATGTCACTGTGTCCCAGATGACTTCTGTGTTGAATGGGAGGACTAGACGGTTTGCAGATATCCAGCTCCAGCACGGGGCTCTGTGCTTCAACATCCGGTATGGGACAACTGTCGAAGAGGAGAAGAATCACGTGTTGGAGATTGCCAGACAGCGCGCTGTGGCCCAGGCCTGGACTAAGGAGCAAAGAAGGCTGCAAGAAGGGGAGGAGGGTATTCGAGCATGGACAGAGGGGGAGAAGCAGCAGCTGTTGAGCACTGGGAGGGTACAAGGTTATGATGGGTATTTTGTTTTGTCTGTTGAGCAGTATCTAGAACTTTCTGACAGTGCCAACAATATTCACTTTATGAGACAGAGCGAAATAGGCAGGAGGTAACAAAAAAAATCTCTGCCTTTGCGTCACCAAAGACTGCCTGTTTTTAAAAACATAAAATGGTTTATTGTATTGGTTTTCTAGATCAGAACTCTGTATATGTAAATATGGAGGAAAAACATATCCAACTGCCTTTCAATGTGACGGAAGATGGTATTTTAATATTGTTTGTTTAAACTCTTTAAGAAATGACAGATTTTTAGTTCTTGTGTGGCAGTATTCAAAATAACACAAGTAAAACAGCTAAAACAAAAGTATTCAGAAAGCACCACTTTAAATTTGTCAAGCCATGCACATGTTCAAATATAAAGAACTCAAGGTTCTATATCTCTATCGTGACACAAAATTTCACATTTAACCGTCGGCAGAGCTTATGGGCTATTTGAAGATGTGGTGCAATATTCTGAACCTTGCATTTCGAAAGACTGCCAGCCCTCTCACATTTTCCAGATGCGTAATAGGAAACGTAAAAAGAAGTGTAAAATGTCCTCAGCCACCATCTCCCAGAGTCAGGACCCATTTGCCTCTCCTCCCTGGTTATTCCTCCTTGCTTGTGAAAGTAAATGCCATGTTGTTGTGCTGTGTTTTGGCGTGTGGTGGCTGGGTTCTGCCTACCACGCTTCCCTGCGGGTGTGGTAACCAGACTGAATTGCCACTATCTGCTTGTGTGTACATGATACCAGGGCAGCTGGCCAGTGTTAACTTCTCCCACACAACCTGTTCTGACTACATTTTTTTACCAAATTGTCCAGCTGTATTGGCATCATGTAAGCATAGCTTTCATTAACCTGGGTAGGAATTTCTCATTTATATATAGGGTGTGTTTTGGTCATAGTTTCACGTTAGTGATTCCGTATTTATACACTAATCCAATGGCTTTGTGCACACGAAAGGTAATTTACTACAAATGATTCTGGTACAAAATAAGAAAAAGAAAAAGAAAAAAGAGGCGTCAGCAGGCATGCATGCCTGACATGCCAATAAATATGTTCACTACTACTGCAGAAATTCACAAGAGCCAAAACCTTTCAAAACAAACAAACAAACAAACAAACAGACCTAGTACTAAGACGAAAGGAAAGTACCAAAGGAAAGACCAAACCAAACATCACAGTAGTTGCTGCCACATTGATTCATCCCCCTTGGATTTATCTTTCAAATGTACAATTCTGCATTGACCATCTCCCAGCCACAGTAAGGAAATTTAATTAAGTGAACCCTTTCCGATCTCAGACATTTCAGCTAATTATAGAGAGGCAGACTGTTTTTTGCTGAAATAATTTATGCAGTTATTTATTTTAGATCTCTGTCTTCACCCATTTATTTTGATTTAATCATCTGTCCTGCCTAGAAAAATAACTATTTTCCAGGAAGGGTAATTTTGTTCCATGATCAGTTAAACTTTGGAAAAAGATCAGGATTAGTGTTAATATCAGCTGCAGTTTCTCAATCTTTATGAATCCTGTAGTAAAAAGAAGCCCCTTCGTTAGCTGTGAGATTTGTGCCCAGTGACAAAGAGACAGTTTGTAAAACGCTGTGTAATTGTACGTTACCACAAATGAAAATACACGACAGCACAATGTGGCCTGTTGAAAATTCCCCTGAGCCAGCTTCAGCACTTTCATCACTGGGTCTGCACATTTGCTATGTCTGAAGGAAAATTTATGATGGAATGTTACAGTTTGGATTCTTTCCAGCTACTACCTAAATGCAGTGTGGGGGTCATTGCCCTGCTTTGTGATGGCAGTTTTTTTGAAAATATGCAAAGTCAGAATTCAGGCTCAGGTTAAGGTTTTTAAAGAGTCTGACTCCTTACTCCACCAAGTAGAATAAGGGAAAGGCAAGGATCTGCACAGCAGGGGAAGGTATATCCAGACATTTCATTTTCAAAAACATCAGGTTGAGATTACCACATTCTTACACATGTATTCCGAAAGAGAGAGAATTCATGATGAGCTCCTCTCTCTCTTTTTTTAAAGGTTTTATTTATTCATTTGAGAGAGAGACAGAGAGCATGAGGGGAGGGAGGGGCAGAGGGAGGGGGAGAAGGAGAAGCAGACTCCCCGCTGAGCACAGATCCCAATGCTGGGCTTGATCCTAAGACCGGGACCAGGACCAGGACCAGGAGATCATGACCTGAGGTCAGGGCAGATGCTTAACCAACTGAACCACCCAGGTGCCCCTCCTCTCTCTTTTTAATTGGAAGCACACCAGCTCAAGAGATTACTAATATAGACTACAATCATATTATTGCTTTTCTTTTTTCTGAATCAGGCCTGCGTTAGTGGTACAGTATTTATTTAAGATGGGATTCTAAAATTATGAACAAACTTGTTGAAAATTTGAATACCTCCACACCAACCTAAAAATGGACCTTAAATTCCTAGAACCTCTGATTTTCTTTTAAATCAATGGAAAAATAATTTGCGAACTGTATATAGAGAGTGCATTCATAAATGTGATGATGTATTTTATCACTAATCCAAGATGTCAATATTAGAGTCTATTTTGCTTATATTTTAAGCGATTATTATACTTTTTTGCAATTCACTGATGTATCATTTTCAAACTGCTTTAAATATCCATTAGAAACAAATATTTGAAGCTTTTACTTAATAGTAATTACCTTGAACTGTGCATTTCTAGTTTGTAATACATATTTATTTAGTTTGTGCCTTTAGTTTCTTAAAGTTATATTTGTATTATATTCAGGAAATGCACTTTTTATCACTTACAGCTGTGGTTTTAATACTGCCTTGAACTATTATTACTCTCTTTACAACTTCCAAAGTTTTTGGAAAGAAAGAGGAAAAACCCAAAAGGTTAGCACCAATGAACAGTAAATCTAAGAGAAACATTTTGGCATTTCTTAATAAGAACACGGAGATATTGGGTACATAGTTCAGCTGAATACAAAGAATGCCTTCATCGATTTGTAGTTCTGAAGTTTAACTTAATGAAAGAACAATTTGTTTGCATTTCCTGATGAAAGTAAATGCATCCTAAAGAGAAAGATATGAATTTCTCAAACCCAGAGCACAGGCAGCTGACACTGCACAGCCACACACTATTCAAGTAAGCTCAAATGAGAGCATGCTAGTTGGGCTCTCATGAAGAACATTCTGGGCTGGAGGCAGAGAATACTCTGTGGTTGTTTCTTTTTCCTAGTTAGGCCCATTTTATTTGTGCTGTTTTGTTTTGTTTTGTTTTTACTCTTGCACTACAGTCTAGAGATCCAAATGAACTGCAAAGTTGACAGTTTAACAGACATTTAAAAACATATATTTTTAGTTGTCATTCTAATCTTATTGATTAGAAGCATGACTCCTGAAGGAAAGGGAAATAAAGCCCAATTCATACTAATTTCTAGCAAAACACTCACCATATAAATAGACATATGTTTTATTTTTAACCCAGCAAAATACTGTATAAGTATGTCCTTTACTGTCAATTTATCTAGAAGATCTATAATATATAGACTATATATATAATATATATATATATATACAACATAGCCAAATGTATAAAAACTTGACAATGTATAATTTGGAATTCACATGCTAACTACATAGAGAAGTATAAAATTGAATGATAATTTTTCTAAGATTTTTCTTTTTCATCTCTGTTGACACAGTTTCAAACATTCTATCATGTTGCTCCTACTTTTTTTCTTTTCTTTCCTTTTTTAAAAATTCATTTTTAACCAGACTAGACCCCACTGTAATATCACCTGAGAGAGTCAGGGTGAAGTTTTTGCATTTATAAAGATACGTTCCTGTAAGGGCGATTATAATGAAAGCAAGAGTGCAGGAATCAACTATTGAAAGACACTTTAGGGGAGACTGGAGTGTATTCTAGCTTGTGGAGAGACAGAAGGCTACAGATTGGATGCAACATTCTTGTTTTCTTGGAGAAACTCACATACACATAGCTGACTTGACTAGTACTTCAGATCTCAGACTGCTCTTCCACAGCCTTCTGTAAGGTTCTTTATTCTGCAAAAGAAAAAAAAAACAACAAAAACAAAAAAAAAAAAACACAAAAAAATTTAAAAACATTAAAAAACAAAAAAAAACAAAAAAATTTAAAAAGCAAAACAAAAAAAAAAACAGAAAACAACAAACAACAAAAAGAATTCAACCACAAAATAGTGACTGTTATTTCAGTGTGTCCTTCATGTGAAAGCTCTTAAGGACCAAACCTACTACTGTGTGTAAGAAGAAATTACTTCCTAAACAGTAACTGAAAATAGTTAGTTAAACTTGCTGTGGATTTTGTCTTGGCAGTTGTCATCTTACATTATTTGTCAAAGGAAATGTGTTTGGCAGTTAAAAATCTTTCCTTAGATTTAGTGGTGGACTTTAACCTCTTAAATAAATGTTAGTATATCAGATTGTGTCCTTGAAAAATATTTTACTTGTATGAATCATGACAATGTCTAGATCTTTACTATTCTTCTGGCAAAAGCATCAGTAAGAAAGAAGGTGAAAAAGAGAAGTATAGCCTTTACGTCAGAAAAATATTCTTTTTAGCTGCTTACTTTCTCATGAAAAGTAAAGATGTTTACAGTGTATGCCAAGATTTTCAGTTTCTATATAACAACAGTTAGAGGTTCTAATCATACTGAAAATTGTGTTATAATGGCCTGAGCCATGTTGCTAGGAAACAATAGGTTCCAATTTTGTATTCCTGCTCTCACTCCTGTGCTGAAAAGTGACTGGATACTGTACAGGTTCATGTTCTCTGGCTGCAGTTAAATGGTCTTTTGCATTTTGCTCTGGCTTTCAGGCCAGAAGCATGCATTTTTCTACAAGAGCATCACAACAACATGCTGTAAATATTTAAAGTTAAACATTATGTGTCGATATTTGAAAGAAAAAAGTACTTTGAATATTTCATTTTTAAAAAATAAAATTGCAAATGAACACCGTGTCCCATTTTATTCATGCGCCAAACTGCACTCTCAAGTCTGTCTGGTCACCTGAGACTTGAAAAGTAGCTCACTAACAGGGAACAATAAAACCACATCATCTTGAAAATGAAGGTGCAGAAATAAAAAAGGCACTAATCCTAAGCAGATGTCTCTTCATTTTTATTTTTTGTCCAAATAGGATCTCTGACACAAGTTACCATTTAATAAAAAAAGGGGGGGGGGAGAAGAAGAGTAGTAGCTGTGGCAAATTTAAATGCCTCTAGGCTATTACTTTCAAAAAGCTTCTTTCTCTTGTTGATGCCTCTCTGAGCAATGGAAAGAAAATGAATTGCAGAAGGGGTGGGGTAGAGCTAGGAGAGCAGAGCACGCAGATGCATTGGCAAAAAAGCAGAGTGGGGGAGAAAGGCAGTCAGGAAAGACTAAAAAACAACAGCTGGCACGTCCTGGGCAATCACAGTGGCCATTTGGCACTTATTTTTCACAAGAAGGTATTTACGACTGACACCGGGAAAGCGGCCGATAGATCTTGCAAAATCCAGCTTGATAGTAATGGGGCACCCAGAGTCCAAACAACCTGTTTGTTTCTGAAACTTGCTTGGAATCCTGGAATTTACATCACTCTTAAATGCCCTGCTGCCTTTTTATTCAGTGATATATAGGGTAGTCTCCCCTTCTCTGCACTTTCGCGTTTCAGGGCTTCAGCTGCCCCAGAGTCACTTGCTCTCCTCCTTGATCTTCTGATGTTGTCAGGTCTGGAATAGCCTCACGCTGCCCGGTGCGCGCGTCATCCCCCTCACTTCCTCCCATCACACAGGCATTTTATCACCTCGCATCATCGCAAGAAGGGTGAGCACAGCACAGCAGGATGTCTTGAGAAAGAAAGAGTCCACATCCGTGTAACTTTCATTTCAGTATATTGTTATAATTGTTCTTTTTTCTTATTACGTATTGTTGTTAATCCCTTGCTGTGCCTAATCTATAGATTAAACTTTCTCACACATATGTACACATGGGACAAAACATAGTATGTCTAAGATCCGGTACTATCCATGGCTTCAGGCATCCGTGGGAGTCTTGGAACGCATCCCCCACAGATGAAGGGAGATCACTGGAACACAGATGCAGTGAGAAGATTCCTGGAGCAGAAGACAATCTTGATCGGTCCAACACAACCAATCAGCAAAAAGCAACGGGGTCAGGGGACTGGGGGTGGGGGTGAGGGGGAAGCATTAGTATCACCTGGTCATTTTTTTCAACTCTGCATCCCACCCCTCCTGCAGTGTGCAAAACGAAACAGGCCAGAGCGCCTACACGGAGAGAATTATTAAACGAGAGAAGAGATTTCTCCATATCCTTCCCTATTCACCCTGTTAGAGATCTTTGAATATCAGTGCTATTTAAATTTTTAGCATATTACTTCCTTAAATTTATATGATTCTAGTACCTCAGTAATTCTAAGGAGGCAAGCAAGAGTTCATTGTTCCTGCTTGGCAAATGCAATAATAGTAACAGACCGACTTACCTAACTAAGGTCTCAGGGATAATCTGACAAAGCTGAAAAAATTCAAATCTCAAATATTATGCCTATGGGCTCTCTCCAGTCAATCGGTTTTCTTGTATCTTTCTACATAAAGCTATTCGTTTAAGAGGCCAATGACCGGGCAGCCTGGGTGGCTCAACGGTTTAGCACCGCTTTAGGCCCAGGGTCTGATCCTGGAGTCCTAGGATCGAGTCCCGCATCAGGCTTCCTGCATGGAGCCTGTTTCTCCCTCTGCCTGTGTCTCTGCTTCTCTCTCTCTCTCTCTCTCTCTCTCTCTCTGTGTCTCTCATGAATAAATAAAGTCTTTTTTTTTAAAGAGGCTAACGACCTAACGATGAACATTCTGCATTTTACCACAAGTTTGGCCAACGAGGGCACGTTATGAAAGTATCCAAACTGAGTAGTTTAACTTCACCCCTAGCTGCAAACTCCAAACTAATGGTATCCCATTTACTGCAAGGACAAACACAGGCGACCACGTTGAATTTACAGCTCTCTAATAGGAAGACTAGGCATCCTGTAACCTTGAAATGCTCAAGGGCAAACCTGGATTTTATGATTAATAGACTCTGGATGCTGAACTCAATAAAGTGAATCAAATAAAACATGAGCTGATGTCTAAACCTTCTTAACAGATTTTTAAAGCTATTTCTCACTTTTTTAATTATCTATTCATTCTATCACGAATAATATCTTAAATCCAGCCCTCCATTTATACTAGAAGTCTCCATCAGAGGCATCCTCTGTAGCCTTATTCTATCTACGTACTACCACGAAGCTTACTTGCTTGTAATAGCCAAACTGAAATTACCTAAGCTTGTCTCCCTTACTGACCTTATCTCTTAAGAACAAACTTCAGAGGAAATGAATGAGTGTTTGACAAACTGTCATGTTCCTGTGGGCTTGCTGACACACTTTTTTTTTCTGAAGAAAGGTGTACACTTGGAAATATACGTGCATTTTTCTATCTTGACTCAGCATCTTACAGGTATGTTAGCATGGCAATATTTTAGATATGGCAAGGATATGACCTTTCTGTAAAGCCGCAAGCTATTATGTACTTGGAAATAGCAAGAATGCTTATGCTGGGAGAGAAAAAGTGAAAAAACTTTATGAGTAAAAGACCAGCAAAAGAAAACAGTGGGCAGACACTTCAACTGGAAAGTTTGATAGTAACAAACTCAGAAAAGCACTTACCTTTTTCAGAGAATGTGTCCGATAAGATACAATGGCCTTCATCAATGCTTTGTTTAATATATTAATAGCACTTAACTCTGAATATTATTTTCAACTATTTTAAGACAAATTCGGTAAATAGAGCTTTCAAATACTTTATTGAAATATGAAAGACCATTAATGATTCAAAAAGCTTTTTCAAAAGAGACTCTGATAAAGAAACATGCATACATAATTCATATATTTAGGATTATTCCAGAACGAACAAGTTAGAGAGAGTGAAAATTAGATACACCTATTAAAATTTAAACCCAAACGACAAATAAGAAAAAATTATCTAAACATATGCATTTTGATTTGAAAGTCGGCTTTCCAAATTCCTTCACAAGTTAAAGTGGTGCTTTTACTTCTAGAAACGGTAAATGGCCCACAATACATTATTATGGCCCGATTCCACCTTTGCACTCTCATTGCGTCCATGTCAAATGCTCAAACACCAAATCTTGCCAGTGCACGGAGAGTAGCTCTGTCTCTTGGCAGCTCATCAAGTCCACCCCCCACTCATGTACAACCCAGAATTCCAATGTATTAGTTTATAATAGAACTTCACATTTTCCTATGGACCATGGACCAGAGTATTTGTCTTGACTCATTCTGCCTCTGACAACAGATCTACCTACACAGCGGAACCTCACATAGACCGTGCTTATCACCTTTTATTGACATCTTTTGGTCTTTCCCTGTTACTTTTTTTTAATTGTTACTGTTTTCTTGTCCAACTAGACAGCAAGCCGCCTGAGCACAGTGGCTGGGTGCATTTATCTCTGTACCCCAGTCCCTATATTGTGTTTGGTGAATAAATTCTAGGAGCCCCAAAACGATACAGAATCAAATCACAAAAGCCATGAAAATATAAATGTGAGAAAAAATATAAATATCTGTCACTGTGTAAAATCTTGACTCTCCCTTAGGTTGCCATCACTTGGAACTGTTAAAAAACAACATAACCATAAGGTTTCCAGTGTTCTTGGGCTACCAAATAGGGAGACCGCTTGCACAGCCGTGGGCAGGAGCTTCCTTTCAAATTAAGGTTTTACATGGAGTACTGACAACTGGGGCAGAGGTAGATGAAAAATCCTATAATATCAAATATACTAGACGTTGAGAACATATTTTAAATGACGGGATTTTTAAATTCCGGATTGGGCTATGGGGTCCTCTATCCGGCATCAGAACACTAGGCGAAAAGGTTGCTTTCAGAATTAAAGAGCAATTCTTCACACTTTATCCAGTACTCTTTTTAACACACAGGGCACAACTCATAAATCCCCGAAGACCCTACACCACCAGAGCTAGTGGAGAGCGTAATACCTAATTAGAACCACACAGGACAAAGACAAGGGACACAAATCGGCTTCCTGCCATCTAACCAAGCAAGACATTTTAAAAGCAGTAGCTGTCAAATAATATTTCACTAAAAATGGTGCTTTTGAGAAAAACTGAGGATTATTTTTATTTATATTTGGCAAGAATTGACATTTATCTTTTATAAAGTATCGTTATGTTTTGAATCAGTTTCCCATTTGAAAATATAACTGAAAATAACCTCATTTCGAAGCTCCTCATTATTGGCAAAGTCCATTTCAGCTTTTACATGATGCTAGATACTTCCATTACAGGACTATGATGGCTTTAGAAATATATTTGCAGCTCACTGAACTGTATTATCTACAATATATAAGACTTAGCATATATTTAAATTATAGAAAATAAAGTACAAAGTATTTGATTTTTCTTCATGGTGCTTTCAGGAAGACATCAGGATCTTCTCTTCTCCCTAAAGAAAAATAATCGTGAAAATCAAGAAAAGATAAACTCACAAGCTATTAAAATTACAGGTTAACTCAAACTTGTAACCATAAAATTTCCCACGGCATAAAGCTCACAAAGATATAACCCAGTGATACAGCTCAAGCAACCAGTACTTAAAACTGAGTTCTAAAGAATAGAACAGTTTGCAATCATAACGTGTAATTTGTAAATTGGAGTTCTATTTACATCTCTATTATAAAGGCTAACTACTCATTAATTTAATTCAGCACTTAAGTCTAATTGTCAATTTATGCCTGAGCCTGGGTCCCTGTCAAAAAAGGACCTGACAGCTCATTTTTCTAATCATAAATATTTATTGTTTCAATCAAGGCATATCCTCTTACTCCAAACAAGTGATTAACCCCTTTCAGTAGATGAATAGACAATCACATATCTGCAGACATTGACCAGTATTCTGTCGTTAGCTTGATCCGTACACTAAAGTACCTTTGCTCAGGAGATGTAACAATATGTGCCTGTAGAATAATAAAGTGTACTAATTTAGTGTCCTCCTCTACAATAAAGTGTCATTAATTCAAGCACCACAAATTCAGAAAGCAGGATCACGTGGACCACGCTAACATTAGCCTTTCCAACCCTGAAGGAGAAAATAGTCTACCAATCACAGGTAAGGGACAGCCCAGGTGTTTTCCAAACTGTCCCGTCTTTCAAATGTTTTGTGCCCAAATTAGTGAAGTGAAATGGTACTTCTGCCTTGACAAAAGGGTCAAGAGAGAACATGACGGGAAAAGAGAGGTTTACATGTTGTGGGCTCATCGAATTTTTTACATTTTCCCGGAGTTTTGTTAAAAGCTTACAGTACAGCATATTGAAATCATAGCCTGTGAAGAGTCCCCTCTTGCTCGCTTGGTTGGCAACACCTACTTCCCCACTGCATGTTTCTAAAGAATTTCCCATAACCATATATTTATGAACAGGTTGACTCATAACCCCGAGCTGCCAAGCAAATCAACGGTAAACCATACCTGGAGTACCTTGTGCACTTCTAACTGAGCACTTCTTCTCAACTGGATACTGCAGAGGTATTACAATACCTTGATCTGGCTTCTGAAATGCTGAAATGAGATTTTTTATTTTCCGGAAAAATCTTTTATGAACCCCAGGTGCTGTCTGGAAAATAAAAGGCCAAGCAAATTATTCACCTATCTCCTAATGACACAAATAGGCCTACAAAATGTGGGAGGGATGCGTAGAGAGGTAACATTTGTGTAACTTGTTCAAATATTTGAAAACATAAGGAAGAAGGAAAAACAACAGTTCTAGAAGAGCTTACTTTGGTTGGCTGAATTTCCCTGCAAGAGGAGCTAATGAGCTGTCATTTCAGTTCTCCCAAGGGTGGTATTAGTTTGTACAAGCTCTTGCTCCTCGCCCTGCCCTTCCTGCCTGCTACCCATCATACATCCTGAGCCTCTGAGGGTATACAGGCCATTACCCACAATGAATGCACCAACAGAGAGAATGCAGTTAAACACAGAAAAAAGCACAGATCATACAGGTCATTAATAAAAAGCCTGAAAAACCAAACCAACAACAACAACAACCCATCCTCCCTGTCATCATTCCACAATAAAAATGCTCCACAGGAAATTAAAAATTGACCGTTACGGGACACACAACATATCGCTAGTTAGTCCCTAGACTCTCACCTCACAATGTGTCCTGCCTCATCCTTCATTAAATTTGTTCCTCCTTGGGACACTTCCCTATCCTCCCCCAAATTGCTCTCTGCCAACACTTCACCGTGACAAGGTTTTCTCTATGAC
This sequence comes from Canis lupus baileyi, assembly GCF_048164855.1. Lineage (NCBI taxonomy): Eukaryota > Metazoa > Chordata > Mammalia > Carnivora > Canidae > Canis > Canis lupus. Next base: position 28,299,033 of record NC_132876.1, read on the forward strand.
ACGAAAATGAAAGACTATATAAGGTCACCTTTATTTATTTGTTTGTTTGCTTTTGAAGAGATCATTATTTGCAAGTGACTATTAAAATGTATTCCTTTCCTGACATCAATTCTCTTGCAAAGGAACTGCTGAAAACGACAATTTCCTGCAAAAGCTTGCGAGCTCAGCTTTAGGCATCAACTCAAAACTGTCATTTTACATAAAATAAAATAGTATTGCTATAAGCAATTGAACAATGACTAGGTTTTTTTTTTTTTTGAAAGCTGTTTTTCAGCTCTTCCATCTGGAAGATTTTTGAGGTGGGAGCTGTTTGTTTGTTAGCAGTTAATGAGAAAACGTGAAGGCTGGCATGCAAACTTTAGCCAACTCGACTAAAAGCTGAAGACAGCATGTGGTCCATAGTAACTTAGTCATTTCCCACACTGGGGCAAGTCATTTTTCTTTGAAAGCACCGAAAAAATTCTTTCTAGCTTTAAATTAGTGCCCACTCATAGGCTCACACAGCTTGGAGCCTCAGTAGATGTAGAACATTCTCTGTCTCAGTGCCACCCCTATAGTCAAAAACACCTTCCCAGAATTTGGGGCACCTGAGTGGCTCAGTCTGTTGAACAGTCGACTCTTGATTTCAGCCCAGCTCACAATCTCGGGGTTGTGGGATCGAGCCCTGCATCGTGCCCCACATCGGGCTCTGTGCTCAGCAGGTAGTCTGCTTCAGATTCTCTCTTTCTCTCTCCCTCTGCCCCTCTCCACCTACACTCTAAAATAAATAAATAAATCTTAAAAAAAATTTTTTTAAAGCACCTTTCCAGGACTCAACTTGAGACCTTATCCAAAATACCATGGCTTTTCTTACAGAGCTCCAAACAGTTCATCGGCTTCAAGAGAATCTCTAAATTGCACAGGCAGGTCATAGGCACAAAATGCCTCCTTATATTTTCCTTATGGCACTTTTTCAATTTCTAGATCACAGGACCCAGTCTTTTGTCTTTCAGGCCAATATCCACAATGAATTCACCAACAGAGAGGATAAGACCAAACAGTTTCTAGAGAAGTTAGAGTCACCAACCAGAAGAGAAACTGCTCACTCCCCCAGTGTGGAAAGATTTCAAACCACACATCTTTTTAGCTGTTCTTGTGGCTTATAAAACCATTTATCAACAGAAGCATCTTTTTTATGGGGACTTATATGCAGTTAACACTTGATTATCCACACAAACAGAAGGAATAATAGCACTAGATGTACAATTTGAATTTGGGATATAATGTTTCACTGGCAAATGACTATCCTAATTTATAGAGTTTTCCTTAGATTAATAAGTAAAATTATTTAGCATCTACCGATGATCAAACATCCAGAAAAGCCCAAAGGCACTGAAGTCAATAAGGGGAGGTTAGTACATTTTCTTTACAATACACTGATGACAATGCACATATTAGTAAAGGATAGTTGATTGGGTGTAAAATTCTCTAAATTAACAATTTAGCAAAATTCTACTGAGTCACAGGAGATAAGTTAATACACTAGGCAATGATAAAACCTAAAAGTCTATCTAAAAGTAGAAATTCACATGGGGGTGCCTGGGTGGCTCAGTCTGTTACATGCCTGCCTTCCGCCCAGGTCATGATCCGGGGGTGCTGGGATCTAGTCCCATGTTGGGCTCTCTGCTCAGCAGGGAGCTTGCTTCTCCCTCTCCCTCTGCCTGCCACTCCCCCTGCCTGTACTCTTTTACTATCTCTTTGTCAAATAAATAAAATCCTTTTTTTAGTGTAGAAATTCATATAATATTTGTCTTTCATAATTTGGTGGATCCAGCGTTCAAATTTCATTCCACTTTTTGAAACAAATCTCAGATATACTTAGATTTCTAGCACAATCTTTGCACAGAGGATAGAATGTTACTGCCATGACTTTTCCTGCAGGGTGGCAAACTAAAGCATTGTTCCAAAAGGCAGTATAAATATCTGTCATTTAACCAGTTTTGAGAATATATTTACCACAAGAATTATACCACTGACAACTCCCGTTCTGCTACTGAACTCAGCTATTGTTCATATTTGCACATTTCTCATACCGCCATCTCTTAGTTATCCATGGAAACATGTTTTGGATCACAGCTGGTCTTCAATATGCTCTAGAGAAATTTCTTACTGTCAGGTGATATGAGCTCTGAGAACACACACTAGTTTAATATTCCCTTAGCAAAAACATAACTAAGAAAGCAAATTTAGTAGATAGAAAAAATGCAATATGCATTACAAAAATAAATATAAAGCATTTTTTAAAAAACTGTTTTCCCTTTGGAGAAAACATGCCAATCTTCTGCTCTCTTGGTGCAGATAATTACAATATCATTATATAAACGGGGTCGGACCAGACAACAGGATGAAAGGACATTTATGTTCAATAAGCCCTTTCTTCCTTAACATGATCACAATCATGTAACAATCTGCATATGATGTTATACTTGAACTAGAAGAAAACAAATTTAAAGACAAGATTAGCTAAACCCTAATAATTTAAGACATTTTCCATAAAGAATACTCTTTAGCAGCTTAAGGCTACTTCTCTGGGGAGAAGGGCTATTTCTAATCAAACTATATACAAATATAGATGTCTATATCACACATAGCTATTCTTCATAATAAATGAAATTTAATTTCTTATTCAATCATCTCTGCAGTGCTGCAGAGAATTTTAAAATATAAATGGGTAAAAGTCATTTTGATTAGATGTGTTACTGCTTTGCCTCTAATTAGTATTACAGTATTAATTATCTGTGATGATTATAAATTATTATTATTACTTATTTATTTATTTATTTATTTATTTATTATATAAAGCGACAACGTGTTTTAAAACATGCCCTAATTCATCTCTGTAGTTCAAAACATTTGTAGTCTACAACTTGGGCTTTCTAATTTACTGATGAATTTGTAAAGGTTAGAGCTATTTTAATTTTTTTGAAGTCTAGACTTTAGAATTTCTTAAACTCATAGATTGAGTTATTAACAGAGGTTGCTATTTGCATTTATGTTTTCAAACAACTCATAACGAAGTGCTTTCATTACAAAGACAGGCTGTTTCTTTCTCAGAAATCAAAGAAAGAATTTGAGGTCAAAATTTCAGTTGTAGAGACCTGTACATCGGTAAGATGCGATATACTACCTTGTTACATGGAAATAGATTCACTCTGCAGGCATTACGTGCAATGGCATAGTGACTCTCAAATGTTTTCAAAGCCATCAGAACCCATTTTTCTAACGAAATCTTATTTGAGCCCCAGTTGATAAGCAAAAGTGAATCTCTCAGATCAAAGATGAATTGGGGACCCAAAAGCATACCCACTTTTGTCCTCCTCTCCCTCTGTGCACCACCTCTAGCAACCCCAAGGCACCCAGGTAGAAGAACCTTAGGATTTTGCAGAGCATACCTTCAAAACCACTGTAATGTTTCCTCTAATTTTATCTGCCTACCCATGTGCTTTCCACATGGCCCAGCTGGGAGTCTTGCCTCCACACAAAGAGCAATCTTGATTACTAATATTTGGAAAATCCTCCCTTCTTTGAACTCCTATGCTAGATAACATAGCATAACATTGTTATGCTAGACAATAATCATGTTGTCCAGAGTCTGGGTGAGTTCACATTTTTGAGGGCTTACTATGTACCAGGTCTTGTGGCTAAGAGCTTTCTTTTATATGCATTATCTTATTTAACCTCCAAAATGAGCCCTATGGGGCACTTGGGTGGCTCAGTTGGTTAAGCATCTGCCTTTGGCTCAGGTCATGATTCTGGGGTCCTGGGATCCAGGCCCGAATTGGGCTTCCTGCTCAGCAAGGAGCTTGCTTCTTGCTCTTCCTCTCCCTCTGCCTGACGCTCCCCCCGCTTGTGCTCTCTCTCTCTCTCTCTCTCTGTCAAATAAGTAAATAAAATATTTTTTAAAATGAGCCCTATGAGTGAAGAACTATTTTTAGGCTTATTTTACAGATGAAGAAATTTGTTCAAAGTTAAGTAACCTGCCCAAGGTTATAGACCTGTCAGGGAGGAGGAGGTATCAGACCTGGAATCCAGATCTACGTGAGGACAAACTCAGCTCTCACATCACTGTTTAATTCATGTTGTATCTCCCTGAGAGTATTATAGGCTCTTAGAAAACAGGAGTCATGTTGTTTAATCCACCATAGAACCAACGCTCATATTGGTATCATCTGGTAAATAATTGCTTATTTAACCATTTTACACATTTTGTATACGCTTTCTAAAATTTTGCATAGGCACTAAAAGTCTGACACAATCCTTCAACTTTTGTATATTTCGCCCAAAGTGAGACCGTTCTATACAATGGTGGCTGAACAGAACTGGAACAAAAATCCTCTAAAGCCTTCTTAATGATCCATGAACAATTTTGGGTCGGAGCTTCAGTGATTTGAATTTGATGAATATTTGGGGAATGTAGGATTTGACAACTCTTTTATAAAACCAACTTAAACTTCAAACACCTTCCCATTTCCCCCAGAAACAAAAAATAAATAAAAGAGCTGTACCTCAGCACTCCAAGAACCTGTTTCTGTCTGGGACACTCTGTATGTATAAATATAACCTTGATACCTGTGAAAGAAGAAACTTCCATTACTGAAAAATTCCAAAAGAATAACAGCTGCTCTAAATTTGAGCTTAACTATTCCACATAAATGTTACATATATTGGGACACACATATATGGCACCATTGCATTCATAGGAAGAAACTCTTGGGGGATCTAACTTGCTTGCATATTATTATCTGGGTAATCCCAATTTTTAGAGAGTGTTCTTTATCTTTTCCCTTTTTTAAAATAAGAGAACTCACACTCCTAAGGGTTTGTCTAGTTGAGAGACTGGACAGAAAGAAAATAGAGACCTGTTATAATTGGTAAAAATCATGGATTATTGAATAGATTGAACAAAGTGTAGTCATGTTACTTTTAAGTACATATAGAGCTTTAAGCTGAAAAATATTTCACTGGGATAAGGTACTATCAGGTGCACTTCATAGTAGTAATAATATTAATTATAAATATAATAAAAATAATACTATGTTTCTATAACACAACTATTATGGTTACTTTACAGTATAATATAGTAAGAAAACAAATTTGAATTAAAAAAAGACTCCTGAGGCACCTGGGTGGCTCAGTCAGTTAAACATCCAACTCTTGGTTTCAGTTCAAGTTATGATCTTGGGATCATGGGATGGAGTCTTCTGTCTGGCCTTGCACTCAGGACAGTCTGCTTGTCCCTCTCCCTCTGCCGCTCCCCCCACACCCCCGCCACCCACCACTTGCTCTCTCCATCTCTCCCTCTTGCTCTCTCAAAAATAAATAAATAAAATATTTTTAAAAAAACTCCTGCTAAAGTACTTGAAAGCAGCTTGTCCTTTGGGGTAAACATTCGCCACCATTGTTTTATGTGCAAGCATACTGTCTAACTGTATAATTGATACCAAGAGTTTCATTTTAAAATTTTTTAAATACTTTATTTATTTACTCATGAGAGACACAGAGAGAGAGAGAGAGAGGCAGAGACACAGGCAGAGGGAGAAGCAGGCTCCACGCAGGGAGCCCAATGCAGGACTCGATCCAGGGACTCCAGGGTGGATCACGCCCTGCGCCAAAGGCACATGCCAAACCGCTGAGCCACCCAGGGATCCCGATACCAAGAGTTTTATATGCTGTATTAGTTTGCTTTGGCTCCCATAGCAAAATACCATAAAAAATTAAATAACACTTAAACAAAATAAATTTATTTTCTCACAGTTCCGGAGGCTAGAAGTCCAAGATCAGGATGTTAGTAACATAGCTTTCATTCTGAGACCTCTTCTCTTGACTTGTATGCAGCCACCTTCTTGCTGTGTGCTCACATGAGCTTTTCCTTGTGTGTGCATGGAGAGAGACATCTCTCTCTTCTTCTTATAAGGCTACCAATCCTATTGGATTAGAGCCCCATGCTTATGGTCTCATTTAAATTTAACTAGATACCAAAGGCCTATGTCCAAATGCAGTCACATTGCGGGGTTGGGGCTGCAACATATCAAATTGACAGGGACACGATTCAGTCCATAGCACACGGATTATCTCTTTTGGACCCCACAATAGTCTTATGAGCTTTATATTGTCAAATTAATCTTCTAGATGAGGAAACTTTGAGAAGCTAAGTTTAAAAAAAGCACACTAGAGATCAAGCAGAAAACATGGGATTAGAATCAGGCCTGTTTAATTCTAGAGCCCTAGCTCTTGGTCCCCATACTATAATGGATATACACTATTCATTGTACTTTAGTATTTATGGTAATGCTACAATAAACTTTTACTTCATAGAAAAGTAGGGTAAGGGCAGCCCTGGTGGCTCAGTGCTTTAGCGCCTGCCTTTGGCCCAGGGTGTGATCCTGGAGACCTAGGATCGAGTCCCATGTCGGGCTCCCTGCATGGAACCTGCTTCTCCCTCTGCCTATATCTCTGTTGCTTCTCTCTCTCTCTCTCTCTGTCCCTCACGAATAAATAAATAAAATCTTTAAAAAGAAAGAAAAGTAGGGTAAACTTTGTTCTAAATTATTTTGAATTATGAATATGAATATGGATCAGATTCTCTGGATCAACAGTTTTATTTTCAACATTTTCTGATTGTTATTCTTAGGCACAAGTTCAGGCCAATATAGATCTTTGGTTAGAATACATGTTAAACTCTGGTAAAAAATAAATGTATGTAAACTTTTAAGAACATATGATTCTAAAGCATTCCAAACAGAGGGTCATCCTCGAGTTATTGACTTTATTTACCATCAATTCCCTTTAGAACTAAGTCTTTAAATATGTGGAGTAGGGGGGCTTGGGTGACTCAGTCAGTTGCATGCCCAACTCTCAGTTTAGGCTCAGGTCATGATCTTGTGGAGTCATGGGATTGAGCCCTGCATTGGGCTCTGTACTCAGCAGGGAATCTGCTGGAGATTCTCTCTCTCCCTCTCCCTTTGCCCCTGCCCCCCAAATGAATAAATAAATCTTTTAAAAAATGTGGTTTTAATTATTATATCTTTAATCAATATCCATGAGTACCGATTACCTAAAGGACAAAAATCATACATCTAAAACACTATAATCAAGTTCATTTCATTCGAGAAATCAAAAAAATTCGATTTAATTGCTGGTGTCATTATAGGAAATTTTCATTTTTGTTATGAAGGTTTGCCAGCACACTTAGATCATATAGAAAATAGCTTGATATATGCACATATATAACATATGCAAAAGAAATATAAAATATTACATTGTTAAAGACTTTTGTTTTTGAAATTATAAATTCTACCTCAAAGTCCACTGATTAGGTAAGTACTCTATAGGGAACAAGGGAGGGCTTTGTTTTCCATTTTTCACCATGGGAACTTAAAACGTAAGGTTTTAAGTGATTTTCTTAAAGTCATACAGCAAAATGGAGATAGAATCAGACAACTAGCATAGGTCCTTAGTCCCATTTTGCCTGTGGGAAGTGATTAATGGCAGTAATTCAGTATCATTAAAGGTGATGTGGGAATGCATTATTTAAAATCTCAGCAGTGATGCAAGCCAAATCGTCAGCAACTAGTTTTCACTTTCTAAAACAGCGAGTCTCTAAAAAATACAAAGAATCTATCTCCCTACTATCATTCAGCCTCATTTAGTCAAAATAAATGAGTCTGTTTTGAAAATTGTTTCCTAACGAATCTGATCTTATCTCACTTTCAGTTAAGCAGCAGGAACCTGAGTACCACTTCAAAAGCCCTTACCTCCTTCAGTCTCTGAACCACCTGGTGTCAGTGGCACCTAAAACTTCTTGCAATTAACCCATCTAATATTAAGAATTTCCTACTCCCCCGCCCCTCAGATTTCTGAATGAGCAGAATCATTTCACCCCTCAACTAAGCCAGTAGTTCATCTCTTCCACTTTCAGGTCACTGAAGTAACTGACCCAGGATCCCTTGAAGTCAACTCTCATTTCCCCATGGCCTGGATGGAAGAGATCCAAAACAGTACCATCCAAATTACACTGCAAGGGTAATGTCCTCATCGTCACCTGGGAACTCGTTACAAATGTAGGATCTCGGGCGATGGCCCAGAACTGCTGAATCAGAATGTGTAGTCTTACAACATCTCCAGGTGCTTTGTAAGTCAAGTTATGGATGTGCTGATTCAAACGCAGAAAGAATGCCCACACCTTATTGGGAGTATTGATGGCAATTCAGCCAAGTCAAGCTGGCTTCTTTCACTCACCAAGGACACTTCTGTGCCACCTCCTCCATAGTCATTCAGTCTCTCCTTTAGGAACTAAAAGTACACTGATTGTGAGGAGCACTGAGTAATGTACAGAAGTGTTGAATCATTCTATGGTACACCCAAAAGCAATATAACTCTGTATGTTAACTATACATCTGTAAAGATTTTTTTTTAATTTCAAAATAAGTAAAAATCTTTCAGGAAAAAATAAATATAAGCTGAAGCTTTTTCAATTGTTTCAGTCTTCAGAGAGCAGTGTTTCTGAACCATGTACTTCCTCTTCTCCAACAGAATTTCATTGTTTTGTTTTCTGTTGCTTGAGTTATGAAATAATCATTTTAAAATATAAAATTAAACTAAAATATTGAATATGTTTTCTCAAACTACACATGCTCTCTCCCCATCCACTGAAAAATCACTGTTCTAGAAAAAAATCGGAAATAAAGTTATAAAAAGAGCTATAAAATTGTGCATATTTTTAACCTAATGAATGACCCTGCTTATCTTCACTACACTCCAAGGAATCAATGGATAAAGCAATTTCACAGAGATTTTCATACTAGTTCTATTTCAATGGTGAAAAAAATAGAATTAACCTGAGTACCCCTAAATAAGGAATGTTATTCAAAATAAGAAAATGGCAGTAGAAAGAACCATTCAAAATAATACCGAAGTATTTTTCAAAAAATGTTAAGCACATGGGTTATGTTAAAATAAATTATGATATGTGAAAGAAGTGAACACACAGAGACACCACTCTGATTACAACTATTCAGAACCATACTTGTATGTATACAAACTAGATGTAAGTTTAAACTAATATAAATGCATCCTTGCATATTAATTTTTCCTATAAAGTTATATAAGTAGCTACTAACTTTTTTAAAGAAAAGGAAACAACAATTTGGTGCTTTACAAATCTATTCTAGCCAAGTCACAAATCAGAAAAATACAATTTATGTTTAAAAACCATTACATCCCTTTCAAGATTATCTTTCCTCTGGCTCCTTCCATTAATACAGACAAACCAAGAATGCTATGTAATTTTAAATTCCTTCCTCCATCAAATCTTTTGTCAGACTTGTCAATTAGCTTGGAATTTAAAATTTATCCTGGAAGAAAAATCTAGTAAATCAATGATTGGTAGAAAACAGAGGCTTTTTTGTTGCTGTTGTTGTTATTGACATTAATTTTAACTAGAATTTTGCATTTTAATGACTACAAAGCATGTGTTGATTCAGGCCCTGCTAATATTAAAATTTGCCTTAATTTTTTCAAAAGCTGTCCCAACTCTTTAAAAAGTTCTCTAGTTAGAAATGAACCAGAAGAAAGCAACCTGATTTAGTTCTTATTTTCTCAAGGGGTCAGTGTTAGGGACAGATCTTGGTTTAGAACTAACAAAACCACATCAGTTCCATCTTTATACCACTTCAAGGACTACAAAAAAGTTTAGTTACATTTGCCTTCTTCATGACACTGCAAATAAAAACAAGCTAGTGCCCAGTCTTGTCTATACAAAGCAATGCTATGCACAAAATTCAAGGCACAATTAAAATGTGACTGATTTTAAAACAAATACTTCAGAACTTTTATACCCAGAATAATGGTATCCTGTACAAAGCCATCATTATTGAGTCAAGATTCTGAGTCAAGAGATTTCTGAATTTTCTATGGCAGGATCTTCATTTTTTCAGACTGAACTTGAATTTTCAGAACCATCAAGTCATTCACCTTCAAGTCTGATGGGAAAACTATGTAAACCAGTTTCGATGAGTCATGACAATAAATATAATCTCTTCTTCCCCCGAGCTGCCACATAACGTTTTATTCATGTACTCCTATGATGCCCTGGCTTAGTATTGCAATTATTTGTAGATCTTTTATTTACATTAACAAACGCCTCCTACATGTTAACTTTATAAATTAGCTAATAATCCTCTGAGGATTATTAACCCTATGCGGTAAGTACTATTTTTACTACCATTTCCCTTTTCACAGATAAGGGACCCGAGGTACAGAAAGTTTAAGTAACTTGCCAGAAGTAAAATAGCTAGTTTAGGGTCAAATTGGTATGCACCCAGAGAGTTTGGATGAAAGAGCTAGGCTCTTAACCATCTTTCCATGCTGCCTCTCTCTTATACCACCGGGAATAAATTGGTCTTAAGGTGACTCCAAAAGCATGGTTCTCAAAAAGGGAGGGAGTCTACTTGGCCTCAGGGCTGGAAGTATCCAATGAGGGGGCGAGGAAAAGAAGAGGCTGGCCGAAAGAGGCCAGCTGAGGAGAGCCCAAAAAAGATCATCTCAGACTTCCCCTTCACATACGCAAATGACATCCTCAGATTAATCTCGCAACTTTAATTTCACATCGCCAGCCAGAATCAGCACTTGCCTTTGATTTACTGCTTGTGAATTGTCCATTTGGGGGTTTATGTGATGCAACTTTAATCCTAGGCTGGCTTTCAGGTTTGTTCTGCCATTAAAGGATGGTACTCAGAAAATCCAAAATAATTCTGTTGACCTAAATTATCATGGAGATAAATGCGGCACCAACACACACATATCCAATTGTAATAAAAAACTAACTGTAAATTAAGTCATAATTTCTCATTCTTTTGAGTTCTTTGCTACAACGTTCTCCTCTATTTCAACTGATAAACTGGAAATTTATTTCGTCACTGCTCCTTCCCCCATTTCTCCAGTTCAATGGTTTGATAGGCACTTTATTCCCAGTCATCCCTTAAATCTCAGAGGACAAAAAGATAATTATCCTTTTATCTAAAGACATATATGTCAAATGACTTCATTAGGTTTCCTTGCAACTAAAGAATCTAATAGCATTCCTGCTTCCAAATCTTCCATTGGATAGGTAGCAAACAAAGTCAGAGCTGTATAGGAGGATGCTAATTATGGAAATAAACTATTTCTGCAAACTAATTATTTTAAATATTTTAAATAGGTTTTTCTCCTCCTATCACATCAAACTATCCCAGTGGACATGTAGGACTTTCCCAATGACTATCTACATTGAGAGTGAGAAGGGAAGAAATGTGAGAGTCCAAGTATAACTTAGAAGAAACTTAATATACCTAGAAAACCAAAAAGAATAAACTACACTAAAATAAAATAAAAACTATTTGCATTAATAAGAGCCTTTAGTATACAAGATGAATACAAGAAAAATAGGTATATTTAGTAGCTTTCTTAAGCAACAGAAAATATGGTGGAAGAAGAAAACCCTATTTACGATAGAAACAAAAAAAATCGACACACACATTCATAAACACAATGATTAGAAATAAACTTAAAAACTGTGCAAAACCTATAGGAAGAAAACTATACAACTTTATTGATAGACATAAATTTTTAAAATTAATAAATGGAGAGATGTATCTGGTTTTTTTAATGAGAAAACTACGTTCTTTAAAGATGACAATTCTTTTTTTTTATTTTTTTTTAATTTATTTATGATAGTCACACAGAGAGAGAGAGAGAGGGAGAGAGAGAGGCAGAGACATAGGCAGAGGGAGAAGCAGGCTCCATGCACCGGGAGCCCGACGTGGGATTCAATCCCGGGTCTCCAGGATCGCGCCCTGGGCCAAAGGCAGGCGCTAAACCGCTGCACCACCCAGGGATCCCGACAATTCTTAATTTATTAATGAGTTTAATGTAGTCCCAATGGGATTTTTTTTAATTTGACAAAATTATTCTATATTTCATCTCAAAGAACCAATAAGTAAGAATTGCAAATAATTGAGGCGCCTGGCTGGCTCAGTCAGTGGAGTGTGTGACTCTTGAGCTCAGGGTTGTGAGTTCGAGTCTCATGTTGGGTGTGGAGATTACTTAAAAATAAAATCTTTGGATAAAAAAGAATAGCAAAGTATTTAAATGTATTAAACATTATCATACTATAATACTAGTAATACAAGAATAAATAGATCAGTTGAGCCAAATAGATGGGAAAGAATAATTGTTATTGTTAGAGTTTAATATATGGTAAAGGAGGTGAGGAAATCAATGAGGAATGGCGTTCTATTTGTAAATCATACTGGGCCAATTGTTAGCTAAAATCAAATCAAAATCAAATAGATCCCTTCTCCACATCAAAATGAAATTCCAAACAGAATTGAAGAGTTAAGTGTAAACTAACCAAACTGTAAATTGAAAACAAAAACTAAAGTGAAGTTGCATGACATCTCTGGAGAACTTTCTAAGCTGGGAAGCAAAGGAGGAAATTACGCACAAAGGAAATAAGCGACAGATCTGACTACCAAAAATGTTAATTTTTTGTGTATCAGAGAGAAGTAATGGTAAACATCAAACTGAGAAAAGGTACTTGCAACATATGAAAGATTAGTATATAAAAATTCATAATGTATTAAGAAAAATAGTAGGATCCAAATGGTAAAATGGCAAAATGCACAAAGAGCCAGTTTATGAACAGGAAATACAATAGCTTACCAACCATATAAAAGACACTCGCTCACTAATCAAAGAAATATGAAATGAAGAGTGAGACACCAAATTTCAAGGAGAACTTTTGTTAACAGTATACCCATTTCTAGGGAAGCTACAGTGAAATGGACAGTCTCATGCATTACTGATGAACATATATGTAAACTGGCATAACCATTAGGAAAAATATTTGGTGATCATATATATATCAAGAATCCTAAGCTGTCAATGTTTTCTGACCTGGAAATTGCACATCTTGAAATTCATTATAAGAAAGTAATCATAAATACAAGGAAATCTTTATGGACTAAAATAAGAAACATGATGACATTTGTAACTGCAAAGAAAAATGAAATTATTTAAATGTCTAAAAATAGGTGATTGGTTAAGAAAAATATAATACAGTCACTGGCTGAACTATCACGCAACCATTAAAAAATGATGTCTTAAAATCATTTGTAAGAATATTATATATGAATGGCGTTTTTTTCATATTAAATGGAAAATGCAGTGGAATACAATACACACTTGTGTGCTCAGAAAGAAATTTATTTTATTAAAATATGGAAGAAAATTCACTTAATTTTCAACAATAATTGTCTTTAGGTTATAAAACTGTAGATGATTTCTCTCATTTCCATTCTTACATTTTTAAATTTTCTATAAGAAGAATAGGTATTAGGAACTATTTTTAAAGACTCATTATACAAAAATCTGCATTTATGTATTGAAAATAACTGAAAGGAAAATTCACTTTAAAGGAAAGTGAACAAATCTGTAAATGAAAAACTTCTTGAGTACTTTATGAGATCCAATGTTCCCAAACTGAACAGAGGGAAAAGCCATATCTAAAGGCCGTTATTGGGGGCTCAGAACCAGGGAACGGAGCAAGCACAGTTTGAAAGTAGAGTTTAAAATAAAGTTTGATGACTTCCCATTCAGTTTTCCCTCCCTTCCCCTATGATCTTCTGTACTGTTTCTTATATTCCACATTTGAGTGAAGCCATATGATAATTGTCTTTCTCCAACTGACTTATTTCGCTCAGCATAATACCCTCCAGTTCCATTCACTTTGATGTAAATGGTGGGTATTCATTCTTTCTGATGGCTCAGTAATATTCCATTGTGCGTGTGTGTGTGTGTGTGTGTGTATTATATCTTCTTTATCCATTCATCCATGGGGTAATTGGGTGATGGGCATTAAGGAGGACACATGACGTGATGAGCACTGGCTGTTATATGCAACAGATGAATTATTGAACTCAACATCTGAAACTAACGATGTCCTTACTATATTTTGGCTAATTGAATTTAAACAAATAAAAACAATAAAAACAGATAAAAGTTTGAAATAATACATAATGTATTATTTCTATAATAAAAATGCAGAAACTAAAGCTCAACCAAACCTTCTTGGATAATGGGTGAAAATAAAAGATAGAATGAGAAACTACTCTCAGTGAACTCTACAATCAATTCATGTTTGTTAGCTGTATCTTATTGTTCTTATGCATATGACACCATTCACATTGTCATTTCTACTGCATATCATAAGCATACAAATTTTGGGTTGAAATGAGTACATATTTTATTTCAAAATAAAATTTGATTTTTGTTACTACATCGTAGTACTAAAATGGGGGCATGAAATATTTACGTTTATCAAAAGGGACCCGTGGCTCAAAAAGATTGAGAAACTCTCATAAAAGACAATGAATCCTTGTGTCTTTCCCCTGTAGCACAGTCTGGCAATCACACTCTAAGACTTGAGGCCCCAGTGTGCCCGTCAAAAGACATGCTAGGAGACTCCCAGTTTGCCTACTACCATCTGCTACTTCATAAGGTTTGGGTGGAGAACTCAGAGTCATAAAAACTGCATTTATGCAAGATTCACTTTGGGTAAAAACTTAAATGTTCGAGAAATCCCCACTCTGCCTAAGTTAATTCCTTATGTGGTCAAGCCTACATAAGCAAAAGGTTATCCTTTTCTTTTCTTTTTTTAAAGATTTTATTTATTTATTCATGAGAGACACAGAGAGGCATAGACATAGGCAGAGGGAGAAGCAGCTCCTTGTGGGGACCCCAGTGCAGGGCTCGTTCCCCGATCCCAAGATCACAACCTGAGTCAAAGGCAGATGCTCAACCACTGAGCCACCCAGGCATCCTGGTAGTCCTTTTCTTTTGCATATTTTTCCAATAGTGATCTTCAGCAGAAGGTAGGCACACATTACAATCCTTATTTAGCAGGTATGAGGACCAAGACCCAGGGAAGTTGAATGACTTCCCCAGAGCCCACACCCTGGCCTGATTATCAGTCTAAAGCTCTTTGCAGGAATGCCTGGGTGGCTTGGCATTGAGCCGGAATGCCTGGATAGCTTGGCTCTATCCCGGAATCTGGGATAGAGCCCCGCATCGGGCTCCCCACAAGGAGCTGCTTCTCCCTCTGCCTATGTCTCTGTCTCCCTCTCTGTGTGTCTCTCATGAATAAATAAATAAAATCTTTAAAATAAATAAATAAATAAATAAATAAATAAAATCTTTTAAAAAATAAAAAAAAAGCTCTTTGCAGTGAAGAAGAGTATTTGCCTTGGCAATTCATTGGTTAGTTCAAAAATATTTATTGAATGCCTACCATGTACCTGGTAACGTGCCTCATCACGGCTATTATGTGCTAGCCTGTGTTCCTTGTACAGGAGACGATGTCCCTGCCTTCACTGAGTTTCAATTTTGCTGAGAAACACAGCAATACATAAGTAAACAATCAAATATCAGACAGTTTAGAGCTCCTTGAAGAAAAATAAAGTCATAGAGTATAACAGGCACAGGGAGAAGGTACTTAATTTAGATAGGGTGGTCAAGGAAGTGGTCTCTGAGGCAAGAGGCAAAAGTAATAAAGTCTAAAGATGCTGGGAGGAGAGCACAGCTGGCAGGTTTGAGAAACAACAAAGGGGCCAGCATGACTGAGTCTTTAGGTGCATCTTGCCATACTGTCTCATCTTACTCCCCTGCTCAGGCTTCCTTTTTTTGCCTCTAGGCTAAGGGGCTGATTAGCCCCTTTGTCAGCCTCTCTAAAGAAGCCCCTTTCACTTGCCCACTCCTTCCACCACATTCTTTTGAATGAAAAGAGCCCAAGAATACTAGGCGGCTTTCACTGACCTTCCCAAGTTTCCACTTGGGAAAAAAATAACGTAAGCAAATCATAAAGATCTGAGCCCAAGACTAGTATCAAAAAGACAATAAGTAACAAGTGTCAGCAAGGATGTGGAGAAAAGGGAACCCTCTTGCACTTTTGGTAGGACTGTAAATTGGTGCAACAACTATGGAAAACAGTGTGGAGGGATCCCTGGATAGCTCAGTGGTTTAGAGCCTGCCTTCGGCTCAGGGCATGATCCTGGAGTCCCGGGATCGAGTCCCCACATCAGGCTCTCTGCATGGAGCCTGCTTCTCCCTCTGCCTGTGTCTCTGTCTCTCTCTTTGTCTGTGTCTCTCATGAATAAATAAAGTCTTTAAAAAAAAAAAACAATGTGGAGGTTCCTTAAAAAAGTTGGAATAGAAATACCATGATCCAGTAATTCTACTACTGGGCATTGACACCAAGAAAACAAAAACACTAACTCAAAAAAATACATGCACCCTATGTTTACTGCACTATTATTTACAATAGCCAAGATATGGAAGCAATCCAAGTGTCCGTCAACAGATGAATGGAGGGATCCCTGGGTGGCTCAGTGGTTTAGGGCCTGCCTTCAGCTCAGGATGTGATCCTGGAGTCCTGGGATCAAGTCCCGCATCAGGCTCCCTGCAAGGAGCCTACTTCTCCCTCTGCCTGTGTTTCTGCCTCCCTCTCTCTGTGTCTCTCATGAATAAATAAATAAAAATCTTTAAAAACAAAAACAAAAAAACACAAGTTATTTTTAAAAAACAGATGAATGGATAAAGAAGAGGTGGTATAATATATAGAAAGGAATATTACTCAGCCATAAAAATGAAATCCTGCCATTTGCAATGACATGGGTGAAGCTAGAGACTAGTGAAATAAGTCAGTCAGAGAAAGACAAATACCATATGATATCATATCTTATGATTTCACTTACATGCAGAATCTAAAAAAGAAAATAAACAAACATACTCTTAAATACAGAGAGAGAACAAACTGGTGGTTGCCAGAGGGGAGAGGGATGGTGAGGGGATGGGCAAAATAGGTGAAGGGAATTAAGAGGTCCAAATTTCTAGTACCTTCTCACACTTCAATTAAAACAAGCTCAGCAATTTAGAAGCTTGGTTATTGACACAGGTTCAATCTGTACCCCCGCCGCCCCACCTCACCCCACTCCTGGTTATAAAATAAATAAGTCACAAAGATGAAGGGTATAACCTAGGGGATATAATCAACAACACTGTAATAACTTTGTATGGTGACAAATGGTGACTACACTTGCCGTGGTGAGCATTTTGTAGTGTGTAGAACTGTCAAATCACTATGCTGTACACTGGAAACTAATATAACGCTGTATGACAACTGTACTGCAAAAGGAAAAAAAAGATCCGAGCCCAAGAGAGTCAAGTGCTTCCACATGTTCTCTTGAAGTCTTTATAATAAATGTACTTAGCAAGGCCTGAGAGTTGCCACAAACTTGGCCTGACCATGTTAAAAAAATAAATAAACAAAATAAACGAAAATCATCTAATAACAGCCTCAGCATGATCTTTCTTCACGGACCCAAAAAGTACTTCACAATCTTGCAGTGTATCATTAGGTATCAAAATTACTACCAAGCATTTTCCTTCATTTTGTTTCTGACTAGAACCGACTACACAGCACAGGTGTTTCACATGTGACACAAAGTGATCAAGCTAGGTCCTTCCTTGGAAATGTGCCATGAGTACTGAAAGAACTCGACTGGAGAAAAATACAATAATAATGATAATAGCTTACATTTACTGGACATTTATGATGTGTCAAGTCCAGTGTTAAATTCTTTACCTGCATTTGATCCTCGCCATCCTATGAGGTAGGTCGTATTATTATACTCATTTTATGGACAAGAAAACTGAAGGACTGAGAGTTCAACTTGCCAAGGTCACAAGCCTGCCATCAGACTAGCACAGGATTAGGTCTCAGATCTCCCTGACTCGGAGCCCTTGAGGCAAAGATGAAGGTACATCTGATTTAAAATGGGTGTTAGACTAAGGCATGCCTAGGCAAGCGGCAAAGCTGAATCATAACAAGGGTGTTTTCCCTCCATGCCCTTTACCACTACTGTCAGTCCTAGCTTTTTATCAAGAAGGGTCCTACCTCTGAAACTCTCTGCCCCCACACACAGCTTCTCTCAAAGAAGCGAAGTAAGCAGATGCCAAGAGGCAGTTTCACTTACAAATACCCCGATTGGCACCCCGACCTAACCAGAATTGCACTCCTGAAGTCACGGATTCCGTTTCTCAGTCTTCTTCCTCTCCCAGAATGTGATGGTTTCCTTTGGGAGGACACCTCCAATTCCATTTAAAGGGATCTGGAGAGAGGTCTTTCCTTTCCTCAGGAGCTGGTGGCCCCAGTTTTGGCCAGTCCACCATGCCAAGGCTCCACCTAGCTGGCCTCGACTAAAGGTCAAAACTGGAAGTTGGGAGCCTGGATCTTTCTCAGAGCAAAGGTAGATTCTAGGCTGCGTTTCCCCACCCCAAAGGGCATTCTCTGCAGCTGCCACAAAAGACCCAGGGAGGCCCTTCTGGAGAGTGAAGGCCCTGGGAGTGAAAGCCCCATGAGGGGCCTCAAAGCACGACCCCCTAAGCTGGACCGTGGGAAGGCCTTGGCGCCGTCACATGAGCCGTGGAGGAGGCCTCAACGCCTCACATGAGCCTGCACCCCCGGCCGGTGCCCTCATGGGGCCTGGAGCCTGCGGCCACCGCGACATACTCACAGCACACACAGGCAGTACACGCCAGGGACGCTCTCGCTGTCTCTCAGCAAATAGCTGCCATCCAGCCCCGTGGCAAGCAGGAGCTTCTCCCCGGTCTCCCGGCTGATTTTGCCATGGTACACGGCTACCGCGTCCATGGCCTGGTGGACTCTTGGGCCGCTGAGGCGTGGGACAGTGGAGGGCAGATGCCACTGCTGCTGCAACCGGGCCCGGAGTCAGCCACCTGACTCCCAGTTCAGCCAGATGTGCAGAAAAAGAGAGAGGAGCACCCGAACCCGAACAACAGGATGTTGTCTCTCTGCCTTAAAACCTCCTTCTCACACTTCAATTAAAACCAGCTCAGCAATTTAGAAGCTTGGTTATTGCCACAAGGTTCAATCCCCCTCCCCGCCCTACCCTACCCCACCCTACACACAGGGTTCGGAAGGAGAAGGAAGGTCAATTGGAAGAATGTCCTGGCAAGATATGGACTGTACTACCAGGGCAGACTCTGGCACACAGACAGGAATGCTTGCTAATGCTTCCACTCTTACAGTTTTCCCAGGGGCCACCAGAGATGACTTAGCTTAACTAAGTTCCCAAAAGGGTTGATGATAGAGGCAAGGTGTACATGGCCTTCTTGTGGGGCAGAAACATGCTGACAGAGAATGAAAGAACCTAAAGCTCTGAGACCAAAACACAGAAACTACCAGAACTATCAGTGTGCAGTCATTCCTGAGCACAGCCAGAGGCTCCTACACAATCAGAAGTAGTCAGTGAAAAACCAACATGGGGCAAGTCTCCTTTTCTACTCTTCCTTGTCATCTTGAGCAATCTTGATCCTGAGTAAACACTGATTTTTCCTACTTTCTTGGCCAAGATCCCAGAGTGCTGATTGACGAACAAAAATCAGTCTATGTGTGAAGATGTTCCATTTTTTTTTTATTTGATGAGCTTTCGATGAGAGAAAGCATCATTTCATTGGTGCTTTGTCTTTATGTGGACTTGTTTATGCCCTTTGATGTACAGGACCTACCTTTCAGCATTTGGGGCATAAAAGTTGCTTTAAATCACATCACAAGCGTCAATAATTTTATCCTCTGTCGTTAATAGAGTGTTTTTCCTCCAGTTGATGCTAAACTATCATTAATTTTTTAAAGCCTTTCAATTTTTATTTTCTTCTCTGAAATAAAACATAGCTTCCATTTTAAAATGTGCTGTTAAGTAATATTTCCCCAAAACTTCCCCCTTTTTCACTGGAATAAGACTTTAATGCTTGAAGCTGGATGGTCTTCTACATTTTTCTTTTCAATTATGTAAAATACTTGTAAAACTGAAATTTAAATAACTGAAGCCAGGTGTCTGTTGCATCTCTTCCACAACTTCAACACCTAGTTCCTTGAAGTCATGGTGAGGCTGGGAGCTCAAGACTGGGAGAACAATTTCTAAATCATCACATGCCCTACTAATGGATCGGGTGCACAGAGCTACCTTGCACCACAACCAGATATTTGTTTGCCACCCACTAGGGTTGAGAACAATCTTCTAAAATTTCCATGGCAGCTAGTAGTGACTCGCCTTTTTTTCTTTTTTTTTTTTAGTAAACTCTACCCCCGACGTGGGGCTCAAACTCATGACCTGAGGTCAAGAGTCACATGCTCTACTGACTGAGCCCACCAGGCTCCCCATGTCTCTCCTTCTTGATTGAAGCATGCCCAGCCCTAGAATCTATCAACCTTAGTAGATGAAGTGTAAACATAAGCCTCTTACAACACCAAGGCTAAACAAAGAAAATAAAACAGCATTCAAGATGATATTTGGGGGTCGCTCTGGGGAATTGAGCCAGGATTGTCTCATCATCTTTCTACCTCACTTGTTTATGGCCAAGTCCACCTTTCACCCTTCATGCTTTGGGTCAAGGAAGAAATCGTTCTAATAAGTGAACGCATATGTCAACGTTAAGGTCTTGAGAAGTCAGTCCGCCCTGAGCTCTCAATATTTTGAGCTGGCAGATGATTAGCCCCGAGAAGTTCATCACAATGGTGGAATTTCAGACATGAAAGAGGAAGATGGGGAAGGGGATCCAGTTCCTCCTTCAGTCCATAGGGACAACAGCCCACCTGCAAGGTGAACGTGAGAACATTGTGTCACATGGGTAAAAAGGAAACCTAAGTTTTGATTGGTTTTGTGGGTTTTGTTTGTTTGTTTGTTTGTTTGTTTGTTTTGTTTTGTTTTGTCTCTGAACAACCCTGAACAAATTACTCCCAAACTTAGGAACAGAGCAACCTGGATCTGACAGCGAAAGTGTACCATGCATTCTTCTTTTCGTTCTGTTTGGTTTTGTGTTGCTAAAATAGCATACCTGTCAAAGCAGCCAGGTACAAGGGAGTTCAGCACAACTAAACTCGTATAAAAAAAGAACAGATAAATTATAAGGTAATAGTCCAACTCTCACATCTAGCACATCATTGTCATCTCACAAGCAAGCTGACATCTGGGCCGGCCCACTATTGCAGTGTTGATGAAAAATACCAACATCTTCACCCTAGTGCAACACCAGTACTAAACCTGACTTTTTAGCAAATTCAGAACTTGAAGGGTAGAGAAACAGGGTTTGAAATGGCTCTCTTACTCTGGGAAACGAACAAGGGGTGGTGGAAAGGGAGGTGGGCGGGGGGTTGGGGTAACTGGGTGATGGGCACTGAGGGGAGCACTTGATGGGATGAGCACTGGGTGTTATGCTATATGTTGGCAAATTGAACTCCAATAAAAAGAAATTTAAAAAAATGAAATGGCTCTCTCCCTTCTCTCTCTGGCCATACACACAAGAGAGGAAAGGGGAAAAACAGTGGACATAATGGAAGCACCAGCAGAAAAAGAGTTAGGAGGAATGGGCCCCCAACACAAGTAAAATCCACTTAGAAGCAGAGTTATCTGATGAATCCCTTATTGCCTATCTCCTGCACTAGAACGTAGAGTCCATGATGGCAGGGTTTTGTGTGCCTTATTTACCACCACTGTATCCTCCATATGGCACATTTTATTTTTCATTTTATTTTTTCATTTGTTTTTATTTTTGATTTTTTATTAACTCTACAGCCAACATGGGGCTCAAATTCTCAATCCCAAGATCAAGAATGGCACACTCTATGGACTGAGCCAGCCAGGTGCCCCCATCCAGCAGATTTCAGATGTTTGAATATATTTGTTGTGTGATTGGATGAATGAAATTAGTGCTCTAAAGAAAATAGAAAAATACACACACACGCACACACACAGAGTTGTACATGCCTCTGGCCCACCTTTGGAATGGCAAAATAAATTGGAAAGGATTAATCCAGCAATTATGAGAGTCAAATTATACTCCATGTCTTACCATGAAATCACTTTCTCTTTCTGAGCCTTACTTTCTCCATCTGCCAAGTTGACTTGAACCAGGTGACCCATAAGGCCACTTCCAGCTTTAACATACTGTGCTTTAAACAAAAGCCAAGAGTACTTTCCAGAGAAACAGAGGGGAAATGGACTGAGCTCATTTGTGTGCAAGAAGCAAGAGCTGTTTCCTCAGATCTCACCCAACAGAGGAAAGATTTTTGTTCTTGTTTTTTAAACGACCTAAAAAATAAAAATCATGAGGTAGAGGAAGAGAGCTTCACAGTTTAAAGCAAACTACAACCTTTTAAAATATAGATGCCATTTAAGTCAAATATAAAAGCATTGACAAACTGTCAGTCCAGGTTGAAAGTGTCTTCTTATCTAGACTTGTCACCTCCTGAGGTCTCTGAGAGGTGACAGAATTTTGCATGTGGATGCCCTGTCTGAGGTGCTAATTGTCTTCATTTCAAGTGCCCTGGGCTTTTCTCCAACTCAGGTAGATTAAAAGGATGATGCCAAGGGTGGTCAGTTTTATAGAGTGGATCTGACATTTCAAAATCTTTTTCCCTAACCTTTCAAAACTAACTTTGTTCTTCAACTAGCTCATCTATAGGTGTGAATTCTCCTGTGACAGTGTTATGATTTGACACCTGTGGTGAGTTTACACATTCTCTCGGCACTTACTAAAATTCACTTCCTTTACAAAAACGAGAAAAAGAAAAAAATGTCTTGAAAAGAGCACCTCTTTTTGATAACATACAGGTTGATCTATGAGGCTAATTTTTCTAATGCCCTTTTATTTTGTCAGCGAGAAGGTTGTGCGTGTTTAAGGCTATTTTAAATATGTTTAGTCTTTCGGCCAACATCATGGGCATCTATTGTAATACAGACAGTGTAGCAGATATTCAGGTTAGAGAGAAGAGCTGTGACAGGAAAGGATGGGGTTCTGGGGGAACGGTAGAGGGGCATCTAACTCAGCTTGCATTCTAAATCTGCACCACATACTCAAGATAGCAAGTTCTTGATCTTTCTGTCTGCTCTGTATGGTTCCTTGTACTTGTCCTAGTTTTCCCTCCTTCATGACTTAGAAGGTGCTTCCTCATTTGGGCTGAAACTCTCGCCTGTTTCTGAGAGTTTGTTCTGGAATAATAGCTAAGATTTGCTAACCACATATTTCATTCCAGGCATTCCTGCTAAGCATTATGCATGTATTATCTCGTTGATTTGTATCAACAATTCTATGAAGCAAATTTGTTATTTTCATCATTATTATTATTAATTATTGCCTCCATTTTACCAATGCGGAAGCCAAAACCCAGAGAGTCTAGGTAGCCTGCTCAATGTGGCACAACTGGTCAGTGTGCCGCCCAGGAGTTGAATACAGGCTGCTGACTTCTGAGCCTGTGCATTTCACCAAAAGCCTCTTCTGACTCCCAACCTTAATTCTGAGTTCACTGCACTGAATTGGCTGGGCTTCAGTCTCCTGTCTAGCAACTGTAATTTTGACTTCTAGAATATTCTTACAGTTCTCAAGTGTCAGCTGTTCTCATACCTGTATAGCATGTCTCTATATGCCTTGTGAGATCAGATTTACCATTTTAGCCTGGGCCTCATTGATTAGTACTTCTTAGAAGCTCCTACAGAGTCAAGGTCTATTCACTCAGGCTCACAGGTCCGGAATCTGGATCATCAGCTTATCCATCTAAAGTAATACAACACTGAATCACTATATTGTACACCTGAAACTAACATAGCACTGTATGTTAACTATGCTAGAATGAAAATTAAAACTTTAAAAAAGACAAAAGTAATAGGACAGCGAGTGGCCTGGGCATCTTCTGTGCTGGGCGGGCCTGGATGCACATATGAGGTCTTACTGCCCAATTTTTCTCTTTCTCCTTTTACTCAACCAAATGAAGGCCACTCTTGGCCCGTTTTTACTTATCTTTCTCCACGAAGATAAAATGGATTAACATATGTGATGTGACTGGAACCTACGATGTAATCCTCTTGACACATCCAGATCTT
Organism: Canis lupus baileyi; assembly: GCF_048164855.1. Lineage (NCBI taxonomy): Eukaryota > Metazoa > Chordata > Mammalia > Carnivora > Canidae > Canis > Canis lupus. Next base: position 28,323,062 of record NC_132876.1, read on the forward strand.
AACACAGTACCTGAGCTAGTTAGATTCTTTGTTCCCCCTGTCCTCTTTCCCTTCATCAAGGAACCCTCTGCAGAGAATGTGGCTTCTTATTTACTTCAAGGAGTATATAATTTCTGACACTGCCTTCTTTCATATTCATTGTTTATCAACGTCTATCCTGTGGTCTGCCTCATTTTGGTTTATAGAAACAACTCTTCACATCCCACACCTTGGCACCTGACAACACGTCACCCTTCTGATTTCATCAACTCAGAAATCATGACTGAACCTTCTTTCTGTCTCCATCATCCTGGGTAGGAGCACTCAGGGTATGATAGCCGTGCAAGAAAATATCATTTCATTGTAAAAGAGGTTCCATCTTTCTTTCTAAAATCTGTTCTCTTTATTGGAAGTTCAAAAATACAGAGCTTAAACTAAAAGATTAAAGTCCAAGAGATGGTTATTTTGTCTACAGGGTTGTTTTGTCTTTTTTTGTTTATTTGTTTGTTTTTTTGCCTGAACATTGTTTTAAGAAACCTCTGATGTTTTGAAATATGGATGGCCACTTTGATCTATACACCAAGAACACCAAAATTTGGCAAAGCAACAGCATGAAATGGACTATATAAATGTTTCCCTGAGCAGTTTTGTAGATACATAGGAAATATTATAACCCAGGAAACAAAACAGCTAATGGTGGATTTCTGAATGCATTTTGTAGTTACAGATGTGGCATTGGCATCGTTTTTCTTTTCCTTCTCAGTAATAAATATTTCATGAAAAAATGCTAGAAACATGGATCAGTGGGGAGTTCAGTAGTATGAGTCTTTTACAAAGCAGGTCATATACGTTCTGAAGTTTCAAACACTGTCTAGACAATATCAGGAATTGTAGCGATAAAGGTACAAAATTTTCAATACTTGCTCAATCCTTTTCTTGCCTGAAACCAATATGCTCACAAAATTATCAAAGTAAAAATATATCAAGCAAAAAATAAATGAGGTTAAATATCCTAAAACTTTTACTTACAGACGAAACCCGCAGAGAGCTCTTTGTCATCATTTTATAAACACTGGGGTAAGGTTAAATGCTGCCTACCGCAAAAGTAATCACAGGTTTCTGCCTTGTGCACAATTATTTTTGTAAGGTAGTGTAGAATGAAGAATCAAACCTAAAACAGTAGATATAAACATAAAAAGAAAAGAGTTGGAGAATGTCACAAGTGAAGCTGTAATACTGCATATTATTTCAAAATAAAACAAAGTTAACTTTCTCAGTAACTTTTTCTGTTGACTTGGGGGCACAATTTGAAACCATTTGGCTACCATGGAAGTTTTGCAATCCCAAATGGTACATACTGAACTTGTATTTTTTTTAATCCTTTAACACTTACTGGTATTTAACATGCATTAAAACTACCAGCTTTCTACAAAAATTGTTCCTAATTTGCGCTCCCAAAGTTCATTGAAGTTTGAGAAGATAGTAATGATGGATTCTGAGGTGTTGTCTGTATTACAAAGAGCCTAGTAGAATGGTTCATTCTGTGATTAGGCTGCATGTAATAATAATAATAGTGGTAATACTATTCACTGAAGCCCCACAAAACTCCTAAACTCAAATGATAAATGATTGCTTTCAGTTGGAATTATATCAAGTTTTTGTGAGGGAACCTTAGAGATGCTTTTGTAATTTTAAATGAGAAAATAGTCATATATTAAATAATGCTGTTTGATACACAGAATCTTTTGAAAACTGACATCTGCAGGCCAGAAAATATGGTCGAATAATTGATGAAAAGGTAATAACTGTTGCTTGGTGTATATTTGTCTTATTTTTTCTAACAGAACAGGAAATTACAGAGGGCAATACTAATGACTTCCAGGTTGTCAAACACAGTGCCTGGCACATCTGAACCTTCTCTAGATGTGTGCTCTTTGCCTGATCTATGAAGTAACAAAGAGAAGCTAGGGATTCCTACTGGCATTTCTTCACTCATAAAATTAACACCAGGGAGAATATGATCCTTTTTACAACTGTTTTATGCCCCAGAGAAGCTGAGCTAGATGGGCCAGGATCTGACCTACTGCAGGGATTCTTGGGCTCACTGAATAGAGTGCTTTCAGCGTGAGCTGAATAGGAAGTTGTACTCAAGGAGCTGTACCAGGTCCCTCGGGGGGTACAGATACCCCGTGTGGCAGCACTTCTTATGCCTATTTCATTGTGGTCTCGAACACGTGTCTTAAGTGCCAAAAAACAAACACCGTCAATGAGAAAAATCTGTTCAACAGCAACCTCATAAGGTCATAGGCCAGGATCCGTAAGTTTATGTGAGGCTTAGTTCCAGTGTATGCACTCACTCTATCATGTGCTAGAAGTGAGAAGAACACTCACAGGTACTATGCACAGTGCTTGCACCACATAATAAGGATCTGCTACTATTTGGTGTTGAGACTTTACAAAGCATACGATAAAGAAATTATGTATTTCTTTGCCACTCTGTCATAGATGTAGTACCATGATTTAGAAAACATCAATTCTATTCCCCATTTTGCAACAAAATCTGAAGCTTTTGAAGTCTCCTTTCGCCCTACTTCCTTGCTGAAAAGTACGCATGCATATATATTAGGCTGTTACAGCTGGCACCTTATGCACTTAAAACAAAAACTGAGTAATTCAGACAGACTTCAGATAAGCAGTCAAGATGGGCTCTATCTTAACAGTATTGAACTCAGCTATATATAAACTTTTCATAAGGCCAGTCTGCTGAATCAAATACAAATCGCTTCCACTGCCTAAATTACCGCCAGCACCCCTCTTTGTTTTGCAGTCTGGAGATAATAAGTGGTCCTACTCACTGGCAGCCAAGGTGCTCATATGTCACAAAGCTTGAGAAATTCTAAAAGAGCAGCATCACCATGACCACCGGGCTGTCACTGCGCTTCCAAGTCTCTCCATTACAAACATGTCACTGGGTTCTAGGCATTGATGATCTATGCTAACATGCAAATGTATCACTCAGTAGGGGTTAAAGGTTAAGGTGCTGTAATATAACAGAAAGAGAACAGACATTAGAACCTGTACAATTTCATTTTGTTTTGTTTTTTTTAGATTTTATTTATTTATTCATGAGAGACACAGAGAGAGGCAGAGACATAGGCAGAGGGAGAAGCAGGCTCCATGCAGGGAGCCCGATGTGGGACTCGATCCTGGGACTCCAGGATCATGCCCTGGGCCAAAGCCAGATGCTCAAACCACTGAGCTACCCAGACATCCCTACATTTCATTTTGAAGTCAGGCTTCACCAATTCCCAAATTTGGGTATTGCATTACCAAAATGGCGGTAATAATACTCACTTTGAATAACTATTAATATAGGGGCACCTGGGTGGCTCAGCAGTTGAGCCTCTGCCTTCAGCTCAGGTTGTGATCCTGGGATCCAAAATCCAGGATCCAGTCCCACATCCAGCTCCCCGCTTAGGAGCCTGCTTCTACCTCTGTCTGTGTCCCTGCTTCTCTCTGTGTGTGTCTCTCATGAATAAATGAATAGAATATTTAAAAAACTATTAATATATATTAATGTATATTAATATACCTATATTCATACCTTACAGTCACCAAAAGGGGCAATGTGCTTAGAGTGACTGGCACATAGTAAACATTTAATGGTAGCTCTTGCCATCATTAATAATACCTTATTCTCATTACCACAGCACCCAGAGCAGAACCCTGAGGGTAGGGAAAGGAACTACCACTTGCTGGTGGCTCAGGGAAGTTCAGTTGCTTGTTGAAGCCCACATAGCTAGTGACTAGCACAGCAAGTATCTAAACTCAGGTCTCTTTCTAACCCCAAAGGCCAAGTTCTTGCCTCAAAAACCGCTACCATTTTTTGTGTGTACCCAGCTCAGAAAAAAGTAGTCATTTGACCACCTTAATGATCCAGGTTGTTTTAGAAAAAGTCAACCCAGAAAGACTGTAATAATATTAAACTATATAAAAAGCTATGCACAGGGTGAGTCTGCTGTCATGCAGACCTAAAGGCATGCCAACAAACAGCAGAGTTCATTCGAAACCATAAATAAAGCAACCATAGTGAGATCTAGAGTGACCCACTAGTACATCAAAGTGGATTATGCTGGAAAATTCCTGAGTCCCATCTTTGCATCATCTTCCCAAAATTCCAGGGAGCTATTGGCACACATGAGAGTATCACAAAACCAGCCCCTAGCCCAGAAAACCTAGCTTTAGGTTGATGTCCCGGATGGTCCTCTTCCTCCCCAGAGCTCCTTTCTGGTAAGCAAGGCCTCCCGGTTACCAGGCCTGAGGGAGGAAGCCAGCGAGGCAGGGTCAGTTCTCTGCTCCATCTGTTGTCCCATACAGCAGGCAGCCAGGCTCCACCCGCCATTGCCTAGGGGAACATTTGTCTTATTAGCAGGACATCTAAGCCTGGCTGTTGCCTGGGTGGCTCAGGGTTGAGTGCCTCCCTTTGGTCCAGAGCGTGATCCTGGGGTCCCGAGATCGAGTCCCATGTCTGCCTCTTCCTCTTTTTCTTTCTTTCTTTTTTTTTTTAGGGTTTTAAAGATTTTTTTTTATTATTAGAGACAGAGAGCAAGAGAGAGAGGCAGAGACACAGGCAGAGGGAGAAGCAGGCTCCATGCAGGGAGCCCAATGTGGGACTTGATCCCAGGCCATGGATCATGCCCTGGACTGACGGCTGCCCTCTGCCTCTCCCTCTGCTTATGTCTCTGCCTCTTTCTCTGTGTCTGTCATTAATAAATAAATAAAATATTTTTAAAAATCTGGTTGTTGTGGGACGCCTGGGTGGCTCAGCACTTGAGTGCCTCCCTTCGGCCCAGGGCGTGATCCTGGGGTCCAGGATCGAGTCCCGCATCCGGCTTCCCACAGGGAGCCTGCTTCTACCCCTGCCTATGTCTCTGCCTCTCTCTCTCTCATGAATAAATAAATAAAATCTTTTAAAAAATACATAGCAACTGCCCGCAGGAAGGAAAAACAGTTGCTATTAAAAAAAATTAAAATAAATAATAAACCTGGCTGTTTTCCAGAATCCTGAGCCCCGTGATGCGGTTCTGTATAGGAAGGAGGGGAGCGTGCATTGCGGGGCAGAAACGCTGGAGGGACATTCCTGCTCACTGGACCTCTGGGAGACAGGGCCTCTGGGAAATGGCTTCTTGGTGCACAGAGCGGGGCTGGACACCGGGCGGTCGGGCTCCCAGCCTAGACAGAAGCCCCCTCCCCCCACCTCTCGTGCCCCGCGGGCCCAGGAGCAGCAGGGACCGCGTGGACATTGAGGGGCGCAGGGACAATCACAATGGGCCGAAGATTCCATAGAAGCTCCTCCCCCTGCCCTTCTTGGGGAGCTCGCTGGAAGAGGAGAGGCCCTCGAATAGTGAATGAGAGAACTTTCCTTCACTTCGGTGGGATGCTGGGAAGGATGGGCAGCCCAGGGGGGCTGAGCGGTTTAGCGCCGCCTTTGGCCTGGGGTGTGACCCTGGAGACCCCGGATCGAGTCCCGCGTCGGGCTCCCTGCATGGAGCCTGCTTCTCCCTCTGCCTGTGTCTCTGCCTCTCTCTCTCGCTCTCTCTCTCCTCTCTGTGTATTTAAATAAATAAAAAATCTTTAAAAAAAGAGAGAGAGAGAGAGAGATGGTGGGAAGGTGTGGGTTTAAACCGCCTCGGAGCAAACCTGCCCCGAGATGCACACCTCACAGAAGACACAGCAGGCAAGTGCACACCCTTTATTATTAGAATCAGGAACCTGTGACCGATGCTGAGCTCGGTGAGCTGGGATTTCACGGGGGAACTCAAGAACAACTTTCGTTCAGGCTGGAGACCATCTAACTTTCCACCCCCTGGACTCCTCCTGCCTTGGGGGTGGTGGAGAGCCTGCAGAGAACACACCAAGTGGAAGAGAAGTCTGGTTCTTTTTTCTTTATCTTATCAGTCTTCCCAAGGGAAATACTACCCATAGCATGTCTGCTCTTGGAATGCATTTTGTTCTTCATCCACTCTTGCCTGGAAAGCAGCTTGGGATGGTAGTGGCCCGAAGCTAAGGGTTCAAGTATATAGCCAACACTCCCTCAAGCATGATCTTTCTTTAAGTCACCCAGCAGTATTTTGGGCAACCAGGAAGATAGCTGTCCCTCTCAAAGGAGGAAATCCTTAGAGTGTCAGAAAAAGTCCTGCCCGCACTTTCATGAAGCCACTTTCCTGATCTCTGCCACTGCTCATTTGTCCCACTTGGGAACAGTGAGATGAGCAATTCAGTGACACAAGTCCTTTCATGAAAGTCCCTGTTGTTGCTCTTGGAATTGCAAAAATATCTAGACGTTATTTCAATTGGGCTTACCAGAAAATCATGCTATATGCCAGGCAAAAATGTCCTCCTAATATAATATGTATGCCAAATTAAGCTTTCCCCTGTTATCTAACCAAACTCACCAAATCAAGTTATAATGTCTGCACCAGATATTAACATATAAGGCTAGCTCCTAACACACACTAGGCAATAACTATTTGTTTAATGAATTAAATGTAACCCATCAAATTTGTTATCATCTATAGAATTTAATACTGTAACACCTCTCCAGCTCTCCCAAATTAATCCCTTGTCCCAATGGAGAAACTATATCCTAACAAAATTGGGTTTTTTGGTTTGTTTTCTGATTTTTTTTTATTTATTTTTTATCTAACAAAATTGTTTTGCTCTCCTTTCCCCACTGATGAATACCATCTCCTCTTCCCCGCCTTCCTCTCACTCTTCTCAGCTCCAGCCAGTGGGGGGGGGGTGGTCTCCATGAGGTGTGGGTCAGCTGGAATCAAGGTGTGATTTCTTTGGACTCTTGGGAGATCTTCTAATGGGACGAGTTCAGCTTCTTCAGCAACAAACAAACAGCAAGTTCTGTGGGGCTCAGAGATATAAAAACCGGCCCTCACCTATAAACTTGAAACAAAAACAGGAAGCAAACATGAACATCGTAGTTTACTAAAGAAACAATAGCATTTTGAAGGAAGAGTAGTGCTCCTAAAATTCAATATAGTTATAACATGAAAAACATGGTTATTCCCAGCCAAAGACATGGCATTTTCAGGAAAAGGAGGTTAATAAAGGAACAGAAAAGAGTATATTTACATATGATAAAAAGTTGTTAGTTTCAGTAATGGAATAATAGATTGTTTTAGTTAATTTTATCTACAATAATTTTGGTTTTCAAATTTTCTGTGAAGTAAGGAAGTTACTTTATCAGAAAAGGGTCTTGGGAAATTGGTTTTTCCTTGGAGTGTTTTCCTTCTTACCTTCTTGAAATCAGTGAGTCTGTCCTGGGTCCAGGCCTCCACTCCCACCTGCCTCACAGACTTTCTTGCATTTATAGCAGGCCTTGCGCCATGGAAAATTCACGGCTTTACACCATGGGCAGTCCCAATTCACTGGACTGCATCCTGAGGCAGGCTTCTGGTGCTGGAAATCCAATGCTTTTTTTCCTTTTGGTTGCTTGGCCTTCTGCCCCTGAGGCTGGTTTTTCTTTGGATTTTCCCTCATACTTTGGCTCCTGCTGTCCCACATGGGAGTCGCCTGGGACCTCTTTGGACCTTCTTGGCTGTGGCTCCTGCCAAATGCCAGGGAGAGCATCCTCTGGGGCTTCTGTAGACCTTCTTCCTGGCTGTGGCTCCTGCCAAACTCCAGGAGGGGCATCACCTGGGGCCTCTTTTGACCTTTTACTTGGCTCTCACTTCTGCTGTCCCCCAGGGGACCTGTCCCCTGGGGCCTCTCCAGATCTTCCTCCTGGCTTTGGCTACTGTTGTCCCCTAAAGGAGCCATGCCTTGGGGTGTTCCTGGACCTCCTTTGCTGGGGCTCCCACTGGCCGCCAGGGGTACCATTTCCTTGAGCCCCTCTAGATCTTCTCCCTGGCTGTTTCTCTTGCTGGCATCGAGGGGGGCCATCCTTTGGGATCTTTTTCGACTTTCTTTCTGCCTGGGGCCCCCACTGGCCCCCAGGGGTACCATTTCCTGGGCCCTCTCTGGATCTTTTTCCTGGCTGTTGCTCCTGCTGGCATCAAGGGGGGCCATACCTTGAGGTCTTTTTGGACTTTCTTCCTGCCTGTGACTCCCACTGGCCCCTAGGTGTACCATCTCCTGGGGACTCTCCTGATCTTCTTCCAGGGTGGGACCAAGGGTAACCACCTCCTGGGATCTCTCTGAACCTTCTTCTTGGTCGAGGTTCCAGCTATCCCCAAGGGGGACAACCCACTGGGGATTCTCTTGACCTTCTTCCTGACTCTGGGTCCAGCTATCTCTGAGTGGTACCTCCCCCTGGTGCCTCTGTGGATCTCCTTCATGGCTGTGGGTCCAGCTATCCCCAAGGGGAACCATCCCCTGAGGCCTCTCTAGACCTTCCTGGCTAAGGTTTCCGATGTTCCCCAGGGAGACTGTACTCTGGAGGATCGGAGGACCTCCCTCCTGGCTGTAACTTCTTTGGTTCCACAGCGGGGCCACTTCTTCCTGGAAACCCACTGTAGCACACGGAACAGGTGGGTAGATCCCCAGAGGAGGCAACTGAAGTGGGACTACTGTAGCTTCTGCATCCATGGCTAATGCTGATGGCAGAGGTGGCAAGAAAGGGACCCCCATTGGGAGTGGTGCATGGAATGGGATTGGGTATGGCACCAGCATTGGCAGAGGGGTTTGTATGGTCTGAGCCCAGGGACTTGGGGGTCCTGGCATGTAGAGAACAGCTGGGGCTGGTACCTGGGCCTCAAAATATCGCCTCCCAGGCAATCCCATGGCAACCATATCTCTCTGTGGCTCTGCATTCAGGGGCCATGCCATAGCACCAAGCTGCTCGGCTTGAGGTCCAGTTACTATTTCATGGGCCAGTGGGATGCACTGGGCCGACCTCTCCGCCTGGAGCAGCCGCCCGCGAAGCACATCACACTCCATGAGCGCCTGCTGCAGGGTGATGCGTGTGAAGCGCAACTGTGTGGCCACGTCCTCTCGAGCCTCACGCATCCGCTGTAGCTCGGAGGCCAGGGCCCAGGCGGCGGTCTCCCGCTCCTCCATCTGTTCCTGCAGCCTCCGGATCCGGCGCCCCTGCTGCTCCCGCTGCCTTGCGGCCCCGCGCACGCCCAAGGCCAGCGCGCTCCAGGCGCAGGCTCTCTGGTGGGCGCGCGGCACCCGCGGGTCGGCCAGGACCCCCCGAAGCCGGTCCTCCACCTCACTCCACGGCCGTGAGCGCAAGGCCGCGTAGAACTCCGGGCCGCCGCCGTTCAGGAGGACTTCGTTGTTGATGAACCTGACCACCTCGGCGTGACGGAACCCGCTGGCGTGGTCCCCGAAGTCCACTGCCATGGCCGCCGCGGCCTAGCTGACCCCCGCCTCACGGACTCCGCCGCCCCTGCCGCCGCCAGTGAAGGTAGGTCCGCCCTTCACCTCCACACTCAGCCCTACTGAAGTCCTTTCCCAGTCCTGGCCTCCCTTTGGGCCTCTTTCCGCTGACGACCTTGCTTTCCTCACAAAGAGTAAAGCACACGCCCTCACCACACCAACCCCTACCAGGCAACGGTGGTAGACGTCACAGAGACAACCTCTGAGTCACCACGCAAGGCCTCCTGGGATTTACTCCCCTCTGCAGGGCGCCCCCTACAGAGCGAACAGGCTGGATGGCTGCACTGTGGGCACTGCCGTGAGCTTCCAGAAGAATTTGTTTCTAGGAACTTCGAAAGGACAATACCCAGCATCGTGAAATGAATTCCTAGTTGGGTGGTAGAGTTGCATACATGGGTACAGTTCTATCCTTATCCCAGTTCCCTCTCCCATAACTCTTAGGTACAACTTCAAACCTTCAATACACTCAGTCACACTGTCTATACACTTACCTTGTCATCCTGTACAGATGATCTTGGAGTCCCTTTCATTAAGAAAATCCAAGGGGACCTGGGTGGCTCAATGGTTGAGGGTCTACCTTTGGCTCAGGTCGTGATCCCCGGGGTCCCGAGAGCAAGTCCCACATTGGGCTCCCTACATGGAGCCTGCTTCTCCCTCTGCCTATGTCCCTGCCTCTCTCTGTGTTTCTTATGAATAAATAAATAAAATCTTTAAAAAACAGAAAAGAAATCCAGTGATTGAGCCATGAATGCCCTGAACTCTCCTTATAAATTCATGTTTACTTGATCAATTATTCTCAGAAGGTGTTTCTCTTCTTCTTTTAGAGTAGATGTTCCCCTCATAATCTGGGTTTTCCCTATAAGAAATGCTGGAAAAGTGCTTTAAGCTGCGCTAAATAATAATTGGTATCTACATGAAGGAATAAAGCTACATACTAAAGGTAACTACATAGATGAATACAAAAAAATAGTACTCGTGCATTTTATGACTCCTCTTTTTGTAATATATGATTTAAAGGATGACTACATAAAACAATACAAATCCGTCTTTATGGGTACACAATGTATAAAGATGTATTTTGTGGCAATAACAATGTAAACTGTATAGGATGAAAGATTTTGTACACTAATTGAAATTAAGTTTGTATTAATCTAAAATTTGCTGTCATGAAATAACATGTTAATTGTAATCCCTAGAACAAACACTAAGAAAATAACTAAAAAATATGCAGAAAAGGAAAGGAGAAGGAAATAAAAATTGTTACCAAAAAAAGGAATCAATGAAACATAAAAGAAGGCAGTAGTGGAGGAATTTGGGTAGAGGGAGATATAATATAATTTTATTTTTTGAAATATTTATTTATTTATTTGAGAGAGAGATTGGGGGGGAGGGGCAGAAGGAGAGGGAGAGAGAGAATCTCAAGCCCACTTCCTGCTGAGCAGGGTCAGCCTTGGGGTTTGATCTCATGAACATGACATCATGACCTCAGCAGAAATCAAGAATCAGACACTTAATGGAGTGAGCCATCCAGGCCCCCCTGATATAAGACATTTTTTTTAGAAAACAAATGGCAAAATGCCAGAAGTCCTTTGCTATCACTACTTATATTAAATGCAAATAGATTACAATTTATAGGCAGAGATGAATAGAATAGATAATTTTTTTAAAAACGTAATCCAAATATATGTTGCACTGGTTGAAAGTAAAAAGATGGAAAAGACTATTATTTGATGCAAACAGTAGCCAACTGAGAGCTCGAGTGGCTCTTTCTTCAAATATCAGACAAAGATTTAAAATGTAAAAAGGAGGGGAATCCCTGGGTGGCTCAGCAGTTTGGGGCCTGCCTTCAGCCCAGGGCATGATCCTGGAGTCCTGGGATGGAGTCCTGCAACCAGTTCCCTGCGTGGAGCCTGCTTCTCCCTCTGCCTGTGTCTCTGCCTCTCTCTCTGTCTCTCATGAATAAATGGATAAAATCATTTTAAAAAAGATCTTGCTTTCAATTCTTTAAAAAATAAAATATAAAAAGGGATAGATCATATAATGTTAAAAAAAGGTCGATTCCCCAGATGGAATTTATCTTAGGAAAACAAAAGTGGCTCAATAAATGAAAATCAATTAATATAATATACCACATTACTAGAATGAAGGAAAAAACCCATGTGGTCATCTAGTAGATACCAAAAAAGAAAAAAAGCATCCAAAAACATGCAACACATGTTCATGAAAAAAATATCTCAAGAACTAAAATAGAAAGGAACTTCCTCAACCTGGAAACAAGCATTTATGAAAATCCAACAGCTAACATTATGATCAAGGGTGAAAGACTCAAAGTTTTCCCCACTAAACAGGTGCAGACAAGAATGTCAGTTTCACCATTGCTGTTCAACAGTGTCCTGGCACTTCTGGCCAGAGCAGTTAGTCAAGAAAAGGAATAAAAGACATCCATATTGGAAAGGAGTAAGTAAAACTCTCTATCTATCTCTGTATAGAGACACATGAGAGGACATGATCCTTTACATAAAATTTTGCCAGGAATCCACAAGAAAGTCACTAAAACTAATAAATCCAGCAAAGTAGTGACATACAAGACCAACATGTCAAAATTATACCAGCAATTCCATCTCCAGAAAAATTAAGAAAATAAGTCCATTTTCAATAGCATCAAAAGACAAATATTTAGGAATACACTTAACCAAAGAGGTACAAGACTTACACACTGAAAACTACAAAACACTGTTGAAAGTAGTTAAAGGAAATCTAAAAAATAGATAGACATCTTGTGCTCATGAATCGGAAGATATATTATTAAGATGGCAACACTCACCAAAAGTGATCCACAGATTCTATGAAATCTCCATTAAAGCCCCAGTAGCCTTTTGCTTTTGCAGAAATGTAAAAGCTGATCCCAAAATAACATGAGCAAGGGACCCTAATAGGCAAGATAATCTTTGAAAAAAAAAATAAAGTTGGAGAATTCACACTTTCTGATTTCAAAACTTACTACACAAGGCTACAGGATCAAAGCAGAGTGGTACTAGCATAAAGACAAGCAGATCAATGTGATAGAATTGAGAGTCCATGAATAAACCCATGCATCTATGGTCAATTGATTTCCCACAAGGTGCCCAAACCTTTCAATGAGGAGGCAATAGTCTCCAACGAATTGCTCTGATATAACTGGAGATCCACATGTAAAAAAAAAAAAAAAAAAAAAAAGAAGGTAGACTATTACCTCACCCCATATACAAAAATTAGCTCAGTGTTTGTTTTGCTTGTTGTTGCTGCTTGTTTGAAGTCATTGCTTTAGTTACTTCTCTAAATGATTTTTGTAAAGTTTCTAATTTTTTTATCATATATGGCCACTGAAGTCTGTGTTTCATTAGCTCAGTGGTCAGCTAATGTATTGACAGAGTATCTATAAACACCTGAAGCCCCCAAATATTTTTTTACAGAAATTTTAAAAGCTCCCCACTCTTTGAAATTTGCCTCTATGTTGGGACACTCCTGCAATGCATAGACAGGCCCTTTACGACACTGATTTCACCTTTACTTCCTGCTTGTGCAGAGCCCGAGGGTCTAGTGGTGAAAGTTTGGGATCTTCTCTGAAGATTAGGCCTTTTCTGACCATGCCTCCAGTCTTGGGTACATGCTCTTAAAAGCCCTCATTTCTGGGGCATCTGGGTGGCTCAGTCGGTTAAGTACGGGACTCTATCTCGGCACAGGTCCTGAGCTCAGGGTTGCGAGATCGTGTTCTGCATTGGGCTCTGCACTCAGCGTGGAGTCTGCTTGTCCCTCTCTCTCTGCTCCCCACCTCCCTCTCAAGTAAAAATAAATAAATAAATAAATGCATACATACACACATAATTTCTCCTTAACAAAAAAAAGCCCTCCTATCCCCCACATGCCTTCTTTCTCACTCTCTCTTCCCAGCCTTTTTGATCTGTCTCTTGTTTGTCCTGTTAGCCCTTTCCCCAGGCTGCTATGGCCAATTCTTTTGCTTTTAAGTGTTTTTTGGCAAATGCCATCTGGGCAGCTGCCCCAGACCTGGAAACACTCTGTGCTGAGCAAAACAAAGGCAAGCCCTTGTACACCAGTCCTTCAGAAAGCCACCAGACAGATGGAAATGCACAATCATGGTTCTTTGAGAATGAAGTCGGTATTGCTCCCTTGGGTACTTTGCAACCTCTAGGGGTACAGGCTGTTGGGTTCATGGCCACCTCCAATCTGGTATGTGGACAAGGGTAAGCAAATTATTGAAAACATCAGGAAAAATAATTTTTTAAAATAAAACATCAGAAACCTCTCTTGCTGCAAAGCACCTGCTTCTTTCATTAAGCTTTGTACTGGTTGTTGGAAATTTTCAACTGGACTCCAGAGTTCTGTAAAAGTTGACTCTGACAGGTTTTGCCACATCATTGATGGAGGGATGGAGCCCTGGGGTTACTGATTTTACCCTTTTTTGTATAAAGAAAGTTATCATAGCCCAAAAAAGCCATCAATATTCCAAATAAGATGAATTTTATCTCCTTGTCATCTCTCACCCATCCTTGCTGCTCAGCTGTCACCTCCTCCAGGAAGACTTTCCTGACCACTCCACAACTAATACCATAGTTAGTTTTTTTAATTCTTCTTTCTCATCAACTAGACTTAATCTCTTGAGAACAAACACTGTATACTTCCATTTCTGGATCCCTAGCACTTAACACAGTTCCAGGTACATGCCAGTGCTTATAAATGCCAAAGAGAGGAGACAACGGAATCATGAAAGATGGGGAAAGGGAGAGAAAGGAGGAGAAATGGAAACTATTCCATGATTCTTATAATCCTGGTTAAAATTCAGACTAAAACCTATAAGGCAATATCCTTGTCATGCTTTTAATCCAAAGAAAAGTAATTTTTTAAAAGAGACACACACATCCCAAAAGAAAAAAAAATCACCATATCCAAACCAATGCATCTATTTTTAGGGGAAGTGCTCTCATACAATGTTAAACTTCATAACACCTTCAAGCTATTCCTAAATTAATGCAACATTTCATAAATGCCAAGATGTTTTAAAATTATTAAATCTAAGATACTTTTGACCTTCAAGACCTTTATGGAATCAATTTCCATTGTTAAAACAGGAAGGTGATATACAATGACCTATAGAGTGAGATTTTAAAAGTAACCTGAGTTATCATTCTTGATGAAACAATGATAATACGCAAATACCACCACATTTTACTTTGCAGGTGTGCAAGTTTGCAAAGTGTGAATATATGTTTACAAGAGAGCAGAACAATTCAATTGCATAAATTAATCAATCTGAGAAACCACATTAAAAACATAGCTAATTTTTACATGATTTTCAGTAAGTTCATATACTTTCAATTTTAGTATAACCTCTGTCACAAAGGTTTCATAACAACTTTAAATGATAATCATTGATGATAAAGGAAGGAAAATAACATTTTAAAATTCATCATTTTAGTATGTATCTACGCTTGTGGAGATTTAATCTCCCAAGAATCAAAGGTGGTAAATAGAAAAGAGAAAAAGCATATACAGTAAATATAAGCTATATATGCTGAGTACTGAGGAACAGTTTTATACTGCTTTAGGAAAATTTACACCTTTTATTACATTTGCTTTCTTTTCTGGTACTATGCACCCACAGTGACCTCAGCAATATAGCTGCCCAGCAGATGCCAAAAGAAAAAAAAGGAGGCACCTGGGCAGTTAATCTCAGAAATACTAGAGTCACATTCCCTGAATTTTTTCCCCCACGTGAGCAGAATACACCAGTCGGAAACCATAGTAGATAATCAACACAGTGTGAGCATAGCTGAACACAATGTCACATTGTAAGTAAATATAACTTACAATCGATTTCATCTAACCCATATTGACAACACACATAGTTATTATTGGGCATATGGTAAAATTAGCCATGAAGAGAAAGTGGATCTCATAAATTCATTTTATGCAGACAAACTGGATTTTTGTATTTCCTTTCCCCTTGTTAGTTCTCAAGTATCTGTAAGCAACATCACCACTGAACATTTTCACTGGAGTCATTCACAACTCTAAGTCTTTCCAGCCCCATTTCCGCCACAAACACACTCATACACACAATCTCTTACATCTGCTCACATTCCAGGATGCCCTGGAGAACTTGAGGAAGTGAAATGGAGACTGGGACATTGAGCTTCAGCAGACTGGCAAGTCATGCTTGGATTGCTGCACTTGGCAGGGAGTGCAAGGACGGACGAGTCATTGGCCAAGTGTCTTGGTGTGAAACAAAGAGGAATGGACTATGGTCAATTGATTTTCCACAAGGTGCCAAAACCATTCAATGGGGAGGCAATAGTCTCCAACGGATTGCTCTAATATAACTGGAGATCCACATGTAAAAGAATCCCCTAGGATCTGAGAGTCTGAAAGTTGGGGCAGAAAGTTGGGGCTGAAGCAGAAGGGCAGGAACCAACTGGGTAGCAGATCTGTGAGCAGCTGTTTCTTTCAGGCCAAGCACAAGCTGAGTAGCCCAGAAAAACTGGGGGCACAGTCTTTGAGAAAAATCACTGGGCTAGACTTGGAAGAAACAGAATGATCCTTTTGCCCCAGCCATTCTTAGAAATAGCTTACCAATAGCACCACCTCTGAAATACATTTATATCATTAATATAAATTAATGTATACTATCATGCAAAAGGACTACTGTTCTGGTTTTTTTGCTGTTGTTGTTGGTTTTGTTTTGGGGGTTTTTTTGTATATTTTTTATTGGAGTTCAATTTGCCAACATATAGCATAACACCCAGTGCTCATCCCATCAAGTGCCCCCTCAATGCCCATCACCCAGTCACCTCAATCCCCCGCCCACCTCCCCTTCCACTACACTTGTTCGTTTCCCAGAGTTAGGAGTCTCTCATTCTCTGTCACCCTCACTGATATTTCCCACTCATTTTCTCTCCTTTCCTCTTTATTCCCTTCCACTATTTTTATATTCCCCAAATGAATGAGACCATATAATGTTTGTCCTTCTCCGATTGACTTATTTCACTGAGCATAATACCCTCCAGTTCCATCCACGGTGAAGCAAATGGTGGGTATTCATCGTTTCTAACGGCTGAGGAATATTCCATTGTATACATAGACCACAGCTTCTTTATCCATTCATCTTTCGATGGACACCGAGGCTCCTTCCACAGTTTTGATCTGATGGCAGGGAGGAGACTTTTGAGGACACTGGGTACCTAAAGGTCAATAGGTGATAGCTAACGATGGAATACACAGGAAGAGGTAAGGTCATATTCTGTTTTTCACAAGTGAGGGCGAGATGGATGAGCCCAACCCCACACCATCTCACAGCCTCTTTTGAAATGCCACTTAAGGTATCCATTTTCCACAACCTTTGTTAGTCTTGCTCAAGTGAACTACATTTTGCTATTAGAAAGGAATGGGGGGACGCCTGGGTGGCTCAGCAGTAGAGCATCTGCCTTCAGCTCAGGTTGTGATCCCGGGATCCGGGATTGAATCCCACATCGGGCTCCCCATGGGAAACCTGTTTCTCCTTCTGCCTGTGTCTCTGCATCTCTGTGTGTGTGTGTCTCTCATGAATAAATAAATCTTAAAAAAAAAAAAAGAATGGGCAACAAGGAGAGCTAGTAGGACTTTTTCCAAATCTTCCTAATTTGAAAAGGACAGGCCCATAAAGAGATTGATAGAAGAAATAAGTTATCCTTCCAGACTTGCCTCAAGTCTGAGAAGAGAGGGTGGTGACTTCTTCACAAACTCTGCCAATGCCTGGATTCCACACCCCACTGCTGTCCTGTTTTCCACGAGGTAGTGGCAAGGAAGACAACTGACCACTTTCTGGAGGTGTCACCCCATTCTCTGGAAATTTGGGACTAGAGTTTAGAAGAACTCAGATCATACAGTGCTTTGTGCCAGGTGACAGCACTCATTACCCACTAACCTAATAAGCACAAACTCACACAAACTCTGCAGGGGAGATGGACCCCATACCCATCAGAGCAGCTGTAAAGGCCACATTTCTGCCCAGTTCTCTCTGCCCAAGTGCACACTCAGCACTGAGCCCTCACCAGAGATGTGAAGGAGAGGAAGAAAATTTCCTCTGTCCAGGATTCTTTTGGCTGGCTGAAGAATTAAATCGATATGCAACAGTTACAGGGGAAAGAAAAAACCCAAAGTTTCATTACCTGCACATGGAGACCCAATAATGAAATTGAGACCCAAGGAATTGAGACCCAAAGAAATGACCAAGGCAGGCAGGTTTTATACATTTTAGACAAAGAGACAATAAATTTGTGAGGAATTGACAGGACAAAGAAAACTTGTGTTTGGGAGCTTCAATTAGTAATGAATTTTAAGCAAAATTTGGGCTAAGGTAATAAATTAGTAAAAAGTAACAAGGTTTGTTTATACAGACGTCTTGGCTCTAGATTCCCCCTCTGTGGTGATAAAAATGTCTCTCTACCTCCTGGTACAGGGAGGGGGGGACCTTTCACATGAGAGATTTATGTCCTGCTTTCAGGGAGACAGAGGAGGTCCTGAGTGTTTCTTGCATAGGCTCTTTTTAAAGTAAACTTAATTCAAAATAATCATTATGTCATTGTAGTACATTTGGGGGCAGCCTGCCCTGGGCCCCTATGGATGCTTCTGCTCTGAAACACCACATGTCATCTCTCTCTGGAATGCACCTGTTTCCAATGCTGTTGATACTTTTCTTGATGGTCACTCATAGTAACAGCTATGATTTAAGGAGTGCTTACATGGTGACTATGCAAAAAAAATGTATGTATCACCTCATTTAATCCTCAAAATAACTCCATGAATTATAGGTACAATTATTATCTCCTTTTACAAATAAAGAAATTGGGGCTCATAAAGGTTAAGTAATTTGTCCAAGCTCACACAGCTGGGAAGTGGTAGATTTAAAATTTTTATCAACACTTTGCACACTTGCTTTAGATCCTTTTAAGAAATTTAATGTTAGTGATACAACTAAAGCTCCCCTATATCACCTTTTCTCCCTCTTTTGCCTCCTCCTTCTCTTTCCAAGTTTGTGTATATACTCCTGTGTATGCTTTTATGAATATATATTTATTCATAAACAAGATAGTATTATCTGCAGTAAATAGTATCAACTTTTTTCAAACTTGCATTTTCCACTTTCCATGATGTTTTCTATATCTTTCCATGTTAATAACTATAAACTAGTTCATCCATTTTAATAGTTTAAGAGTCTGCTGGTATTTATCTGTATGTGCTTTGAAGTAGAATTTTCCCCATGCATGCACCTCCAGCATTATTATATATTGCTAAATTGTTCTCTAGAATGGTCTTATTTACCAGTTTACATTTCAGTCTTATTACAAGTACAGAATTCCTGCATTCCAGAATTTACTGAACAGAGTCATCTTAAAAATAATAGCATAGTTGAAATAATCAATGCTTAAGAGATAGGACAAGATAGCATTCCCAAGCCTAAATATCCTACAAAATCACCCAATAGACTTATAAAATACATATTTCCAGGACTGGCCCCAGACCAAATGCTCTCTAGGTGATCCTGATGAGGTTGATCTGTGAACAAGCATTTGTAGACCACTGGTCTCAGCTACATTCTGACCATATATTATTCCAGATTCTTTTCATCTTTAACCTACACGTTAGACTATTAGAAAGCAACACACATGGCTGCACTGGCTGCTCCTCCTTGTACATTACCATAAAATATAGGTTTGGCTTTTATAAGGTATATCATAGAAGAACTGTATAAGATTGGGCTGGCTCAGTCAGAGGAACATGAGGCTCTTGATCTTAGGTCATGAGTTTGAGCCCCATGTTGGGTGTAGAGATTACTTAAATAAATAAATAAACTTAAAAAAAAGAACTGGGAGGAAGGAGGGTTGAAATTATGTAATTCTGTTTTATTCTGCTATATTCTGTGCTAAGATCTGTAACTAAATTAAGAAAAAAAATAGTCTTGTTTTAGTTACCCCAAATTTACCAACAGCAACCAGACAAGGAAAGGGGAACAACCTTACACTGTAACCTTTCAAAAGAAAGAACCAAAGAAAAAGAATTCTGGTGCTCCCAAACCTACCTCCCTTCCTATACCTAATACTGAAGAAAGGAGGAGTGTTTACAAAAACCTTACAGCTTCCACAAATTTTCTTCAATTTGTAAAGACAAGGCCTAAAAGGGTGAGTAGGAATAAAATTGCTTAATTTTTCTTGAATCACTTTTAATAAGTCATATTTTTCTAAGAATTTTCCAACTTGATCAAAGGTGCCTATTTGGGTATTTATAATATATCTCTTTAATGGTTGCAGCATATGTATGATGTATAATTTTTCATTTCTAACATGAATTATTTAGATCTTTTCTTTTTTTCTTGATCAGTCTTGCTAGAGATTTGTGTTTTATCAGTCTTTTTGAAGGAGCAACTTTGATGTTGTTGGTCCACTTTTGTATTACTATTTTTATTCTATTTCAATAACTTATGTTCTTATTGACAATGTTAAACATCTGAACCCTGTACTCTCTCTCTCACTTGTGGACCACTCTGCCTCATGTATGCCAAGAGTAGACCCACCTCTACCCTTCCTCAATGCCTCAGAAAAGATTCATTTCCATCCTTCCTCATGACTCCCATAAGATTTACCCACATTTCCCTTGTTTACTTGACTCTACAAAACCCCAGACCCTCTTCCTTTTCTTAGAGACATTCCTCATTAAGGGACACTCACCTGATTGCAATAGCATGAATAAAATTATCTCTTAATTGTCCAACATATTTTGTCTCTCACATCAGCTTTATTGTTTTCTTCCTTTTACAATATTTAGACTATTTTTTAATTTTTTAAGAATTTTTAAAAGATTTTATATATTTATTCATGACAGACACAGAGAAGAGGCAGAGACATAGGCAGAGGGAGAAGCAGGTTCCATGCAGGGAGCCCGATGTGGGACTTAATCCCAGGACTCCAGGATCACACCCTGAGCTGAAGGCAGACACTTTCACTGAGCCACCCAGGTGTTCCTGGACAATTTTTTTAATGTAATGAGCCTAACTCTTTAAATTTCAATCTTTCTTCTTAATATAGACATTTGAGACTAACTTTCCTTCCAAAAAAAAAAAGACTAACTTTCCTTCCAGGTACCACTTTAGCTGCATCTCATAAGTTTTGATATGATTATATATGGAGAGATAGAGTTGTATATATACACAGTTGTATATTAAAACATATATATATATCAGAGTTATATATATGTATCAGCTATATATAGTAGCTGTGAAGTTCAAAGTATCTCCTAACTTCCATTATGATATCTTCTTTGATCCAAGGATTATTCCAAAATCTAACTCTTAATTGCCCAAATATGGGGATTTTCTAGATGTATTTTTATTATTGATATCTAATCTAGTTGCATCAAGATTGGAAACTACATTCTTTATGATTTCAATTATTTGAAATGTGTTAGGAGTATCATTATGGCCCAGCTCATGATGATATCTGATAAATGTTTCCTGTATACTTGAAAACAATTTTTTCTGCAGTTTTTGATATAGTACTATAGATATTTCATTTGCTGAAATTTGTTCACTGTACAATTTGAAAAAAAATAGATAACATTAGATTATAACTCAGAGAATAAAATAAATACACATGAGTACATACTGATATGAATAAATGAATAAATATATAAATGGGGGAGAAGGAACAAATCTCACATGCAAAAGATTTTGAAATAAATTATGTAAATATTCCACTCTAAAGGAAGGGGAGCATAAGTCCCCACTTCTTGAGTGTGGACTTTGACTTAATGGCTCAATTCCAAAGAATAGAGTGTAGAAAGGGGAAAATAGTACCTTGACAGTGAAAAAACCTGGCAGACACTATCTAACCCAAGCAATTAGAATTAACATCACCAGAGGAAAGTCATATTGAAATCACATAACCTTTAGTATGATGCAATGAGATGGGTACTTCACTTCTATGGAATTCTTTCCAAAAACGCAGAACCTCAGGGAAATTGAGATTTCAATCATGAGAAAACATCACATCAAAAAAATCCAAACTGAGGGATATTCTACAAAATACCTGGCCATTTAAAATTAGCAAGGTCATGAAATACAAAGGAAGACTGACAAATTGCGACATTTTGAAGGAAACTAAGGAGACATGACAAATGAAGGTGTTATTCTGGATTGGATACTGCAAACAAAAAAGAACATTCGCGGAAAACTTGGTGAAATGTGTTTAAGTTCTGTACATTAATTAACAGTCAATGTACCAATGTTAATTTCTAAGTTCTTACAAATGTACTAGTTAGTTAAGATGTTCATATTTGGGGTACCTTGGTGAGGAGGACATGAGAACTCTCTATCCTATCTTTGCAACTTTTTTATATAAAGTGATTCCAGAATTAAAATTTACTAAAAACACATTTATTCTTTTTTGTCTAAATTATATTTATGCATATACATACACATGGACAGAGAGACAGAGTTTTTGTTCTGCCTATATTGTCAATTATTGAGAGAAGTATGTTGAAATCTACCACTATGATTGTGGGTTTGGTTCTCCTTATAGTACTCTCAATATTTGCTTTTAAATTATGAGGCTGTGTTATTGTGAACATAAACATTTTTAATTGTTATATCTCTTGGTGAATTGAAACATTTATTTGTAAGAAGTTTCCCTTTTTATCTCTAGTAATTATTTTTACCTTAAATTCTATATTGTCTATTAATAATAGTTAGCTTCCATGCTCTTTACCATTTTTCCCTTCATTTTTTTTAAAGATTTACTTATTTACCCATGAGAGAGAGAGAGGCAGAGACATAGACAGAGGGAAAAGCAGGCTCCTCGCAGGGAGCCTGATGTGGGACTCGATCCCGGATCCTGGGATCAGGCCCTGAGCCGAAGGCAGACACTCAACCGCTGAGCCACTCAGGTGTCTCTTCCCTTTATTTTAAAAAATTGTTTAACTCAATTAATTAACATATAATGTATTATTGGTTTGAGAGGTAGAGGTCAGCAATTCATCAGTCTTATATAATACCCAGTGCTCGTTACATCACATATCATCCTCCTTAATGTTCATCACCCAGTTATGCTGTCCCTCACCCCCTTCTCTCCAGCGACCCTCAGCTTATTTCCTATGATTAAGAGTCTCTTATGGTTTGTCTCCCTCTCTGATTTTGTCTTGTTTTATTTTTTCCTCTCTTCCCCTATGATCCTCTGTTCTGTTTCTTAAATTCCACATGAGTGGAATCATAAAATTGTCTTTCTCTGATTGACTTATTTTGCTTAGCATAATATCCTCTGGTTCCATCCACATCATTGCAAATGGCAAGATTTCTTTTTTTTTTTTTTTTGATGGCTGGTAGTAGTACATTGTATATCTATACCATGTCTTCTTTATCCATTCATCTGTTGAAAGACATCTGGATTCTTTCCATATTTTGGCCATTCTGGACATTCCTGCTATAAACATTGGGATGCAAGTGCCCCTTTGGATCACTACATTTGTAACTTTGGGGTAAGTACCTAATAGTGCAATTGTTGGGTCATAAAGTAACTCTATTTTCAATTTTTTGAGGACCCTCCATACTGTTTTCTAGAGTGGCTGTACCAGCTTGCATTCCCACCAATAGCGTACGAGGGTTTCCTTTTCTCCGCATCCTCTCCAACATCCGTCATTTCCTGATTTGTTAATTTTAGCCATTCTGACTGGTGTGAGGTAGTATCTCATTGTGGTTTTGATTTGCATTTCCCTGATGCAAAGTGATATTGAGCATTTTTTCCCATGTCTGTTAGCTATTTCTATGTCTTCTTTGGAGAAATGTCTGTTCATGTCTTCTGTCCATTTCTTGATTGGATTATTCTTTGGGTGTTGAGTTTGATGAGTTCTTTATAGCTTTTGGATACTAGCCCTTTATCTGATGTGTCATTGCAAACATCTTCCATTCTTTAGGTTGCCTTTTGGTTTTGTCGACTGTTTCCTTTGCTGTGCAAAAGCTTTTTATCTTGATGAAGACCCAATAGTTCATTTTTGCCTTTGGAGACATGTCTAGCAAGAACTTGCTGTGGCCACGGTCAAAGAGGTTACTGCCTGTGTTCTCCTCTAGGATTTTGATGGATTCCTATCTCACATTTAGGTATTTCATCCATTTTGAATTTATTTTTGTGTATGCTGTAAGGAAGTGGTCTAGTTTCATTCTTCTGAATGTTTCTGTCCAGTATTCCCAGCACCATTTGTTGAAGAGACTGTCTTTTTTCCATTGGATATTCTTTCCTGCTGTCAAAGATTAGTTGACCATAGAGTTGAGGGTCCATTTCTGGGTTCTCTATTCTGTTCCATTGATCTATGTGTCTGTTTTTGTGCCAATACCCTACTGTCTTGATGATTACAGCTTTGTAATACAACTTGAAGTCTGGACTTGTGATACCTCCACCTTTGGTTTTCTTTTTCAACATTACTTTAGCTATTTGGAGTCTTTTCTGGTTTCACGCAAATGTTAGGGTTATTTGTTCCAGCTCTGTAAAAAATGCTGGTGGCATTTTGATAGGGATTACATTGAATGTGTAGATTGCTCTGGATAGCATACACATTTTAACAATATTTGTTCTTCCATTTCATTAGCATGGCATGTTTTTCCATTTCTTGGTGTCTTCCTCAATTTTTTTCATAAGTGTCCTATACTTTTCTGGTGCAGCCACTCTGGAATCAGTATGGTGGTTCCTCAAAAAGTTAAAAACAGGGATCCCTGGGTGGCTCAGCGGTTTGGCGTCTGCCTTTGGCCCAGGGCATGATCCTGGAGTCCCGGGATCGAGTCCCGCATCGGGCTCCCTGCATGGAGCCTGCTTCTCCCTCTGCCTGTGTCTCTGCCTCCGCCTCTGTCTCTCTCTGTGTCTATCATAAATAAATAAATCTTAAAAGAAAAAGAGACATACCTATTTAAAAAAAGTTAAAAACAGGACTATCCTATGACCCAGCAATTGAACTACTAGGTATTTATACAAAATATACAAAAATAGTGATCCAAAGGGGCACATGCTCTCCAGTGTTTATAGCAGCAACGTCCACAATAGCCAAAATATGGAAAGAGCCCAGATGTCCATCAACAGATGAATGGATAACGAAGATGAGATATATATATATTGTTGAATAATATATATATATTAAAAGAACAATCTACTGATTGGAGAAAGCATGATTGGAGGCACTTCAGTGGCTCAGTCAGTTAAGTGTCCAGCCCCTGGTTTCAGTTCAGGTCATGCTGTCATGGTGCTGAGATCAAGCCCCATGTCAGGCTCCATGCTTAGTGGGGAGTCAGCTTAAAGATTCTCTCCTTCTTCCTCTACTCCATGTGTCTCTCTCTCTCAAATAAATAAATTAATCTTTAAACAAATAGTTGAATTTCATACACATAATGCTGAACAAAAGAAGCCAGAGTACTTTCCTATAAATGATTCCATTTACATGAAGTTCAAGACAAGCAATGTTCTTATGGTAATGTGGTGAAAATTTGCAGCTCCTACCATCAGGAGGTAGAGTTTATTTCTCCACCCATGGAATCTGGGATGGCCTTGTGACTTGTTTTGACCCAAAGAATATAGTGGAGGTAACATTATACAGTTTCTGAGCAATTTGCTGTTGCCTTCTGACTGCCCTGAGATGTCCATGAAAAGCAGCCCAGTCTAACCTCTTAGAGGGTTAAATACCCATATGGAGAGAGAGGGGCCCAGCTGACAGCCAGCACCAAGCACAAGACATGTGTATGAAACCATTTTGGAGTATCCAGCCCTCGTCAAGCTGCCAAATGACTGCAATCACATGAGTGACCACAGGTGAGACAAGCAGAATTGCCCAGCTGAGCTCAGCCTAAATTCCTGACCCACAAAATTATGAGCAAATAAAATGGTTGTTAAGGTGCTAAATTTTAGAGTGGTTTGCAATAGAAAAAAACTGATACAGTGTTTGAAGTCAGATTACTGGTTATCTTTGGTGGGTGGGTATTGACAGAAAGAGCATATGACAGCCTTCATCACATCCACCAAAAAAGTCCTAATCCTTGGAACCTAATATGGAATGTGATAGGTCACCTGGAAAGGGACAATTAATGTTGCAGATGAAATTAACATTACTAATCAGCAAACAGGGAGATTATCCTGGACTATCCAGGTGGGCCCCACATCCTTATGAGTGGAAGTGGGAGGCAAAAGATTAGAGTCAGTGGGAAAGGTGACTACAGAGGTATGATCAGAAAAATGCAATATCTCTGGCATTGAAGATGGACAAAGGGAACCACAAGGTAAGGAAGGCAGGCAACCTCTAGAAGCTGGGAAAGGCAAGGAAATAGATTCTCCCCTACAGGGTTCAGAAGAAACAAGCCCTGCCAATACCTTGATTTTAGCCCTGTGAGAGCCATTTCAAACTTCTGATAACAAATTTGTGTTGTTTTAAGCCACTAAATTCGTGGCAATTTGTAACAGTAGCCATAGAAAGTAAAGAAGCTAATCTGAATCTCCTTACAGCTCTTAGGGACCAGCAATTTCATTTCACAGCCAATGACTTCCTCAGGTGGTAAGACAGTCCTAGTCCCTGCACGCTCATTCTACACTGGCTGCTACAAGCTCATTGTTAGTCCTGCCACCATCGCATTCATTCTTCTCCATTCAGCACCAGGGCCAGAGCACCAGACCAGCCTCTCTTTAAATTGTTGCTAACTTTATTTCATGAGTCCAATTACCTTTCCTGGCATTAGGCCTTGAAGAGGGCCACTCTTCTCTACCTTGATAGATCCTCCTAACTCTAAATCTCAGGACAGAGGGGTTGGTCGTGTAAGTGTATTCCATCCTTGGACTTCTGCTCCAGACTTCTGTACATCTGTCATGAACATCTTCATAACTGACATGGCCACTTGAAGACCTGCTGCAGGATACCTTTCTGACTGCCTGCATGGAGAGTGACTGACACATCATTTCTCTGAAGAGGAAAAAATATAATTATCTCAGAACACCCTACTACATATAGAACACTAGTGCCTGGGGATATTAATAAGTGTTACAAGAAAGAGGAGCTATATAGCCAAGGATCTTTGTCAAACTGAGTTTAAAAAATTAAATTTTTTCTGAGGGATTTCTTAACTCACTTAATGTGCTAAAGGACATTACAACTCTCCAAGGTGGGGGCTGAAGAAAAGGTAAAGTATACAGTACTTCACAAACCTATTTGACAAGGGACCTCTTTTCTCCTAGGGATCTTGCAGGACTAATTTTCCACAGAAAGTTTTGGAAGCTGTTCTCCTAAACCAATGAATCCCATACCAAGCTGAACCTTAAGTTTATCTCCTTTTCCATTGAAACATAACCATACAAGCAAGCACACACCTAGGTGACAAGACTTCCTTTGTCTAATTCTTCCCTTCCTCTGCTCACATACATGTTCTATACAGAAGGACAGGAACCTAGGGAGTACTATTCAAATCCATGCTCATGAGGAGGGATGATGATGATGGTGATGACGATGATGATAGCTAACATTTATCAAACACTTGCTCTGTGCCAATAAGCACTGTTCTAAGCACTTGTCACATATCATTTTATTAAATACAATGGCTACTTTAAAGAATATCTGGCATTTGTAATGCAAGGATTCTCAATTTATAGTTGATAAATCTCAGTGGACACAGCTGATGGTAAACTTGGCATTTTTTGTCCCAGGCTAGCAGCATTTACAGTGGCACATATCCACCCAAGCACCCAAGGGATTAAAGAATTCCTTTTATACACATAACAAACAAACCAAAAAAAAAAAAAAAAAAACCACCTTTCTAAACCAACAGTGAACAATTGACAGCTTGAATGTAAATCTGTTGGGGATGAAGTTGAAACACCTGGCACTTTTTCCATTCAAATATACATCAGCAAGTGACTGATGATACTGCTGTTCAAGAAAACTGAGATTTGTTCTAGAAGCTAGGAACTGACTGCTCGAGTGAGCTCTAAAGCAAATGCTGGGGGAAGTATGCTCTCAGCCTTTGAAGTTATTCTCAGGTCATAAAATATTTCTGTAAACACATGTAGAGGATCTTCAAGTAATGGAACACTGAACAAAAAAAGGGGAGTTCACTAAGTTTTTTATCTCTTAGCTTAAAAAGTAATAATAAAAGCCAATATGATTGCTCTCACTCCCACATAAATTGCTTCAGAAACCAAATTTCTTCAGGCCTCTTTAGCTTGTGGATACTAGAGGTCCTATTAAACATAATCACCAAACTTTGCTGGTTCTTCCATTCAGTGCACCCAACACCCCAGTTTCTTTGGTTTAAGGGCCCTCCAGAGTGTTTCTAGATGTGCCTGAGGAGTAAGCATCATCTATTAGCACCAACAACTCTAACCAGCTGTCTAATCAGCTACCAAGTGTTTTCTGTTCTCTTGTTTCCACCTCCCCTGCTCACCCTCTCTGCTGGGCATCATGGCATCAGCCAGGCACCACTGTCCTCCACCAGGTATCTTCTGCCATTTCTTACTGAAAGAGGACTTCAACTACCTCTATTTTGACCTTAAACTTTCTAATCGATTAAGTTCATTCCAGCTTATCTCTTAACTCAAGCAAAAGACCCTGCAGAAAAGCATCTCATAATAGGAACTAAAATTGCTCCCTCAAGCAATAAGGATGGCCCTGAGCGAGCAAGACCCTGAGTGACTGATCCCAAGACAATGATCGACCTGACGTTTCCTGCCCCCCTGCACGTATCCATCAATCTTTGTCCCACATTTTTTTTATGTAAACCTGGAGGGATTTTCATCGCTTTGGAGACAGTCTTTGAGACTTTAGTCCACTGCCTTCCTGGTGGTGGCCTCTCTGAAATAAATCCCTTTCTTGTTTCACCACCATTCATTTCTCTCTGCCTTTGGATTTTGGAATGGCTGGGCCTGGTTTATTTAGGACTCCCAGAGCCAGGTGCTCTTGTACCCCTCAGCCCCAATTACACTACCAGGCTCCTTGATGTCTCACTAAAGCTGAAGCACCGGAATCTAGAAATGTCACCTCTATAGGATGTTCTGAGGACAAATGGAGAAGGAGGCTGCTTTTGCTCTATAATCTTTTTTAGTGGAAGGAGGAAGAGTGGGTAGTATAAGTGAACTAAATCTTCATTATTCTTTTTTTAAAGATTTTATTTATTTATTCATGAAAGACAGAGAGAGACAGAGAGAGAGGCAGAGACACAGGTAGGCTTCCCGCAAGGAGCCCAATGTGGGACTCGATCCCAGATCCCAGGATCACACCCTGAGCTGAAGACAGACACTCAACCGCTGAGCCACCCAGGCATCCCAAAGCTTCTTTATTCTTATTGGAAGCATGCAGATATCACTTTCATCATAGACTCCTGAATGGGAGCAGATTTTGCCACTCCAAAATATGCCTCTTTGGCATAAGGATTATTTTCTCCTGGTTATTTTTAAGAAACAGCAGACACAGGAAAAGCTGGGCAAATGGAGTAGAAGTTACCCTTTTGTGAGGGAAATTTACATTTATAAAGGAAATCATTCTTTGTAAGAATATCTCCTTCTGTACCAAGAAGAGGAGAGTTACTTAATCTCTAGAAACTCTTAACAGTGGAGAAGGCAAGGAGTTAAATTGGCATAACAACCACACTCTCATTTACTGTGATTTTCCTGGTAACCTCCCAAAACTGGTCTCCTCAACAACCCCAAAATCTACTTTTGTCTTTAGCTGGTGATGGTATTTAAAATGTTGGCTTGGGGGGATCCCTGGGTGGCCCAGTGGTTTAGCGCCAGCCTTTGGCCCAGGGCATGGTCGTTGGGTCCCGGGATCGAGTCCCATGTCAGGCTCCCTGCATGAAGCCTGCTTCTCCCTCTGCCCGTGTCTCTGCCTCTCTTTCTCTCTCTCTCTCTCTCTCTCTCTCTCTCTCTCTGCATCTCTCATGAATAAATAAATAAAATCTTTACAAAAATAAAAAATAAAAATAAAATGTTGGCTTGGGCCATTTTGGGGAGTTATTCAATATACCTGAGTATGTACCATGTACACAAGAGGTACATATATTATTAAGCTTATGTTTGTTTTTCTCCTGTTAATCTGTCTTTTATTACAGTGTTGTGTTAGCCAGGAACCTAGAAAGGTTCTTTTTCTACCCCTGCACTGCTCAGTCTCACATGTAAATGGACAGGAACACAAATTTGGGTGATTTTTCCTTAAACAGGAGTTCCTGACCTTTCTGTGTGCCATGCACACCTTTGGTGGTCTATTGAACTCCATGAATTCTTTCTCAGAATAATATTCTTAAATGTATCAAATAAAATACATCAGATTACAAAGGAAACCAATTACATTGAAATTGTTATAAAACTATTTTAACACAAATTTTATATGGTAATGCAGCTTTTTATTAACACATTAAATAGATGATCTAGCAGCAAGTATAACAGCACAATAATTCAAAATAGTGCATGAGTAAATAATATTTTGAGACATCTGAATAAAATTGCAATGTGATATAAAAACATCTGTGATTCCTATCCATGACAGAGTCACAGATACTGCTACTACCATGGTGGTTTGTTGTCTATGCTCATAATTAGGAGAAATGTTAAATTTCAAAGATGTAACTGTTTTCCTTTCCAAGTTCACAGACCCTGTGAATTCTATTCCTGAACCCCAGGTTAAGAATCATAGCCTTGGGGTACCTGGCTTCTTCAGTCAGTAGAACATGCCACTCTTGATCTCAGGGTCGTGAGTTCAGGCCCCACATTGGGCATAAAACTTACTACAAGAAAAAAAAATCACTGCCTTAGAGTAAGTTCTCTTCAAGGAGTCTGAAGGGAAGGAAAAATTCTTCTGTACCCTCAAGGTCTTCCAACCAGAATAAGAATTCAATTAACATGAGACAGATTAACAGGAGAAAAAAAACCCAAAGTTTTATTACATGTGTACAGAGATCCAAATATGAAACTGAGACCTAAAGAAATGACCAAGGCAGACAGTTTTTATCCTTTCTAGATGAAGTAATCATACATCTGTGAGGATTTGACAGGACAAAGAAAACTATGGAAGCTTCAATTAGTAAGGACTTCTAAATAGAATCTGGGCTGGGGTAGTAAATTAGTAAAAAGCAACTAGGGTTCTTTATATAGCCTCCTAGGCTCTAAATTTCCCATTTCTGGTGATAAGGATGTCTCTACCTCCTGGTATAGGAAGGGTACCTTTCACATGAGAGATTTATTTCCTGCTTTCAGGGGGACAGAGGAGGGTCTGTGTGTCCTTCTTGCACAGGTTGTCTGTTAATGTTGCCAGGTGAACTGGGGATTCCCTGGGACCTCTCGACACAGCCCATCTCAAAGATGTTGCTGAAGGTTCTTGGTTTTGTCATGAGAAAGAATTCAAGGATGGATATAACACAATGGATGAGCAACACAAGTGGGAAAGTTTGTTAAAGCAAAAGTACACTCTTGAGATGTGAAAGTTGGTGAACTCGAGAGAGGAGTGAGCCCTGGGGTTTGGGTTTCTATGTCTTATTGATAGTTGTTAACTAGAAGGTGGAATATTCATTACTCGGGGCATGGATTTCTTGGAAGCAAGGTTTCACACCTTTTCTTCCTTATTTGGTCAGGGATTTCCTGTCAGGGTACCTGCCATCTTGGGCCTGTCTGGTTTGATCTGGCTTCTTACAGTGTGCTGCCAGGACAGGCCTTTGACTTTCGCAATAGCTGGCCATGACTTCATCTTTGCTGGCCTCCAGGTATCCTGTTAGAACCTAACTAACTGCCTCTAACATTAAGTAATTTTTATTTAAAATAATCAATATGCCAAAGTGGTCCATCTGGGGCTGCCTGTCTTGGCCCCTACAAGTCCTTGCAGGGCCCCATACTAAAAGACTTATAGCTACCCATCCCTGCAGCTCATTGCATAAGCCCAGACAAATTCAGATCCCAGCCAGGACTCAAGCTGGGAACCTACTCTATGTAGACAAAATGTTTTTTAAAATAGATGAGTCTAGGGGCAGCCCCGGTGGCACAGTGGTTTGGCGCCGCCTGCAGCCCAGGGTGTGATCTTGGAGACCTGGTATCGAGTCCCACATCGGGCTCCTTGCATGGAGCCTGCTTCTCCCTCTGCCTGTGTCTCTCATGAATGAATAAATAAATAAAATCTTTAAAAAAAAATAAAATAGATGAGTCTATTATTAAATTATTTCTAGATAATCAAGAGATCTTATTGACTCAATTTTAACTTGGCATTGCTTCCCAGGCCCCACAATCCCCACCAATCCACCTACCACACTGTGACAAGAGTGATCTTTTAAAATGCAAATATGATCCTGTGACTCTCCTGCTTAAAATACCAGGCTCTTCTGGCCCTGTCACTTTAAAAAAAAAAAAAAAGGCATTTCATAAGCAGATTCCTAAATGTTACCCTATCTCCCTCCCTTATCCAGCTGTGATTTATACTACAGTGATTCAGAATCACTGAACTACATGTACTTACCCATATATACCTACATTTGTACACACTATTCCCTTTTCCTGGAATGTCCTCTCACCACACCCTTACCTGGCAAATTCCTTCTTGGTTTTTAAAATCCAGTTCAAGCACTAACTCCACTGAGAAAAGGTGTCAGGCCTTTCCTGGCCTCCCTGGGAAGAGTTTATTGCTTTCTCCTATGTGGTACCACTCACTGAACCTTGACTATACATATAGTGTGGCACTTATATAAACTAGTTTATTGAATGAGCTAGACACAGTAGGGTGTAAGCAGAAAGCAATATAATTCTTTCACACCACTGCTTCACACCACAAGCTCTGTGGAATCATTTTTCCCCACCCCTGCATGAAATTTCAGACAGAGCTCATACCTTTTTCAGTCACTCTCAGATATTAAAAAATAGTTTTGTTTTTTAGGCATTAAAAATTCCAGTCCAGTCTGATATATCACAGCTTTAATCCATCACTTATTTCCAAGTTTCTCTCCTTTCTCAGTTCCACCAGGAAACTTGTAGTGGGGAAAGGATAGCGAGCATGGGTGGCTTTCCCCCTCATCCATTTTCTCTTCTATCCTTTCTCCACCAATCACTGTGCTGCTTCAATCCCTGCCTCTAGGGTTGGAGAACAGGGAAGGACTATAAGGAAGAGCCAAAACAAGCTTTCCGTTACTGGTTCTGTTTTCACCTGGCATTGGAGAGTGCCACAGATGTCCAAAGCTGTTATTTTCTCTGGACAGTTACTTGGAACTCCCCTGTCACTGAGGTTCTCTCACCTGCAGTTCCCTTGATGTGAGTAACATCTACTCTGGCTGGCCTCTTTCAACACCTCTGTCCCTGGTTTCTATCAGTCCCTTCTGTTGGGGTCATTTCATACCTCTGAGTAACCTTCCTAGAGGATATCCCTTATAACATGACCCAACTCTAAATTCCTACCATGCTGACTCTTTATGGCCCCTGGGAAACAGACAGCTTTGCCCATATGTTGGAGAAGTACAGCTTCCTGCATACGCAGTACTCTCTTTCCTCTGTTGTCACAGGCTGATTTAGCCATAACCTCTCTCTTAAGACTTTGTTTTCAGATGTAAGTCAGTTGCCAATTCATGCAAATGTCAGTCTCCAGGAGATACACATCAAGCCTTTAGTGGTTCTCTTGTAGCTTCATTTTCACTTAAGGGAGTGGGAAGTGTCTCCTTCACGCTCCCAAGAGCAGAAGAAACTCCAAGGCATTCTCACAACTCTCTTCAAAACCATCCTCTCTACCACCTTCCTCCCAATCAATATCCTAGCTTCTCTTTACATGTCTTTGGAGTAAGTAATACCCTAAGGGGTGACATCATATTTTGGAAGTTGTCCTTTAGCAAATTCTATAAAGATGGTGTATCACCTCTCTTTAGAAAATGTGACTCCCTTGTTTTCAGCTTTGAATTCTTATCTAAAACTGAAACAGGAAAAGTCCTATTTTAATATCTATTGCATAAGACTGCATCCACTACTACACTATGAGTTTCTTGACACCGGGAAATAAGTTTCATTCATTTTTCCACCATTAGCACCTAGCATAGTACCTGGGACAGGAAAGGTGTTCAAAACTATTTGTTGACTCCGGTTCAAGATGTTAGACAAGGTACATCCTCACAATCCCTCCTAGAGTCCATTAAAATAAAAGCACAGGGATCCCTGGGTGGCGCAGCGGTTTGGCGCCTGCCTTTGGCCCAGGGCGCGATCCTGGAGACCCGGGATCGAATCCCACGTCGGGCTCCCGGTGCATGGAGCCTGCTTCTCCCTCTGCCTGTGTCTCTGCCTCTCTCTCTCTCTCTGTGACTATCATAAATAAATAAAAATTAAAAAAAATAAAATAAAATAAAATAAAATAAAATAAAAGCACAGCAGTATATAAAGGAATAAACCTCTAACAGGAAAAAGAATGAGATAAAGGTGAAGATATTGCCAATAAGAGATCCCAACACATTTCTGGGAGAAGAAAAGTGGATGTGAGTAAGTTGGCAGGTGAAACAGACGGATAAAACCACAGTCTAGAATATGTTATGAGGAAGCTACGGAGGAAATGGAAGCCAGCCTGCCAGGCAGAACCCTGGAGATACTCTGGGCTCTGAGTCAGCAAGTACAGAAGGGAGCAAAAATGAGAGGTGGGGATTTAAACTGGGGAATTAATTGAATATTTGTAAGACAAAACAGCTGCATCAGTCTCCACCACTATCTTCCTCCCCAAATCCTTTGCCCAGAGTAGTAGTTACTAGCATTTGTCAATAAGCAAAAAAACATTTTTTTTAAATTAGAGGGTTTTTAGGGGCACCTGGGTGGCTCAGTCGGTTAATCATCTGCCTTCAGTTCAGGTCATGATCCCAGGGCTTCAGTTCAGCCTGATCCCACATCAGGCTCCCTGCTCAGTAGGGAGTCTACTTCTCCCTCTGTCTCCACCTCTCCACCCGGCTTGTGTGCTCTCTCTCTTTCTCTCAAATAAATAAATAAAATCTTTTTTAAAAATGTGTAGAAGATACACACACACTCTCTCTTGCTCGGTCTCTCAAATGAATCAATAAAAATCTTTAAAAAATAAAATAGAGGGCTTTTAACTGAAAAAAAAATTGAATGCCATGGAAAGAGTTAAGACTTTTAGTTTGGATATTGGCTTCTCAAAGAAATATCCTTTCTCACTGGGCATTTAGAGGGCCCATTGCCAGATAGCTAATTCTCAGCTTACCCACTGTAAAACAAGCCTTGCCGAGCAACCAGTCCTTCCTGTCATCATAAAGACTTCCCTGTCAGAATTCCCAGTCAGCCATTAGAGGAAAGCTACCGGGAAAACAGACCTCCTTTACACAGAAAGTAGATCTGCTTTCCAAAACAGCAAAGGAAAAACTCACATCTGCTACTTAATAATTTTTCTTTAAAAACAAATGAACAGGATAGTGACATCACCAAAAATGGTGAACTATAATAGGGAACTACATCGCTCCATCCCTCCACAAAAGCAACTAATGAGCTAGCAAAAACAGAATCAACTTTTGCAGAACTCTGGAATCTACTCAAAAACATAAAACATCCAGGGAAGGCTTGGCAAAAAAGAAGTAGCTGCTATATGCTGAGAGATAGATGTAGCATTTTAAATTGCCTGCCTATCATCCCCCACCTCCAGATTGGCAGCAGCTCTGAGACTGGTAGCCCACATTACTGCAGCAAATTGTTAATAACAGAAGGAGCAACCAAACCTACTCTCAAAGACTTGTTATTGGCTATTTCTACCTGTCTGATGGCTCCCTGAAGAACAGACACAAGGGCTTGCCTTTGTTTCACATGATTCATTGTATTCTCAGGACTGGAACAACTGTTTAGGCCCAAGTATTGCCACAGCAGACTGTGTCAAGGGACAACAGGTAAGACAAGTAATAGACATGCCAAGACATATGGGAAGGAAGGGGTTATAAAAAGGGCTATATGTGGGTATAATGGATTTTTTAAAGCTCCAAAATATTCCAGGAAATTGAGAAAGTCACACACATTTCCAGTCCTGAGTACATGCACAGATATTGAAGACCATAAACTTTCACTTCTGACTCACCTTCAGGTTCTGCATAAGTATGAAGTGAAGACTAAGGCAGAATTGTAAACAATGTGGCTAAGCTTTAAAGGAGTGCCCAGGACAAAGCCAGTGTATCCAGAATGGCAAGGATTTTTTTTCTTTCTCTGGCTACAGGCAGTTAAAGAAACTGTCAAAACACTGACTGACCCTTGGACTTCATTGGCCACACACAACAAGGAATAGAGTACTTACAAAAATTGTTTAGAAAAATCACTTAACAAACAACTATAACTTATAACTTCAGTAGTAACAAATGAGAAGGGGCAGGGGAAGGAAGAGGCAGGGGAAGGAGAGGGGGGAAAGAGAGGGGGGATCAGATCTTCACGTGTACCACATTAATATTCAAAATGTTTTCAAAGTTTTCAGCAAAAAATTTCAAGGCATGAAAAGAAGTATGGCCCAATCCCAGGAAAAGATAAAATCAATAGAAATTGTCCTAAGGAAGCTGAGATTTGGACTTACTAAACAAAGACTTTAAATCAAGTATCTTAAATGTGCTCAAAAAGCTAAAGAAAAATCATGAACAAAGAACTAAAGGAAACCAAAAAAGCACTGTATTATCAAATAGAGAATATAAAATAAAGCAAAAAAAAGGATTAAAAAGAAACAAAATAGAAAATCTGGAACTTAAAGGTACAATTAGTAAAAAAACAAAAACAACTTCACTAGAGCAGTTCAACAGTAGATTTCAGCAGGCATCAGAACAAATGACAGAACTTGAAGATAAGTGAATTGAAATGATCCAGTCTGAGGAACAGAAAGAAAAGGAATAAAGAAAAATGAACACAGACTAAGGGGCATGTAGTATACCCATTAAGTATACCAACATAAGGACAACAAGAGTCCCAGAAAAAGAAAAGAGAGAGAAATGAACAGAATGAATATTTGAAGAAATAATGGCCCCAAAATTCCCAAATTAGGGGTGCCTGGCTGTCTTAGTCACTGAAGAATGCAACTCTTGATCTGAGGTCATGAGTTCAAGTCCCATGTTAGGCATAGATCTTACTTAAAACAAATTTTTTAAACTCCCAAATTAGATAAAATACATGAATCTGAACATCTAAGAAACTCAACAAACACAAGTAGGATAAACTCAAAAGAGACTCACACTAAAACATATGATCAAATTGTTGAAAGACACACAAAAAGAGAATCTTGAATCAGAAAGAGAAGTGACTCATTATGTATAAGGGATCCTCATAAGATCAACAGCCAATTTCTCATCAGAAACTATGGAGACCAGAAAGCAGTGCTATAAAATATTTAAAGTGCTGAAAGAGGAAAAACTTTTTCAATCAAGAATTCTATATTTGGCAAAACCATCCTTCAAAAATGAAGTCAAAATTAAGATATTCACAGATAAAAGCTGAAGGAGTTCATTGATAGTACATCTGCCCTACAAGAAATACTAAAAGGTGTCTCACAGGCTGAAATGAAAGCACACTAGACAGTAACTTGAAGCCCTATGAAGAAATAAATAACACTGGTAAATGTTCTTTACATACAGAGGTAAATATAAAATCTAGTATTCTGAGTGAGCACTTCCTCCTTTTTCCTATATGATTTAAAAAAATAAAAACTACTAGAACTCATAAATGAATTCAGTAGTCACAAAATACAAAATCAATGCACAGAAATCTGTTCCGTTCCTATACACAAATAATGAAGCAGCAGAAAGTGAAATTAAGAAAGCAATCCCAATGACAATTATGCCAAAAACAATAAAATATCTAGGAATAAACTTAAACAAAGAGGTGAAAGACTTGTCCTCTGAAAACTATAAAACACTGCTGAAAAAAATTAAAAATGACATAAAGAAATGGAAACATTTCATACTCATGGATTGGAAGAGCAAATATTGTTAAATGTCTATACTACCCAAAACAATCTACCCATTTAATGAAATCCTTATCAAAATACCAATAGCATTTTTCACAGAACTAGAACAAACAATCCTAGGATTTATATGGAACCACAACAGACCTTGACTAGCCAAAGCAATCTTAAAAAAGAAAAGCAAAACTGGAGGTATCACAATTCCAGATTTCAAGTTATATTACAAAGCAGTAGAAATTAAAACTGTATGGTATTCGTAGAAAGTAGACACCTAGATCAATGGAATAGAACAGAAAACCCAGAAATAAACCCACTATATACCCCATATATACAATTTTTGTACACAATTGAAGCCAAGTTAGTATTAATTCATACTGGTTTGTTATGTGTTTAACATGTAACCACTAAGAAAATAACTAAAAAATATACAGAAAAAAATGAGAAAGGAATCAAAATGGTACACTAAAAAAATCAATTAAACACAAAAGAAAGCAGTAATGGAGGAACTAGGGAGAAAAAGATATAAGACATATAGAAAACAAGTAGTAAAATGGCAGAAGTCCTTCTTATTCAATAATTGCATTAGATATAAAAGAATTAAACTCAGCAATTAAAACATGGAGATTGTCATAATGGATTAAAACACATGGTCTAGCAATATGCAATCTATAAAAGACTTACTTTATATCCAAAGACACAATTGATTTGAAATTGAAAGGTTGGGAAAAGATACTCCTTGTAAATATTAACCAAGAATGCTGGGGTGGCCAAAATAGTCTTTAAGTCAAAAATATTTATGAGACAAAGTACTCTATACATTGATAAAAGAGTCAATCCATCAAGAAGATATAATTATTATAAACATAGACACATCTAACATCAGAGACCCAAAATATAAGAAGAAAAACTGACAGGAATGAAGTGAGAACTAGTGCTACAATGATAGTTGAAATCTTCAATATCCCTTTCAATAACGGATAGAAAAACTAGACAAAATATCAATAAAGAAACACTAAATACCAACTAGACCTAACAGATGCATACAGAACATTCCATGCAAAAAGAACAGAATATATAGTCTTCCCAAGTACACATGAATATTCTCCCAGATAAACCATATGTTGGGCCACAAAAATAAGTCTCAATAAATTTGAAAAGATTAAAATCATATAAAATATTCTCTCTGACTGTAATGAAATGAACCTAGAGATTAGTAACAGAAGGAACATAGGGAAATGTACACAGCTGTGGAAATTAAACAATATGCCCTCAAATAATCCATGGGTCAGAGAAGAAATCTCAGGAAAAATTTGAAAATATTTTAAGATGAATGAAGATGAAATAACAACACACCACAACTTAGGAGATGCAGTGAAAGGAGTGTTCAGTGGGAAATTTATATATGTAAATACCTACATTAGAAAAGAAGGAAGATCTCAAATTAATAACAAAGCTTTCCACCTTAAGGAATAAGGGGGGAAAAGAACAAACTAAACCCAAAGCCAGAAGAAAATAACAAATTTTACAGCAGATATAAATTAGAGAATATAAAAACGATGGAGTAAATTGATGAAATCAAAGTTGGTTCTTTGAAAAGATCAACAAAATGGATAAACCTGGAGTGCCCAGGTGGTGCAGTTAGCTGGGCACCTGACTCTTGATTTCAGCTTGGCTAATAATCTCGTGGTCATGGGATTGAGTCCCACATCAGGCTCCACACTCAGCATGGAGTCTGCTTAGGTTTCTCTCTCCCTCTCCCACTGCCCCTCCCACTGCTGTCTCTCTCTTTCAAAAAAATAAATATATCTTTTAAAAAATGAATAAACCTTTAGCTAGACTAAGGAAAAAGAGAGAAGATGGAAATTACTAAAATCAGAAGTGAGAGTAGGAACATTACTACCAACCATACAGAAAAGATGCTCAACATCAGTAGTCATTAGGGAAATGCAAATCAAAACCATGAGATACCACTTCACACTAGGACGGCTGCAATCAAGAGAGAAAATAGCAAGTTGTAGCAAAGATGTACAGAGATTAGCATCCTCACACATTTCTGATGGGACTGAAAATTGTGCAACCAGTATAGAAAACAGTTTGGTAAGTCCTCAATGATGTTAAACATGGAATTACTCTATGACCCAGTAACTCTCCTCCTAGAAATATACCCTGAAAAACTGAAAATGTATGTTCACATAGAAACTTATAACAAATCTTCATAGCAGCATTATTCAAAATAGCCAAAAAGTGGAAACAACTTAAATGTCCATCAACTGATAAATGATGAACCACACAATGGAATATTGTTCAACCATAAATAGAAATGAAGTCATGATACCTGCTACAACGTAGATGAACTTTGGAATCAAATGCTGAGAGAAAGAAGCCTGATACATAAGGCCCCATATTATATGATTCCAGTTATATGAAATATCTGGAATAAGCAAATCCATAGAGACAGAAAACAGATTAGTATTTGCCTGAAGCTTGGGAGAGGGGAAATAGGTAGTTACTGGATAATGGTATGAGTTTTCCTTTTGGGTAACAAAAATGTTCTAGAACTAGCTAGAAGTGATAGTTGCACATTTTAAATGTACTAAATATCAATGGATTATATAATCGAATGGTAAATTTTATGTCAAGTGTATTCTTACCACAATAAAAAAAATGGGCAACTAAATCAAATGAGCAAAACTAATATTACCATGGATACAATATAGAAATAAAAATAAACTATGGTATTCACAACCATTTGGTGAACTGCACAAACATCATTTGAAATAAAAGAAACCAGACACAAAAGAATACATGCTGTATGATTTCTTTTATATAAAGTCCAAGAAGAAGCAAAATAACTTCAATGTTGGAAGTCAGGACTGATTATTTTGAAGGAAGATGAAGAGTAGGAATTGGGAAGAGATATGATGGAAACATTTGGGATGCTAGTAATGTCTTATTTTTTGACCTGGTGGTAGTTATGTGGGTATATCAATTTTGTGACAAATTTATAATCATTTTACTTTTTTTCTGTCTGCTATATTTTAATAAGTCTTTAAAAAAATTTTAAAAACCTAACATTACTGGGACACCTGGGTGGCTCAGTGGTTGAGTGTCTGCCTTTGGCTCAGGTTGTGATCCTAGGGTCCTGGGATCGAGTCCTGCATCAGGTTCCCCATAGGGAGCCTGTTTCTCCCTCTGCCTATGTCTCTGCCTCTCTCTGTGTGTCTCTCACGAAAAAATAAAATCTTTTTAAAAAACCAACATTACTGGTAATGGGACAAGACATCATGTGCCCCCTGATATAATGCACTGAGGACACATAATTTCTATGTTATTTCCACAAAAAAATGCATAACTTGAATTTAATCATAAGGAAATACCAGACAAACCAAAATTGAAAGAAATTCTGTAAAATACCTGGTTGATACTCTTAAAAAATGAACTGTCGTATGATCCAGCAATTCCATTTCTGGGTGTTTATCCAAAGGCAATTAAAACACTAACTTGAAGGGCACCTGGGTGTCTCAGTCAGTTAGTTAAGCATCCAACTCATGCTCAAGTCATGATCTCATGGGTAGTGGAATGGAGCCCTGTGAGGGACTCTGTTCTCATTGGGGAATCTGCTTAAAAATTCTCTCCTTTGGGGATCCCTGGGTGGCTCAGCAGTTTAATGCCTGCCTTTGGCCCAGGGCATGATCCTGGAGATCCGGGATCAAGTCCCACATCGGAATCCCTGCATGGAGCCTGCTTCTCCCTCTGCCTGTGTCTCTGTCTCTGTCTCTCTCTCTCTGCCTCTCATGAATAAATAAATAAAATCTTGTAAAAAAATTATCTCCCTCTGCCACTCCCCCCATTCACTTTCTCTGTCTGAAATAAATAAATCTTTTTAGAAAAACACGAACCGTGTTTATTTCAGAATTATTTACACTATCCATGATATGGAAGCACCCTAAGTGTCCATCAATGAAATGGATGTGGTATGTGTACACATGCGCGTATGCATGCACGCGCACACACACACGAATTCAGGCATAAAAAAGAAGGAAATCTTGCCATTTGGGACAACAAAGATGGACCTTGTGGGTATTTCACTACATAAAATAACTGACAAAGAAAGACAAATACTGTATGATCTCACTTATATGAGGAATCTAAGAAAAAAAATCCAAACTCATAGATACAGAGAATAAATTGGTAGTTGCCAGAGGCAAGGAGTTGGGGGCGGTAGGCAAAATGGGTGAAAGAAGTCAAAAGGTACAAATTTCCAGTTTTAAATAAATCATATGTATGTTAGATAAGCTTTATTCAGGCATGAGTTATATTACTGTTGGCTGTGAATTCAATGTTAATGAATCAATAATATAAATTAAAGTGCCTTTGAACAGAGACACACATAAAACAAGGTTATGTATTGATCAGTTGATGAAAATACTGTGGCCAGAGGCTCACAGGAACTTACCCCTGTATTTCCCAAGAGCAATGGTTCAGAAGTCACTAATTCAGTGTTCGCAGTGATTTTATACAGTATAACTACTGCAAATAATAGCAATTATTCCATTACAGCATTGATCACAAGTTATAAGTATAAAGTATATGCTTATTTATGTAATTTTTAAGTGTCTGTTTTTAAGGAAAGTCATGGGATGTAATTTATAGCATGGTAACTATATTTAGTAATATTGTATTATATATTTGAAAATTGCTGAGAGTAAATCTTACAAGTTCTCATCAAAACAAAAGGTTTATAACTATGTGTGATGGGTGTTAACTAGACTTATTGTGATCATTGCACAATATATACAAATACCAAATCATTATGTTGTACACCTGAAACTCATATAATGTTATATGTCAATTATATCTCAATTTTTAAAAGTGTCAGCTCATAAAAGGCAAAAAAAAAAAAAAAAGACTGAGGAACTATCACGGATTACAGGAAACTAAGGACACTTGACAACTAAATACTTCATTTAGCTCCAGGATTATATCCTGGACCTGGAAAATGACATTAGTGAGCAATTGATGAAATTTGAATGAATTATGTCAATGAGATTATTTTATCAATATTAATTCCCTGATTTTGATCATTGTACAATTGATATGCAAGACAATTACAAATATACAAAAATGTATAGTACTATTGTTACATTTTTTAAGTTAGAAATTATTTCAAAAAGAAGTGCTTTAAAATTTTTCAAATTAAACAATATGAAAAAGCAACCAAGAATCCTAGTCAGGAATCTAGGCTTCTTTTATCTTGTTGCCTCATCCTTTCCTGGGTGCTTATCTCATATTCCAAGTTGGTGCCCTATCACATACATCCATGTTGCAGGCATTGGAATGGGTGAGTGTAAAGATGGAGAAAGGAAGGGTATGAAGGGTGCAAACTGGAACTTCCAGGTATCACTTTCACTTATTTCCCATTGACTAGAACTTAGCTATATAGTCACAGCTACCTGCAAAAGGGCCGTGGAATATCCTTAGTTGCCCATCTAAAACTTAGGGGGCTTATTACTGTTTTAGTAGAGATGAATGGAAATTGAAGGGAACTAGCAGTCTTGGTCATGGCCTGATCCAGAAAATAGTGCACTTGTCTTATGAGAGCTGGAAAAAAAGTTTAGTATTATGGCTGTGCAGCAGGCCTTGGGAACAACTAGTCTAGATCAGAGCAGAAAAACAGGCATGGCAGGAAAAAATGTGGCCTCAATTTAACAAATGGCATAATGAAAAATTTGGAAAAAAATTGTTACAAAGGTAAATAGAATTAAAAGAAAATTGCAATGCTACTTTCTTGGTGTAATTGAAGGTGACTTTTATGCAAAAAAAAAAGCTATTATTAAATGGGTTTAATTTCGATTGGTTACAGTTAGAATTTTAAAACAGGTTTCTCTTGATTTTTTCATTTCAATTTACAAAGTTATTCTACTTATTAATCAGTCCAATTTATAACTTGATTAACTAAATGCCCTTAAACATTTAAATTGCATTTTCAAGTGTATTTAATTTTCTTTTAAATATTTTAAATGTCCCTAGCAAGCACTAAACAATTAAACAAGTTAATTAGAACAGTACTTAAACAATTCTAGTAAATATAAGAAATGAAATGTATTAATATGGGTGAATCTTAAGTCTGCATAAATGTTCTAACATATATCTTCCTCAGTTTATGATGGGGTTTGGGTCTTGATAAACCCATAATAAGTTGAAAGTACTGTAAGTTGAGGGGCACCTGCGTGGCTCAGTTGGTTAAGCATCTGCCTTCCGCTTGGGTCATGATCTCTGAGTCTTGGGATCAAGCCCCCACATAGGGCTCTGCACCCAGCAGGCAGCCTGCTTCTCCTTCTGCCCCTCCCCCTGCTCGTGTTCTCTCTCTCTCTCTCTCTCAAATAAATAAATAAAAATATTTTTAAAAGTATTGTAAGTTGAAATGCATGTAATACATATAACCTACCAAACATCATACTTTAGCCTAGCATACCTTAAATGTGCTCAGAACACTTACAGTAGCCTACAGTTGGGCAAAATCATCTAACACAAAGCTTATTTTATAATAAAGTATTGAATATCATGTAATTGACCAAATACTGTACTAGAAGTGAAAAATAGAATGATGGTGTGGGTATGGAATGGTTGTCATTGTTTCATTTGTTGATCCTCATGATCATGAGGCTGACTGGCAGCTGCAGCTTGCTACCACTGCCCAGCATCAGGAGAGTATAATACTGCATATCACTAGCCCAGGGAAAGATCAAAAGTCAAATCTTGAACTACAATTACTACTGAAGGCATATTGCTTTTGTACCATCATGAAGTTGAAAAATCTCGAATAAAAAATAAAAATAAAAGAGAAAGTAAATTTAGTAATTGTGAATGAGCTACTAAAGCACTTGATGAGGTGGACAGGAGAAAGCACAACCTGTAACCTAGCAATACCATTGTTAGTTTAAAAAC
The DNA here is from genome assembly GCF_048164855.1 of Canis lupus baileyi. Taxonomy (NCBI): domain Eukaryota; kingdom Metazoa; phylum Chordata; class Mammalia; order Carnivora; family Canidae; genus Canis; species Canis lupus. The sequence goes on from NC_132876.1 coordinate 28,367,348, forward strand.
CCTAGAGAATCGGGGCAGCCAGGGTGGCTCAGCAGTTTAGCGCCCCCTTCAGCCCAGGGTGTGATCCCGGAGACCCAGGATCGAGTCCCACGTCGGGCTCTCTGCCCGACGGAGCCTGCTTCTCCCTCTGCCTGTGTCTCTGCCCCTCTCTCTCCATGTCTCTCATGAATAAGTAAATAAATTAATTAATTTTAAAAAAAACCCTAGGGAATCTCTTGCATTTGCACATAAAGAGACTAGTATTTCATTGCTGGAGTGCCTAGGTGGCTCAGTCAGTTAACTGTCTGCCTTCAGCTCAGGTCATGATCTCTGGGTCCTGGGACTGGAGCCCACCCCAGGGCTCCCTCCTCAGCAGGAAGGGGGAGCCTGGTTCTCTCTCTTCCTCTGTGCACCCCATCATGCACATTCTCTCTCTCTCTCTCTCTCTCTCTCTCTCTCTCAAATAAACAAATAAATAAAATCTTTAAAAAAAGAATGCTCATTGCTCTACTTCTTATAATAACAAAATTTAAGGGGCACCTGGGTGGCTCAGTCAGTTAAGCATCTGCTTTCATCTCAGATCATGGTTCCATGGTCCTGGGATTGAGCCCCATATCCCATATCAGGCTCCCTTCTCAGTGGGGAGCCTACTTCTCCCTCTCCCTCTGCCTGCTGTTCTGCCTGCTTGTGTTCTCTATCAAATAAATAAAATCTTTTTAAAAAATAATAAAATTTAAGAGCCACCTAAGTGACCACCAGCAGGAGAATGGGTGAATAAATTGTGATACATTCATTCAGTTGAATACTACAGAGAAGTTATTACTAGAGCTACATGTATCAAAATGGAAAATTTCACAAACAACATTAAGCAAAACAAGCAAATTGCAAAATAATAAATACAAGATGATGCTGCTTGCATCATTTTATTTTATTTTATTTTATTTTTTTTTTTGCTTGCATCATTTTAAAAAGGAAAAGCAATATAGATATATATATAGGGGCACATGGGTAGCACAGTCAGTTAGCATGTAACTCTTGGTTTTGACTCAGGTCATGATCTCAGGATCTTGAGATCGAGCCCCATACATGCCCAGCATGGAGTCTGCTTAAGATTCTCTCTCTCCCTCTCCCTCTGCCCCCCCACTCTAAAATAAATAAATCTTTTCTTAAGTATATATATAAGTATATATATATACATATATGCATGGAAATGTTAAATATATGTAAAAGTATATATATATATATATATATATATATATGCATGGAACGTTAAATATCAAGTTCAAGTTCAGAATAGCAGTTATCACTGGGGAAGAAAGAGGGAGGGCAATAAGACCTTGGAAGGGTATAGAAGATGCTTCAGCGGTAGTTATTTTTTGAAAAAATTAGAACAAACAAAATTAAATGTTTGTTGCATGAATTCATAAATGTGCACATCCAATATGCTGATATTTGGTATATTTTGAGTTTTATCTTGAGGTTTATATTCACAAAGATTTCATGGCTAATTATTCAAGGTTATCTTCAGTCATGTCCTGTTTATTCATCAAAATTTCTAACCTGAATGTCTAGGAATGGCAAACAGGCATTTATTTCTCCTACTAATAAGGTTTCCAAATACAATCAATTAATTAGGATATATGATTTGCATCTTATAGACCTATAAAAGCTATAACTAAATAGCACTGTCATTAGGAACTAGTACCTCAAATGATGAAGCAAGTATTGCTAGGGTCGTAACTGTTCTGCATCCATTGTAGACTGATGATTTGTCTATGGTGACAATGGATGATAAATGATAAAGGTGATAGGGATGTGGAAGAAATCCAAGCTAAAGATAATAAAGTGAGTGGAACAGAAAGGCAACTTACTCTAAAAAAACAGCTAACTATAATCAAAAGTTGGATTGGCTCAGTGATTTCTAGGTTTTATAACTAAGCATTTATCATTATTTTTTAAACTCCACTTTTACTTAAAATTCCTATAGGAAACAACCCCAAAACATCCAGGAAAATAGATAGACAACAGGAAAATGGATAAACAAATTGCCATTTATTTATAAAATGAAATACCACATGCCAAAAAAAAGAATACACTATTGATATGCAAAAAACATGAATGAATCTCAAAAACATGCCCAGTGAAAGAATCCAGACATAGAAGAGTACATACTGTTTGATTCCATTTAAATGAAGTTCCATAACAGGCAAAACTAAACTATGGTGGCATAAATTAGAGCAGCAGCTGTGGGCCAGGAAGGATTTACTAGAAAGTTGCAAAGAAATGTTATTCATTTTGATTGAGGTAGTGGTTACACCCGTGTATACATTTAAACCAGATGCATTTTATTCTATGGAAATTATCCTTCAATGAAGCCAATTTTATTAAAAATCTCTACAGGAAAATAGCATTGTAATTATGAGTCTGAAAACTCTTTAGTGCCTAGATCACAAACTGGCAGCCCACAGATGTGTTTTGTTTAGACTCAATTATTTCTTAACTGAATTAGCTGCCAACCTTTGGAAGTTGACATTACAGTCCAGCTTCTCCTGAAAAACCTTGACATGTTTCAATACTAGACCAACATTTTTGTATGACCATAGTTTGCTCATAAGCTGTCCACATTATACAAAGCATGTACTATCCATTCTCCACCACTCCCACAAGTGGACATTGTCTTACATTAGGCCAATTTCATTCAATCTGTATTATCTGCCTAGTGCCTATGCACATTTAAGTTAGGTACCTCTGCTCTAGCCCCACTCTACTTCCATTTTGCCATTGGAAAACCTGTTTTGGGGATGCCTGGGTGGCTCAGCGGTTGAGCACCTGCCCCTGGCTCAGGGCGTGATCCGCAGTCTCAGGATCGAGTCCCACATCAGGCTCCCTGCCTGGAGCCTGCTTCTCCCTCTGCCTACATCTCTGCCTTTCTCTCTCTGTGTCTTTCGTGAATAAATAAATAGAATCTTAAAAAAAAAAAGGAAAACCTGTTTTGTGCAATGAGACTTTTTTTTATAGCATGATGTTTCTCTGGAATGAAACTATTAAGTTATGGCCAAGCAAATTATTACAAGAAATAGAAATAAGGAAATTGAAGAGAAGGAAATGGGAGTAGGGAAATTGGGGAGAACACACAGTGTATTTGTAGTGTTAAAAGGATGCCTCAATGAAAAGATTTGATAGCCAGTTGGAAACTCAAAACTGGGGTTCAGGAGTGGTCAAGTCTAGACATAGGGACTTGAAGTTCAAATTGAAGTAACATTTCTTGAGCACCTATCATGTCATAGTTACTGTACCAGGAACTTTCACAGATGTCACCTACATAGTTCAAGACACAGAAGTGAACTCAATTACTAAGAATGGACACAGAAATGAGCAAAGGCTGAAGACAATCTGGTGGAAGGAATGTTCAAATGTAAAGAAAGGGTTTTAGAAAAGATGAGAATTGAGGGAACATTAGACAGTAGTGGTTAGAGATGGGAGAGCAAGAAAAAGCAGTGCACAGTGCCAGATGCCAAGAGAAGAGAGAATTTAAAGATAACAATGCAATTATTACATAGAGAACAAGGAAAATGAGAAACAAGGGAAGGTCATTTGGGCAATTAAAAGGTCGCTGGTGAGAACAGACTTGAATGGTTTCAGTAGAGTGCTGAGAATGGAGATAAGACTAGAAGAGGTTAAGGAGTAAAGGGATGGTTAATAAATAGGAGAAGCAAGTGAGAGGGGATGATGGAACCTAAAGGAAGAAACAATCCTAATATCTAAAGCCCATAAGCAAAATTCTTTGGGCTATAGAATACTTCATTTCCACATCCATCTCCTTACATCTCTGCTCCAAGGAGCTGGGGACAGAATAAGGAGAAAATATAGACCCTGTCCCTACTCTCTTAGAGCTCACAGTCAAGTGAGATGGTACACCTACTTTGAAGGTAAGATAAAACAGAAATGCAAAGCAAAAGGTTAAGAAAAAGAAGAAAAAGGAAATAAAAAAGACAGTTATAAAATTAAAAAACAAGGATAAAAATGGAAACCTTCCCAGTTATTTTTTAAATCATGATCCTTATTCCAAGCTGATAAAGATAAAACATGTACAAACACATACACACACACAAACATAAGACCATTTTATTTATGAGTATATGCGCAAAACTTGCATATAAAGTACCAGCAAAGTGAATCCAACAGTACATAAAAATAATAATATGAATAATATGAAATATGGTTTATTACAGGAATATAAAGATATTTCAATATAATTAAACCTAACCACATTATTCATCACATCAGAGCAGTAAAGGAAGAAAATATTGTGTTTATTAACAAACAGCAAAAATACTTTTGAGTAAATTCAATTTTTAAAAACAAAATGAAAAATCTCTTAATAAACTTGAAATAGAAGGATGTTTCTTCATTAAGATTAAAAAATGTTACTTAATCCAGGAAAATTCATAGCAATACAGGTCTACCTCATGAAGAAAGAAAAAATGTTAAATAAACAACCTAACCTTATACCTAAAGGAGCTAGAAAAAGAACAACAAGCAAAACCTAAAGCCAGGAGAATGAAGGAAATAAAGATTAGAGCAGAAATAAATGATATAAAAACTAAAAAAAAACCAGTAGAATAGATCAATGAAACCAGGAGCTGGCTCCTTGCAAATAATCAAGAAAATTAATAAGCCTCTAGCCAGACTTACCAAGAAAAAAAAGAGAAAGGACTCAAGTAAATAAAATCACAAATGAGAGAAGAAAAATAATAACCAACACCACAGAAATACAATTATAAGAGAATATTATGAAAAACTATATGCCAACAAATTGGACAACATAGAAGTGGATAAATTCCTAGAAACATATAACCTACCAAAACTGCTGCAGGAATAAACAGAAAATTTGAACAGACCAAATACCAGCAAAGAAATTAAATCAACAATCAAAAAACTGCTGGAGTGCCTGGATGGCTAAGTTGGTTAAGCATCTGCTTTTAGCTCACATTGTGATCCTAGAGTCCCAGGATGGCCCCAGGCTCCCTGCTCACTGGGGAGTCTGCTTCTCCCTTTCCCTCTGCCCCTCCCCTCACTTGTATATTCTCTCTATATATCAGATAAATAAATAAAATCTTTTAAAAAAAAATCCCAAAAAACAAAAGTCCAGAGCCAGATGGCTTCACAGGCAAATTCTAGCAAACATTTAAAGAAGAGTTAATATCTATTCTTCTCAAACCTTTCTAAAAAAGTAGAAAAGAAAGGAAAACCCAAACTTATTCTATGAGGCCAGCATTATCTTGAAACCAAAACCAGACGCCACAAAAAAAGAGAACTACGGGCCAATATCCCTGATGAACATAGATGCAAAAATCCTCAACAAAATACTACCAGACCAGGAAGCCAGGGTGGTTCAGCGGTTTAGCGCTGCCTTCAGCCCAGGGCCTGATCCTGGAGACCCAGGATTGAGTCCCACGTAGGGCTCCCTGCGTGGAGCCTGCTTCTCCCTCTGCCTGTGTCTCTGCCTCTCTCTCTCTCTCTGCATCTCTGTGTCTCTCGTGAATAAATAAATAAAATATTTTTTAAAAATACTACCAGACCAAATCCAACATTTCATTTAAAAAACCATTCACCACAATGAAGTAGGATTTATTCCTAACTTGCAAGGGTGGTTTAATATTCACAAATCAACATGACACATCACATCAATAAGAGAAAGGATAAGTATCATATGATCATTTCAATAGATGAAAAAAAAAGCATTCAACATACTGGAAGTACTAGCCACAGTGATCAGACAACAAAAAGAAATAAAAGGCATCCAGATCAGTAAGGAAGAAGTAGAACTTTCACTATTTGAAGATGACACAATTAAGACTCTAACCCCACCAAGAAACTACTAGAACTGATAAATAAATGCAGTAAAGCCACAGAATACAAAATCATTGTACAGAAATCTGTTACATTTCTATATACCAATAATGATGTGCAGAAAATGAAATTAAGGCAGCAATCCCATTTACAATTAATAATTGATTAATTATCCCAAAATAATAAGATACCTAGGAATAAATCTAGCCAAATAGTTGAAAGACTTGTACTCTGAAAACTATAAAACACTGATGAAATAAATTGAAGATGACAAAGAAATGGAAAGACATCCCATACTCATGGTTTGGAAAAATAAATATTGTAAAAATGTCTATACTGCTCAAATCAATCTACCCATTTAATGCAATCCTTATCAAAATACCAAGAAAATTTTTCACAGAACTAGAACAAACAATTATAAAATTTGTATGGAACCACTAAAGACCCCAAATAGCCAAAGCAATCTTGAAAAACAAAAGCAAAGCTGGAGGCATCACAATTCCAGAACTTAAGTTAGGTTGTTAAGGTTATAGTAATCAAAACAGTATGGTTCTGACACAAAAATAGTCACACAGATCAATAGAACAGAATAGAAAATGCAGAAATAAGCCCACTATTATATGGTCAATTAATCTTTGACAGAGAAGGAAAGAATATCCAATGGGGAAAAAAGTCTCTTCAATAAATGGTGTTGGGAATACTGGACAGCAACATGCAAAAGAATGAAACTGGACCCCTTTGGCAGCATACACAAAAATTAATTCAAAATGGATAAAAGACCTAAATGTGAGCTAGGAAACCATAAAAATCCTTAAGGAAAGTACAGGCAGTAATCTGTCTGACACTAGTCATAGCAACTTTTTTCTAGATAGGTCCCCGACGCAAGGGAAACAAAAGCAAAAATAAACTATGGGGATAAAATAAAAATCAAAATAAAAAGCTTCTGCACACCTGAAGAAAACAATCAACAAAACTAAAAGGCAACCTACTGAATGGGAGAAGATACTTGCAAATGACATATCCAATAAAGGGCTAGTATCCAAAATATATAAATAACTGACACAACACAACACCCAAAACACAAATAATCCAATTTAAAAATGGACAGAAGACATGAACAGACATTTTCCAAAGAAGACATCTGGATGTCTAACAGACACATGAAAAGATGCTCAACATTACTGATCATCAGGGAAATGCAAACCAAAACTACAGTGAGATATCATTTCACACTTACGGTTAAAACCGAAAATGCAAGAAACAAGTGTTGGAGAGGATGTGGAGAAAAAGGAACCCTCTTGCACTTATGGTGGGAATGCAAACTGATGCAGCCACTGTGTAAAACAGTATGGCAGTTCCTCAAAACATTAAAAATAGAACTATTCTGGGACTCCTGGGCAGCTCAGTGGTTAAGCACCTGCCTTTGGCTTAGGGCATGATCCTGGAGTCCCAGGATTAAGTCCCACATCAGGCTCCTTGGATGGAGCCTCCTTCTCCCTCTGCTGTGTCTCTGCCTCTCTCTGTGTGTGTCTCTCATGAATAAATAAATAAAATCTTTAAAAAAAATAGAACCATTCTATGATCCAATAATCATACCACTGGATATTTACTCCAAAAATACGAAAACACTAATTCAAAGGGATACATGCATCCCTATGTTTATACTGGCATTATTTACAATAGGCAAATTATGGAAACAGCCCAGTGTCCATGAATGGATGAATGGATCAAGAAGATGTGGCATTTATATGCAATGGAATATTACTCAGCCATAAAAAAGAATGAAATCTTGCCATTTGTAATGACATGGATGGAGCTGGAGAGTGTAATGCTTTTTGTTGTTGTTGTCGTTAGAACAACTCTGCAAAATAAAATTCCGGTTTATTGTTGGACAGCATTGTTTCACACATATATCAAACAGGCAAAAAAAAATAAACAGCAACTTCACAGACAAAAAAGGAAAAAAGAAACCTTTTATCTTTGGCCTTTTTAACCATCTCATACAAACCAACTACTTAGAGTACAGCTAAGTACATACACAAAAAAAGTTACTAGAATGCTCAGAATAAGGTTTTTTGTTGTTGGTTTTGCTTTTTTTACGAGGTGTTTTTTCTCCTTTGAGATTATAATGAACATGGTCACACCACAAGTAAAGTCAGAAGTAGGACAGAGAATGCTCTGAAGGCTGGTTTGATCATCCAAGATCATTAAAAATGGCTGGTCCCCAACAATGTGTACAAAAATATAAAATGTAAATAAAAAATACAAACAAATTTCCATTTTTAAAGTACTTCTAAGAAAAAAAAAGCAGGGCCTTGGAAGCTTTTGGTTCTTTTTTCCTCCCCTGTTGCAAATTCACATTGTGGTTTTGGTTGGGTGGCAAGAGTGTGTGTCATCTGCGGGTGGCGCTGCCCTCGTTGGGCAGTCAGGCGGGATTCTACTCGAAGGCGACCACGTTTAGATTCTGAGATGGGAAGTGGAGGGTGAATAGGTCATGGTGGTCTATTTTTTGTTGTTAAGTTTAACTTTTCCTTTTTTGCTGTCTAGTCATCCTCATCAGTCTTCTGCTTCTTGGTGTCCACGTTGTCATCCTCATCATCTTCAGTGGCCCATTTGCCTGTAGCTGCCTCAGCTTCCTCATCTTCATCTCCATCCTCTTCCTCTCCATCACCTTCCTCCTCCTCTTCCTCCCCTCCTTCCTCCTCTTCTTCATCTACCTCACTGTCAGCCTCCTGTTCCCCATTTGCCTTACTAGCATTCCCATTAGCAGGTGTGTCTCTTCCATTCTCTGCCTCCTCCACAACTGCCTTCTTTTCCTTTAAGTCCTTGGTGGTGATCTCGGAGCTGGTGTCCTTGGCTGGGGCACGCTGGTGATCCGTTGCAGCGGATTGAAAAGAGAGCAAGAGTTCCAGGACTCCAGCGAGAAAGCTGCGGGAGGCCAAGGGGGCGGAGGTGGTTGCAGTGAACTGGAAGCCCGACTGGGAACAATGCAAAGACGGCTTTTCAGAGCAGCCAGTGGGGGCCAGAGAGTGTAATGCTAAGCAAAATAAGTCAGTCAAAGACAATAACAACACGATTTCACTCATATGTAGAATTTAAGAAACAAAACAAAGGAATAAAGGGGGAAAAAGAGAGAGAGAGAAACAGACTCTTAACCACAGAGAACAAACTGATGGTTACCAGAGGGGAGCTACCTGGCAGGATGGGTGAAATAGGTGATGGAGATTAAGGAGTGCCCTTGTCCTGATGAGCACTGAAGGACTGAAATAAAACATTCAGGGAGCCTGAGTGGCTCAGCCATTGAGCCTGTCTGTGTTTGGCTCAGGGTGTGATCCCAGAGTCCTTGGACCGAGTCCCACATCTGGCTCCCGCGAGGAGCCTGCTTCTCCCTCTGCCTGTGTCTCTGCCTCTCTCTGTGTCTCTCATGAATAAATAAATAAATAAATAAATAAATAAATAAATAAATAAACCTTTTAAAAATAAAATAAAAATAATTCAAATAAAAAAATAAATGGAATATCAAAAAAAAAGTTTCTTAATTCAAATGCCCATATCTTACTTAAGGATAAGACACTGAGAGCATTTCCTTTAAAGTCGGAGGTAAAACAAGAACTCCCCCTACAATCAGTATTATTAACATTTTCTAGGAATGCTATCAATAAAATACAAAAACTTAATTAGAAAAATGATTAGAAAGGATACATAATTATAATTCTTATTAATTATATGTTTGTCTTCTTAGAAATGCCAATATAATCAATCAACTGAAAATCTAAGAAAGTGGCTGTATACAAAAAAAATCCACAGCCTTCCCAGTTAACAGCAATAACCCATGAGATAATATGATATATGAAATAATTGGAAATAATCTCACTAAGAAGTACATAAGACCTATTCAAAGAAAACTCCATGAATAAGCTGAGAGATTTTAAAAATTAGAATAAATGGCCACAAAGTGCCTCAATAATAAGCATAAGGCTGATCATCATAAAGATGTTGGTTCTTGGGATGCCTCAGTGGCTCAGTCAGTTAAAGCATCTGCCTACAGCTCAGTTCAGGATCCTAGGGTAGGGAGCCTGCTTCTCCCTCTCCCTCTGTCTGCTACTCTCCTATTCTCTGTCAAATAAATATAAATATAATTAGTTAATTTTAATTAATTAAAATCTTTTTTTTAAAAAAAAAGATGTTGGTTCTTCCCTAAATTATATCTGTAAGACAATTTCAATCAAATTGATAGAGGAAAAATTAATTGTTCTATTGGAAAAACAAAATAAAGTAAGAACATTTTTTCAAAGTTGATATCAAAATGAACTCCAAATGTATTCAAGAGTTAATTTCCTTTGTTAAAAAAAAAACCTGTAAGAATATTTAAAGCATTGTAAATATAAGGTGGAATATCAATCTACTGTCAGGATAATAAAGGACTTCCCAGCATAAAAGCAATGGGGGAGAAAAGGAAAGTATTGATAGTTAAATACATAAAGGCCACAAGAAAGATAATAAACAAAATGAAAACAGGAAAGATTTCAACAAATACGATGGATAAAGCATTCATATAGAAGGACTCTTACTGAACAAGAAACATAAACAGATAAGTCACAAAATAAGATACACAAATGGTCACTCAGCATGTGAAAATAATATTGAGGCTTATCATGATCTAAGAACTAATCAGATCATCTCCTAAAACTCTTGTCAGCACTGAATATTACCCATTTCCTCTCCTTTTTTTTTTTAAACATTTGCCGGTTTGATAGGAGAAAAAAGAATAATAATCTATCTCATGCACTGCTGGTTGCAGTATAATATGGTATAACTTCTGTAAAACAACTTATCAATATGTATCAAGAACCTTTAAAAATTTTTCTCTTCTTTTACCCAGAAATTCCTTTTCCAAGAATCTGTCTTAAGGAAATGATCAGATAAATGGACAGATATTAGATATTTATGTTTAAATTAAGATGACATTGTAATTTTTCCTCCAAACCAGAATACTTTTGAGAGTTAAATAAGGCATTGTTAATAATTATTCCAGGACAACAGATGTTTAACAGGGCTAGTCCCAGGGAAATTGGGTCATATGGTCATAAATAGTTTAAAGCCAGGGATCTAGATGCATTAGAAGAAGCTTAAAATGTACAAAGAAAGTGCAAAGGTTAAATAAAAGTGCATCCATATGATAGACTAGTCTGGAACTAATTAAAAATCATGTTTCAAAATGCATTTAAATATAATGCTGTGTGTATTTTTAAATTAGGATAACAAACCCTATCTAGTGTGATTCCAAGTGTCTAGGAGTGCCTCACTGGCTCAGTATGCGACTCTTGATCTTGAGATTGGGAATTCCAGCCATTGGGTATAGAGGTCGCTTAAAAATAGAATCTTAAAAAAAAAAGCAGTTTAGTTCCTTGGGGCACCTGGCTGGCTGAGTCAGAAGACTCTGTGAGACTCTTGGTCTCAGGGTCGTGAGTTCAAGCACCACACTGAGTGTAGAAGTTACTTAAATAAATAAAGCCTTTTGTAAAAAGTGGCTAAATACCTTTATGGTGTAGAATGTAAACATTCCTTAATTACCTATCCAACATCTCACCCCCTTGTCCTCTTCCTAAAAGCATCCCCATTTCCCCCTCTCCTCTTGGCAGTATCTGTGCATGGATGGGTAGTATTAAGTCAAGAGCCCAAGGCAGTCACCCAGCAGCAGTTATTACCTCATATTGGCCCAGTTGGAGGAAAACTTCAAAGCCTGCTGTGAGTCCCCAGAAGCTATGCACCTTTTCCCTCAAGATTTGAGCCATGAGGGAAGCTGGCCCCTTAAAGAGAGCAGCCAAGAGACTTTCAGAGAAATTTAGCTAGAATCTGATCACATGATGTTAGAAGCCTTCATTGCGTTTAGACTTTTCAATTAACAGAAACCAAAAGACATTTGTAGAGCTAGTTTTCAGTGATGTTTCTGTTACTTGCAACCAAAAAATCCAACATGACATAAATACATCATAGTAGTCTTCAACCTGAACTGTACATTAAACTCACCTAGGGAGCTTCTAAAAATACCCATGCCTAGATCTCATACCCAGAGATTGACTCAAATGTTCTGGGTGTGGGATCCTGGCACTGGTATTTTTTTTTAAACCTTCCCCTGGTGATTTTAATATGCAGTGAAGGTCAAAGACTATGAATATATTATACAATATACATATTAGGTATATATAAAAGGTTGGAAGAAAAATACATCAAACAGGTAAGAAAGATAATTCCTGAGTATTGAGACTGCAGGGTTTTTTTGTTTTGTTTTGTTTTGTTTTAGGCAATGAAACAATGGTCCTAGTTCTATAGAAGTATCATCTGTCTAAAAAGCATGCTATACAGGCTAGAAATGGTCAAGAATACACAATCTATGTGTGGCATCTCCATGGGCAGGTTTTTTTTTTTTTTTTTTTCCATGGGCAGGTTTTACCTATGGTATTTGTATACATAAATGTTTAATATAACAGGATTTTTATTATATACAACTGTCATAGCAAATAATAATTCTCTTTGTATCTAGTTCCAAAATATAAATGTTTTTATTAATACTCAATGTATTCCAGTGTTTATTTGTAAAATAGAAATTTGTTTAGAGAATATAGAAAATTCATATACATATTATAGATCTATAAATAACTTATAAAATGTATATTCTATATAGATTTATTCTTATTTTATAATATAATCATTATAATTTATAATTTTTATAAATATGATTTGTAATAAACAGTTTTTTAATAAAGTATGAATTTTGCAAATATAAATGTATTTCACAATATAGATAGCATATAGCTTATTTATAGAATAAATTTCTGAATATAATTTCTAAAATAAATTATTTTATAAATGGTTACTAGAAGAGGGAGAAAGGAGATTATTTTGAGGCATTTCTTTTTGGATACGTGGTTTCCCATTTTGATCTCCAGAAATGAAAGTTTTGATCACTAAGAAAAGAAGAACCTCCTCATTGTGTATGCTTCAGTGAAGTGCACACCTGATGAGCTCACAAAAGTTTTAAAGCCATCAAAACTAGATTCGCTGTAGAGACTCACTGAATAACAGATGAGTGTGAAACTGAGGCACCTGTTACTATATTTAACTGCTCTGTTCCTGGCACACGTTCTAATAGTTGAGCCTTTTTCAATTTGCAATACCAACACATATAAGGCAGGACAATATCTCATCACTTCTCTACAATTTTGAAGCTCATTAAAAAATATATTGTCCAAAAAAAAAAATATATTGTCCAAATTATCCAGCAATTATTTTTGTAGTGCATCCATAGAGTGAGACATATTCTGATAGCATGTCAACCAAGTGTCAGGCCTTGTGAAGGATACTTGGGAATTATTTAAACCATTCTGTTCAGTTGGCCAGGTTTATTTTCTTATAAGTTTTTTTTTAATTGACCATAAACATTTGCTATTTATGAAGGCTCCTTCTGGTTCATCGGACCAGGTCACCAGCACAGGTGCTTGACTTGCTGGGTGTTTATTCAATATAGTCAACAATTATCAAGTTATTTAAATGGGAGCTATGGAGAAAGACATCTAGGATAAAGAAAGCCCTGCTTCACTCTACTTCCAATTATAATTTAAACTGGCAGGTATTTTTACCCACTCTGATTCTTATAGAATTGTCCCCTTTATTTTTTCAAGAAATTAAAAATGTCCATAAAACTTCAGAAGATAATATAACAAATATATATATTTCCATTATACAGAACTGAGGCCATTAATATTGTCATCATGCTTCAAGTTTTTACACACACACATGCACAGAATGTTGCACTGCAGCCACTTCACATTTAGTGTCAAAAGCTGTTTGTTAAATTTTCAGCAATTTTGAGAGCTGATTGCTAAATCTTTGGTAGCTTAAAATTGGCGATGGTGGGAGTATCATTCCTTGGAAATCCACCAATGCCATAAATCAAAGTTTTTTTGATTCCTGGAGAGCTAACTGTTAAACATTTATCAGCACACTAGTGCTCATATATAAAAGAGAAAAAAGCAGGCTCCCTGCATGAAGCCTGCTTCTCCCTCTGCCTGTGTCCTGCCTCTCTCTCTCTGTGTGTGTCTCTCATGAATAAATAAAATTAAAATCTTTTTTAAAATTATAACAAATAAATAAATAAAAGAGAGAAAAGCTTACAGGTAAATTTAGTTCATCTTGGCCCACACTCGCAATCCCATTATCCTTCCCCCTCCTCAGAGGCAATCACCATCATAAATTTGGTGCATTATTCCAGAACATGGTCTATACTTTATTTTTTTTAAGATTTTATTTATTTATTCATGATAGACACAGAGAGAGAGAGGCAGAGACACAGGCAGAGGGAGAAGTAGGCTCCAAGCAGGAGCCTGATGTGGGACTCGATCCCGGGACTCCAGGATCATGCCCTGGGCCAAAGGCAGGCACTAAACCGCTGAGCCACCCAAGGATCCCCGGTCTATACTTTAAATGTATTCACATGCATCCATGAACAACAGAGTATAGTTTTGGTGTATTTCAAAATGTACATATACTGCAATTCACATCTTCCTCTTGACATTTTGTTGCAAATGGATCTAGATCATTCTTTTTATCTACTATTTAGAAGTCAACCATCTAAACATACCTGATGTTATCTATACGTGATTCTGTTAGTGGACACCTAGGTGGTTTCCAATGTTTTGCCATTAGAAACGATGCTAAAATGAATGGTCCTTGTTTACACATACACATGTAAAGTTTCCCTGGGCTTATATACAACAGTATAATTGCTGGGTCGTATGCATGTTGTCAAGTTTATGAGATATTGTCAAATTGCTTTCTCAAGTATGCAAAACCAGTTTATGCTCCTACTTAACAGGAGGGAATGTGAATCCTCTTTGCTCTACATTCTAGCCAACATTTGGTACTGTCAGACTTTAATTTCTGTCAGTCTGGTAGGTGTCAAATGACATCTCATTGTGATTAATTTTTGCTTCCTTGACTACTAATGCAGCTGCCAAATTCTTTTTTCCAATTTGTCGGCCATTTGTGTTTCCTACTCTATAAATTCCCTTTCCTTTGCTCATTTTTCTTTTGGATTGCTTGCCTTCTTATTGATTTATAGGAGTTCTCAACACACTCTGGATACTAATACTTGTCTTTTCACTTTGTTTATGGTAAGCTTTTGTCTTTGTTTTTTGGTGTTGGACAGGGTGAGAGGCAGGTACGTTTAGTCTCTGTGGGCTTTTTCAGGATGTAGTCTGTGGGCCTGGTGGTCAGAGAACGTGTTTTGCTTGCCCAGGGTGATAGCTAACCAAAAGACATAGTTCCCAAGAACTTCAACTTCTGGCTGGCAGATCTAGAAACTATAGACTTACTATCTGCTCCAGCCAAACTGAAGGTTTTTTTTCAATTGCTCCTCATTTTCTTCCCTCTAGGCCCTTTCACATGCTGTGGAATGCTCTACATGCTCTCACATGTGTGTCCCCAGAACACCTTCTACTTTCTCTCAATTAGCACTTACCACACTGCACTGCAGTAACCTGTTAGCTCATCTGTGTCCTCCACTAGACAGTGAATGCTGTGTGAGAAGAGAAGGGTTTTTTTTCTGCCTTTGTAGCCCCAGCACCCAGTGGAAGGCTATCAAGTCTTTGCTAAAAATAAGTTTGTTGAATAAATGAGTGAGTGACTACAGTAAGACAGGGGCAGCTATATTGAAGGTCAGAAAATGTTTCATTTATTCACCCAATGACAACCGTCTAGCACTTGCAGAGTCCTGTTAGTGATATGGATGCTCCCCTCACCAAGCTCACAACCAGTTGAAAAAGACTTATAACTGCCAAGCACAGTCCACCAACCTAAGTGTCCTAATGGAGAGAAGCAAAGTAGTGTGAACATGCGGGGGAGGTACACGTATTCCAGCCAGCAAGTGGGAAGGAGTTTGGAAAAATATCTCTCTCGAAAATGGCGATAAGCCAAGAAGAGATGATTATTTAATAATTAGTCCTTTAATTAAAGTGTAAATGAAATCCTCTCCAGCAATCCCAGGGGCTGCTATTTGGCTTTCTTAGAGTATGTCAATAAATTAGTTTGACCAGGTGGTGTTTTTCTTCCCCTGGGTTCAGGTTACAGCAGTACCTATCAGGGAATTCCCAGTACGTACCCAGCCATGCACCTCGGCTTTGCTCCTTGAGTAACAGAGGAAACACTGTTATTCTCGTCCTCACCCCCAAACCTGGACTCTCCACCAACCCTCTGCAGCCCTCTCTTGCCTCCAGGCTAAAATGAACACAGTTGCCCCACTACGATCTGTTCCCTTTCCGTGTTTCCTTGGTGGCAAGTATGTACTAGGCACTGGCTATGCCCTGAGAACTGAAGAATTAGTAGAAGTCAGCCATCAAGAATCTCAGGGAAGAGCTTTCCAAGCAGAGAAAAGAGCTAGTGCCAAATCCTCATGGTGAGATAAAGTCTGGAATGCTCTAGAAATTGAAAGAAAGCCAGAGAATAATAAGTGATGGTAGAGTAGTACAAGATGATGCTATAGGGATGGGCAAGAGAATGCCACTGGCAGGCTTAAAGTAAGGACTTGATAGGTTTTCCACTACTTAAAAAAAAAAAAAAAAAAAAAAACTTCTATGGCATCTATCAGTTCTCCCCATAAAGGTGGGGTTGAATAAAGTGTGTCACCTAGTCCTTAGGGAGGATCTATATCCTTAGGGAGGGCCTGTGCACAGTTGGGGATTTCCAGGAGAAGCCCATAGAAAATAAAGTTCTAGGGGATGCTCAAAGGAAGACAGCAGTCTAAGGAAAGCAACGTTAGAAAGCCCAAGATGAGGAGACTGAGGGACATGCTGCTCAAGCTCTATCATCCTCTCTCTCTGGCCCTGGTTCATCAGCTCTTCCTGAATCACATTGCAGAGCTTATTCCAGTCTCTATCCCCAGAGTAATCAGCATCCAGGCATTGAGGCCCAGATTGGGCCAAAGTGACATACACAGATTGGAGCAAGCACAAGTTTCTTTGTGAGTTGCTGTCTGGGACTCAGGTGTGCACACCTGCAGGGGAACACTCTGCACTCCCAGGGCAAGGGACAGCCCGCACATGGCTCATTAGGAGGCATTTCAATGGAGTATTACATCATCGACACAGCGTAGCAGCCTCCTGGGTCCTTTTTCTATTATTCAAACATGTTTCCTCTCTTCTCCCCTTGCCTCCTTCTGGGGTCCAGGAATCTTCTTTTGCACATGGTTTCCTTCCTGAAAAATCATTCTTACTTATTTTCCTGGAACTAGAGAAGAGTTGGAAGGTCTGACCCTTTCCCTTCCAGGCTGTGCGTCTCAACTCTTAAGGCCTCTGACACCACAAAGGTGTTAGAAACAGAGGGAACGTCTCTTCACTCTGGGACCAGAAATTCTGTCAGAACTTGGCTTATGATTCTACTGTGCTCACAAAGCCTGCTGTTTGCTTGAAAACAGGTTCCTTGCTCAGGACCTGATTTCCTGATCTCTGGTCTATTTAGAGATTTGGGAGCCTATGTCACGGGTGGCCATGTTTTGTAGCCAGCTGAACTCTCTAGACCAGGACAGGCCCAACAGCAAGGTGAAGTACCCCAGGTTGAACAGCCCAAAGAACCAACCCTCCTCTCGGGACACCTGGGTGGCTCAGGGGTTGGGCATCTGCCTTCGGCTCAGATCATGATCCTGGGGTCCTGGGGTCGAGTCCTGCATGGGACACACTGTGGGGAGCCTGCTTCTCCCTCTGCCTATGTGTCTGCCTCTCTCTGTGTCTCTCATGAAAAAAATAAATAAAATCTTAAAAAAAAAAAAAGAACCAAGCCTTCTCTCAAAAGGAGCTGGGGCTTGGCTGTGAGAAAATGTGCCAGAAACCTCTCTGAGACCTCCTCTGAACTGAAAAAAAGGCAAAACCAGTCTCTAGGGGTTTCTTTCTTTCTAGCTGACATCCATCACCGGAATAACCAAGCTCACACTATTTACCAATGAAATGTGATGTTCAACTCAAACAATAAAAGATGTTTATCTATATTCAATTTTAGATCTCCTAACATAGACAGGATTATATTTCATCAGGTCATTTTTTTAAGTCTGCATAGCTCCCTCCAACTCTTTCTGGATTTGATATGAAGCCAATACTTTTCAATACTGCTTGGGAAAAACAAAGAGGAAGCCTGAGGGACAGCAGTGGGTCAAGTATGCAGTTGTGTGTGATTCTATAGATCTAAAATTCTACCTCACCTCTGCCTCTAACCACTCCATCTGCTGGGAAGACAGGCACCAGGAGGAGAAAAATATAGCTGTATCCCCAAAGCATAAACGACCCATTTGACTTTCTCTTTCTTACTTATATAAAATAACTTGGTCCAATACTAATGGAAATGCTACCTGTACACCAAAGCCTTCTTCTTTCCATAAAGAGCTGAAAAGCCAACAAAATCCCCAGCATGAAATTTGAGATCATGCAAAAGAGGTTTCATTTCAAAGCCCCTTCAATATGGAAAACAAAAGCAAAAGAAAGAATTAAATTCCCTTACTACTTACAGTCCATTGACAAGTCCTTGAAACAGGTAGAGTGACATTCCTCTAGGGACTCAACTGCCTGGATGTTGACACTTTGCCAAGGGCAACAGGCAATATTAGCCCGACCCACAGGGATCCTGTGAGTCTTCTTTAACATATAAAAATTCCTGGGGTGCCTGGGAGGCTCAGTCAGTTAAGCATCTAATTTTGGCTCAGGTCATAATCTCAGGGTCCTGGGATGGAGCCCTATGTTGGGCTCCCTGCTCAGCAGGGAGTGTGCTTGTCCCTCTGCCCCTCCCCCTGCTCATGTGCACAATCTCTTTCTCTCTTTCTCTCAAATAAATTAATAAAATACTTTTAAGGGATGCCTGGGTGGCTCAGCAGTTGAGCACCTGCCTTCCGCCCAGGGTGTGATCCTGGAGACCTGGGATCAAGTCTCACATCAAGCTCCCTGCATGGGGCTTGCTCTCTCTCTCTGCCCATGCCTGCCTCTTTCTCTGTGTCTCTCATGAAGAAATAAATAAAATCTTTAAAAATAATAAAATAAAAATAATAAAATACTTTTAAAAAACATAATTCCTTTGGAAGCTCCCTTTATCTCCACCCTCCCCCATACATGCTAGGAATCATTCTCCAAGCATATGGTCCACTGACTTACATCTAAAAGGTCTTACGACTGAGTTTTTACTAAACAGTAATAAATGACCTATTCCTAAAAATAGCTAGCCCCCTCAGAATCCTGGAGCCCTTGTTTCCAAAATTCCTTAGAGACTTATGCTCTACCTACCCCCTTCTCAACTTGTAAGTAGATAGTCGGCCACTCTTCACGACCCCAGTGCAGCCCTTTCTGTCCACGCATCTTGTTCCCATGCTTTAATAAAACCATCTTTTTGCACCAAGGACGTCTCAAGAATTCTTTCTTGGCCATCGACTCTGAACCCCAACATTTTTCTACATCACCTTCAACCTGTTTTTCTCTTCACAGGCACATTTCTTCCTGTCCCTTTATACACTCACACATTCTCATAGTTCCCTCTAAGAAATGTGTCATGATAGAGAAAAGTTATCAAGATTGTATCTTTTTCCAGTTTTATTGAGTTATAATTGACAAATAAAATTGTAAGATATTCAAAATGCTCATCGTGATGATTTGATATATGGGTACATTGTGAAAGGATTCTTCCCATTTATGTTAATTAACATATCACTAATATTTATATACATGTATATATACACATTATACCTATATAAACATTTAATTTCTACTGTCAGCAAATTTCAATTATACAATACAATGTTATCAACTATAGTCACCATGTTGTACACTAGATTCTCAGACCTTATTCATCTTATAGCTGAAAGTTTGTCTTCTTTTCCTCATCTCTCCCTGTTTCCCCCAGTTCTTGGCAACCAACCACTTTTCTACTCTGTTCCTATAAATTTGTTTTTGTTTTTTTTTTTAGATTCCACATATAAGTGATACATGCAGTATTTGTCATAATTCCTTCTAAGAAAACATATCCTAAAAGAGAAAACTTGTCAAGATTGTATTATAAAGGAGTAGAGAGAGACAACTAAATTTTAACTCTGAGCTACTTGGGTCTTTCACTTACTTCCAGGTCCCTTCTAAACCCTCACTAAAAGAGGAACAACTCATTCTTTAAAAGTCTCTCCCAGGCCCAAGGTGCTGAAGCACTTCTTCATTTGACTAGTCACTTCCTCATGCCAGCTAGTCACACATGATTGTAACACTGGATGTCATCACTCAGGTCTAACCTCCAGCTGGCCTTGAAGGTGAACCATCCTCATGTCCTATGGCCAGAGGCATGACAGCTTTTGATATAAACCTAAAAACTAAAGAATAGATACTAACTTACCCAGTGAAAGAAGAGGAGACATCCCTGGCAGAGCCTAAATTAGCCCCTGTCTTTACATGGGAAAGGCAGAAGGACAATCCAATAGAAGATGCCTGCCTGTGGAGAGCTAAAACTAGTAATTGCCACCATTTAGGGGCTCCTGGGTGGCTCAGTCAGTTAAGCATCCAACTCTTGATTTGGGCTCAGGTCATGGTCTGAGGATCCTGGGATTGAGCCCTGCATTAGGCTCTGTACTCTGTGGGACATCTACTTGAGGATTCTCTTTCCCTCTCCCTCTGCTGCTCCCCCTGCTCATGCAGCGCTCTCTCCAAAATCAATCTTAAATAATTGCCACCATTTAATGAACACGTTCTATGTGCTAGCAACTTTGAATACATCATCTCATCTGATTTTTAGAGCAACCCTATGAAAGAAACTGAACTTTTAGCCCCTCATTTTACAGATGAGAAAACTGAGGAAATAAAACATTAAATAATTCACTCAGGTCACACACAGCTCATTTTTTGAGGCAAGAACCATGTTTTCCCAGTCTTTGAGCACTCCTCCCAGGCCTGCTGCCCAGCCCAAAGAGTTCCAAATGTCCCCAATGATCACTAGTTATGGCTAACTTTGATTAATGCAGGAGAGGATGGGAGACCTGGGCCCCATCTGCTTTCCATCCCTTCTCCCATGGCCCCAACAAAGCTCCTCAGAACTCTCAGCACTCCACGAGACACAGGATTTTTTTTTAAGATTTTATTTATTTATTTGAGAGAGACAGAGAGACAGAGACAGAGAGAGCATGAGTGGGAGGAGAAGCAGAAGAAGAGAGAGAAGCAACTCTGCTGAGCAGGCAGCCCAGACACTGGGCTTAATCCCACAACCCTAAGATCATGCCTGAGCCAAAGGCAGATGCTTAACCCACTGAGCCACTCAGGTGCCTAGAAATACCATTTTAAAAACTGGACAATTCTACTTCCCCCATTCTGCTCCTTTCTCCTTTGGTTGAGCCCTGTTGGGTCTGCTTAGCCTTTCTTTTTTATTTATTAAGTTGAAATTCATATAACATAAAATTAAACATTTCAAAGTGAACAATTCAGTAGCAATGAGTACATTCACAATGTTGTACCACTACCTTCTCTATCTAGTTCCAAAACATTTCCATCACTCCAAAAAGAAACCCCATAACCATTAAGCAGTTCCCTCATTTCCCCAGCCCCTGACAACCACTAATCTGCATTCTGTTTCTATGGATTTATCTATTCTGGATACTTCATATAAGTGGGATATACAATATGTGAATTTGTGTCTGGCTTGTTTTCACATAGCATGGTTTTGAGATTTATCCACATTCTAGCATGTATTACTACTTCATTCCTTTTTAAGGATGAATACTATTTCATCATATGGATGTATCATATTTTGTTTATCCATTCATCCATTAATGGACTTTTGGGCTGGCCTCACTTCTTCAGTCTCCTCTTCTTACATTCATAAAAGTCTTTGGGTCCCATCTGTCAAAGCAAGTGTAGCAGAACCATGCAATCTGTAAAAAAACGAGAGTCAACTTATGGGAACTCTGGACCTGAGCTTGTACGATCTTTTAAACCAGTGGTTTTTCAAGTGGGGGCAATTTCACCACACACCCTCTGCCACCCTGGGGACATTTGGCATTGTCTGGAAGTATTTTTGGTTGTCACAACTGGGGGTGTGTTAGCATACAGTGGGTAGAGACCAAAAATGCATTCAAACAATCTATAGTTCAAAGGACAGAACCCACAGTAAAGATTTGTCTGGCCCAAGGGGGAAAAGAAAGGATGAATGAAAAAGATTTTTTTAAAAGGAATTATCTGGCCCAATATGTTAATGACAAAGTTGAGAAACTCTATCAATTTAATCTGAGATCAGCTGACTTGCCAGATGTTCCAGAGAGATTTGATAGAATGGACAACTGTTCATAGATCTGATCACTTTGACTCTCTTGAAACTACAGTTATGTATAAAACTAGTTTCATGGATTTGACATACATGTACTGAGCACCTATTTATCAGACAGACTCTGGCTTGTCTCAAAATATTCACAACCCGAGTTTCATATGAAACCATTATTTATATATCTTCTACATGAGATGTCATAAAGCTAACAAATTTGCTTCTTAGGAGTATGAGGTTTTTGGTGCTAGTCTTTCAAATTGTGGAAACACTAAGAAACCAGTTACTACATCTATAGTATATTGTGTTAATATCATTTCAACACAATAAACCATCTTATTTAATTTGGCATGCCTCAACTTATGCATTCATACTTCTGTGGCTTAATGCCCTGGGCCTCAGCTAATTGTGTAAGGTTTCACAATGGGCTTTACAAATTTTAAATCTCATCTTTTTAGGCTGATTCTTTCATTTCTTTTTAAAAATTAAAAAGTCTGGCAACCCGGTGGCTCAGCGGTTTAGCACCGCCTTCAGCCCAGGGCCTGATCCTGGAGGCCCAGGATCGAGTCCCACATCGGGCTCCCTGCATGGAGCCTGCTTCTCCCTCTGCCTGTGTCTCTGCCTGTGTGTGTGTGTGTGTCTCATGAATAAATAAAATCTTTTTAAAAAATAAATAAGTAAATAAAAATTAAAAAGTCATGTTCTTTCTTGCCTTCTCTTACACTTATTTTTTTTAAGATTTCACATATTTATCTGAGACAGAGAGAGCGTGCTTGCATGAGCTGGGTGAGGAGCAGAGGGAGAAGCAGACTCCCTGCTGAGCAGGAAGCCCTATGCTGGTCTCAGGACTCCAGGATCATGACCAGAGCTAAAGCTTAACCAACTGAGCCATCGAGGCACACCACTTTTGTTTATTTTTGTTGTGGTAGCTGACTTGTGTTTTGAGTTTTTGTTTGCTTGTTTAATGACAAAAGGAAGAAATTCAATGGCAAGGAAGAAGGCATTATATGAAAACCTACACTGTAGGGGAACCTGGCTGGCTCAGTCAGTAGAGCTTGCAACTCTTGATCTTGGGGTTGTGAGTTCAAGCTCCACATGGAAGGTGGAGATTACTTAAGAATTAAATCTTTAAAAAACCCTAAACTGTTAACACAGGACATGTCAAAACTGCCTCTCCACTCTCCACCCATTGTGCAAGGCAATTACGTAAATGGGTCCCTGGGAAATACAAAATGTCAACATCTACCACCTCCCACCCCATACCACATTGGTTTGTGATTAAGAGGAAATCTTGATTGTCTAGGCTTTGGTGTTATGGTGAAACAGGTAGTTGGTCCTATTGAGATTTATTTTACTGTTGCCATGGGAAATTAAAAATTAAATCATAATATTAAATATTTTCAAAAAGGTTAGGTAGGCATGTTTGATTTCTTTATGGCTCTATTGAATGTCAGAGGCTGGAACATTCACAGAGGACTGACAGTGAAGAATGATGGTATTTATAAAACAAATGTCATTAGGTTTACCTTTGAAGAAGATGGATTCTTGACTTTACCTAGAAAATTATGCAAAAACTAATTCCTATGATAAACTAGTTTTTCCCCACTAAGGTCGTTAGTGTTAACTAACAGATTCTAGATTGTCTACTTTAAAAACCATCACAACAAAATACATCTAAAACGATAAATGAGTCCTAATATGGGGTTTCTTCTAAGCTGGGTATATATGTAGGCAGGGCCACAAAACCTCAGTAGGCTCCTGAAGAGCTCCAGCTGGCTCACACAGCTGAGACTATCAGTGAGGTCTTCAGCAAAACAATAAAATTGTTCTTCAAAGCCCAAATCTCAAGTTTCTATATTCCTTTTTTTTTCCCTCCCAGAGGGAAAGGTGAAAGTCAGCCACTACAGAGCCTGGCCCAGTGATAAAGCCAAACCATTCAACAAGGCTGGTCACATGAGGTGAAGGTGGACATCCCAAGGAAAGGTCATTCAGCTACAGCCTGTGGAACCTCAAAATGAAAGCAAATTAGTCAGAGAGTATGTGTGTGCATGTCTTTACTATAGGACTTCTCTGCATCTTTAATACCCTAAGATGTACTGTGACTAAGAAAGAAGATAATTTATTCTGAAAACATTATTTGACCATTTATCAAAGTATATTCATATCCTGTGAGACCCTATGGTTTCCTAGAACAGAGTTTAGGAAATGTTGCCACAGGCATATATATCCGGAAATCAGCAAGGCATCTGATAATGTTCCTATAATATTCTTGTGAATAATGCGGAGTAATAAGAACTGGATAAAAACTTGTAGGGCTGCTAGATAAAAATCCAGGATACCAAATACTGCATGGGACATACATAGATTAAAAATTATTCATTTTTTATACAAAATTCAAATTTAAATAGGCATCCTGGGATTTTTGTCTGTTTGTTTCTGTTAAATCCAGCAACCCTACACTCCTGATGAGGCTCATGAGTCTCCTGACAAACATGTTTTTTTTCTGTCTTTACAAGATACATTTCATTCTCTTTTTTTTTTAAAGTAGGCTCCACACCCAGCATAGAGCCCAATGTGGGGCTTGAACTCACAGCCCTGAGATCAAGAACTGAGCTCAAGAGTTGGACACTTACCTGACTGAGCCACCCAGGAGCCCCAGTGCATTCCATTCTTAACCATGAGCCATAGTCCAGATCCTTCTCAACATTATGAATGTGGTCAATTGTTAATTTCCATTCTCTGCCCAAGTCATCCCTTTTACCCTATGAAAGAAAATAAAATGTTACCTGTACTCCAAGTCCTTCAAGCTTTACATCTAACTTTAGAATCACTAAAGAGCTAGTTCAGTCTCGTTTGATGATATCATTTATTCCCGTATGAATCAGCAGATGTGGATAGAGGTCAGTGAGCTCAACAAATCTTGGCTGAATCTGTTTTGGGGCTGTACACTCCAAAAAGGAACATTATATCGGTCCTGCATTGCCCTCTGTCCTCTTCATTCATTTATTGAACACACAGCTCCCAACCACCCAGAATGTACCAGGCCCTGGGCTAAGCATTGGGTGTATACAATAGCTGAACAAGGTCAGCTGACATGGTCCCTGTCTGCACAGAGGTTACAGTCTAGTGTGGAGAGAAGAGGGAGAAAAATTAAACAAGTAAATAAACTAGATTATCTCACATAGTGGTGAGTTGCTATGAAAGACATCAGAGGAATATGACCCAGACAGTGAGTAGGCTGGGGGGATGCTGGTTACATTAGGTGGGACAGTCAAGGTAGTCTTCTCTGAAGAAGTGCTATATAAGCTGAAGAGTGAAAAACTACAAATTCAACATGCCAAGAGCCAATGGAGGAGCAATCCAGGCAGAACACAGGCCACAAACAGGCCCAGAGTCAGGAATAGGACCAATGCTGGCACAGCCTGATAAATGAGCCCCATAACCCCCAAGATGTCAATTCTCACCCCATTGCTCTTTCCACTGAAGAACAGTAACCTCAAAGGCTAAAGTGAAGGAAATAGTACCAAAAATAGGTCCTGAAGGAGCAGAAAAGCAAATGGCATTTGACCTCTACTGTCATTTAATACAAGAGAGAAAACACAGAGGCAATGGCTGGAGAACAGTTCTTTTATCACATACAGCCTTTATTTTCAAGGAAGTTCTGGAAGTTCTCACCTCAAACCTACTGTGATCTTTCAGATTGCCTCTCCCTGGCTTGCTCCTTGGGGAAAATATGCAGCAGTGTTTTTTGGACTCAGCACACAAACCAGATGATTTGGCTCTGAGGAATGGAATAAAAATTATTCTCAAATCATTTGGGGAACTTTCCCTCCCTCGACTGGATAGCGAAAACAGCAACAGCGATTAGTCCTCAAATTGCTTTTAGGCTCATCTTGGGTTTGAGCTTTTCACATTTATTTCAAAAAGACTCCCAAATTACCTGCTTTCTGATGTAACAGAATGATCAACTGTTTTCTCGTAGTTTGGTGTGGTTTACTATGAAGTTGCTAAAAGTGAAGGCAGCGGCCAACTGAAAACTTAAGTGTCAAATACCACAAGAGATGTAGACTGACTAATGCAGGTTGTTTCAGAGTGGTATTTACGAAGTGTAACACAGTGAATGTAGGCCAGATATGGAAAAGATAAACTAAGATTCTGCATGTTAATGATGTATGCATAAAGTTACTTTAGCTTTCAGATAAGAGGAAAAGGTGTTAAGACTGCTAAAAGGTACTTTAAGGGAAGTTTCGAATAGAAGAGAAGAGATTGGGGGATCTTCAGAAGACTGGCTGGGTGTTTTCCAAGAACCCTTTTGGGGCAACAGCAACCTAGTGAATTTCCCATGGTCTGATCCCAGGAGCCTTACTTTGTCAGCATACCCAGAGTAACTCAATTTCCAAAAGTCTCCCCATTGTTCTTTCAACAATGTTAATAAGAACCTTCTATGTGGCAGACTCTGTGTTCTAGGCACTAATATGTAATGGTGAGCAGTACAGACATTAACAACGCCCTTTTGATGGGTGCATTCTTTCTTCAATTAGGTCAGTACACTACAACCCAATTATCTGATTTCACTGGTCCATGAGATCACATAACTTTTAGTGACCTAATCTGAGCATTCATCCTACTTAACCACAGAAAATCTAGTCTTCTACCAAATTCCCCTCCCTGGGACTTTTGAGAGTCCCTAAAGAATACTTACATGTTCCTTATACCCATCCTAGTTATCCAATACAGCAGGTATTCAGTAAATTGTATGAGTGAATGAATTATGATAATTCTTTACATTTAGGTTTACAAAGCACTTCATGGTTCTTTCACCTTAATTAATCACTTAATATGCACACTGTAGAATACATGACACTATAGGGGATAACTCTCCCTGACTTCAAGTGGTTCAAATCTCATCTGTGGAAAACAAATATATACATATGACAGCTAAGAATCCAAATGAGCAATATGGCTAGTGAGAATTGCAGAAGAATTCAACGGGGCATTTAGTAGCTAGGCAATGGTAATAGGAAATCCTAACTTAGCAAAAGGAAAAGATGAGAGCTGGGAGTTGTACATCGTGCTTAGAGCCCAATGGTAAGACCCATCTGGCTGAAGCAGAAGGCATGGAAGGAAACAGATTTAGATAGGTCAGATGGAACCAGGTTAAATGCCAAGCCTTCAGTGCCAGGTTCAAAATGGGAATTAAGGAGTGCACTTGTCATGATGAGCACTGGGTGATGTATGGAAGTGTTGAATCACTATACTGTGCACCTGAAACTAATACAACACTGTATGTTAACTATACTGAAATTAAAATTTAAAAAAAGTTTGAGCTTCAGTGGCAAACAGGGAGGAGTCATTTTTGATTGGTGTTTATGCAGAGAGAAGCATAATCACTACCATGGTCCTGGTAGGGGTTGAAGGAAAGGACAGAGTCAATATTTCAAACTTCACCGATAAAGAGAAAAAGGATACCACTGATAGAAATGGGAAGATGAAACTTATTTTAATATATGAAAAGAGTTATTGCAACAAGTTTTGAGGTTAGAAAAAAATCAGAATGTCTTTCCAAAATAAATTATGTTAGCAGAGAGAAGGAAATAAATTAGTTGAAAGTATCTAATAACAGGTTGCAACTAGATTCCTAAATCAACCTTGTCCTGACAGGTCTTTCCCACTAATTATATTCAATTCAACAAATACTGAGCACCTAGTATATACTTATCTGTCAGGCACCGTGGGTATAGGAAAGAAGCACAGAGCACCTAGCACTGTCCCAATCATCAGGAATTAACAATCAGATAGATACTGCTGTCATTATTGAGTACCTGCCAAATGCTAGATTTCTTGCTAAATGCTTTCCATGAATATACATCAATTTAATCCTCTCAACCACCCTGAGAGGTAGGTATTAGTGTCTTCATTTTGTGGATGAAGAAACTAAGATTCAAATAAGATTATCAAAAAAATGCTAAAATTATTTGCCCTGGGTTACAGAGTCAGCAAGCAACCGGTGGAACCAGGATTCAAATTAAGGTCTGTGTGTTGTCTTTGCTTGTAACTACTGCCCCATTATCCAGGGCTTACATGCATAAAACAATTAAGGAACAATACCAGATCAAACCACTCGGCACTTCTCATTCTTCTCTGTGGTCCTGTGTGCTTTGTATGACTGAAAGCAGGTTCATAAGGGGAATGAAATGTGCTATAGAGTATTATCTTGAGACAGTCTTTTTGGGAACTAAAGCTGGGTCAAGCTGGAAATAGAGAATGCACAAAATTTCAATCCCTCCACACCACGATTCATTTCTCCCTCTCTGATTATTGACCTACAGTCATTCTCTAGTGCATTTCCATCTCTACTCTTTCACCTTGACCTATCTTTAGACCTCCTAGATATGTAGCCTTTCAGTGTTCTATCTACTTTGAGCCAAGGATAGAACATACAATACTCACAGAAGTGGGGCACGAGGGTAGCATGTCCTTTACCTAAATATCTGTTCTCTCGGCCAGGCTCTTGATAAGACTTGAGGCAGGGCAGCCTGGGTGGCTTAGCAGTTTAGCACAGCCTTCAGCCCAGCCCCGGGATTGAGTCCCCTGTCGGGCTCCCAGCATGAAGCCTGCTTCTCCCTCTGCCTGTGTCTCTGCCTTTCCCTCTCTCTGTCTCTCATGAATAAATAAAATCTTTAAAAAAAAAGACTCAGGGCAGATAAATCAAGGTTATATTCACTATCAAGCAACTGAAGCAAGTAGGTGGTCTAGTTCAGTGGCCTCCAATTTTTTTAAAAGATTTATTTTAGAGAGAGACAGAATACAAGCAGGGGGAGGGGCAGAGGGAGAGAACCTCAAGCAGACTCCCCACTGAGTGGGGAGCCCAACATGGGTCTTATTCCCACAACACTGAGGTAATGACCCCAGCCAAATCCAAGAGTCAGACAGTTAACCAACTAAGCCATCCAGGTAGCCCAGCCTCCACAGTTTTAACTCAATCAGTTAAAGCACAGAACAGTACATACTCCAAATAAAAGTAAATATAAATTTTTTAAAGATTTTATTATTTATTCATGAGAGACACAGAGAGAAAGAGGCAGAGACATAGACAGGGAGAAGCAGGTTCCCCATGGGGAGCCTGATGCAGGACTCGATCCTGGGATTCCAGGATCATGCCCTGAGCCAAAGGCAGATGCTCAACCACTGAGCCACCCAGGTGTCCCAAATATATTTTAAAATCATACATGCATACAATTATACCAATATATTGCTTACATTATGATAAAAACATGAATTTTAGAAGATGAGAAAAGATTAAATCAGTAGTATTTAAAATTAAACTATTTTTTTATTAATGGCACAAAAATAATTTTGCCCTCACTTGAAAGTATTATTCAGCATGATTTATTAATGAGAATAATATGACTTAACATGGTTCCTTAATTTTTTAAGTCTTATGATACATCCAATTGAAGAACTGGTTTTAAATTTAGGTGATTTTGATACTAGGTTTTAATGGATATCTTGGTTGAAAAAAAGAGGTGACAAAGGCACATAGATCCAAACAGAAGAAATATATCATTGTCTGTGCTTAATATATCATCAAGAATGTTTTTTTAATTTCATACTCCAATCATTCAACAATTTTGTTGTAATTTGCCTGGTAAATCCCCTATATTTCCCAATGTCCATCAGTTACACCTGCAAACTAATCAGCAGGTGGATAGCTTAATAGTTTGAACAAATGGGTCAAATTTTACTAAAAGTCTTCAATTGAAAAAGTTTTAAAGAGGTTAGAGATATTTTTTCCAATTTTTAAAAATTATACATATAGCAGAAGTTTTTAAGTGACAAAGCAAAAAAGTCATATAAATGATAAAAAATGGATACTGAAAAATGTTTCTATTATTTTTTAACTCTCTAAAAGTCTTTATTTTTAATTCCAGTTAGTTAACATACAGTATCCATATTTAAAATACACTTTTTTAAAACAGTACTTTTCACTCATTAAAATTCACCTTGAAGGGATAGATTAAGTCTTTTTTTTTTTAACTAATCTTCTGGGTATCATACTATTGCCAATTACTTAGCAAGTAAAAGCCAGCAAATTTGGAATAATCTTTGTTTGAAAGAAAAGAGTTATCTTTAAATTCAACAACTTTCAAAATCTTTTCCTCAAGATAACTAGTGAACCCTCTGGGTGGTACAAAAGATTTCCATGGTCACTCTCCTTACAAAGTATTCAAGAATATTCAAAAAAATTCTGTTATTTGAGATACAAGCCATCACCTTCTCCCTGCACAGGTAAACCACAGTTTGTTGCAATATATTGAAAGCAAAACAAGTGAGGCCACTACTGAGAATCACAAGAAATTGTGAAACACTCATTCTTCCTTCATGGTGTTAATGGGCATATGTGACACATCTAACCCAGAGATCCAAATGAGTTGGCAGTGTCAATTGGCCGATTAACCATTAGTAAGGCTTACTTTCTTTCTTTTTTAGATAAAAAATAAATGTAAATTTTAACGTTTTCCCCACACCCAAAGAGATCATCTTGTACACCCCCTGCAGGTCTATACATCTACCACTTTAGAGACCACTGGTCTAGGTTACTGATTAAGTGCAAACCATGAACTCTGAAGCCAAGTAAGTAGGTGTGTAGTAGGGAAAGCATTTCATTAAGAGTTCAGAAGCTCCCACAGTGTATCAACCAGGGGAAGGCCATCCTAGGTCTGCTCAGAAGTGGGCTGAAGGAGTAGCTAAGACAAAATAGGATCAGTGGCTACACTTAATACTATTCAGTGCTTAAAACAATGTTTTCAATTCCATACTAAGACATACTTGGGAAAGTAATAGATTTCTTTCTGAGGAAAGCTGATAAACAAAAAAATTTCATGTAGAATACAACACATCTAAAACTTATATGAGTAATTGCTAGCATTTCTAATGCTTTCTGGAGATTTAAAGCAGTCTCCTACTTCCTAAGTTGCTTACCTAGGAAGTAAATAGAGTCTCATCTCCACTTTCTACATGATGAAACTGAGGCCCAGAGGGAAGACTTCACTTGCCCAAGGTGCACACCTACAAAATGGCAAAGCCAGGCTTGGGATAGAAGTATTGCTACTCATTTTGGCCCCCAGCCTATCATGGCACATAGCAGTGCCATCCTGGGACCGGCAGTTCAATTCTGACACAAAACTATTGAATCCCACTTCAGGAACTCCTTTATTCCTCCTTGGGTCCCAGCCTTCAAATTTTAAACCAAATGTCCTATTCTGGCTCCCTGACTTCCCAGACACTAATAAATCCCCTGAAAATGTACACTTTGCAGTCTGTAATCCTCAATCCTCCAAGGACTGGGAGCAACTCTGGAAATGTACTTAGTGCATACCACCATGTGCAACATGGTGTGTTTTCACCTACAGTGTACACTTGTGCTTATTCCTCCTACCAGACCATAAAGGGCTGCAATGTGGTCTATGGTCCATGCATTGCAGGTATGCAATGGCTCCTCTTAGTTACCCCCCAAAAGCCCCTAAGACTGGGAGGCAATGCACAGAGTAGGAACTACAGCAAAATTTTATCAACTATGACATATGTGGATAGAATAAAGGTGAAAATATTAAAATTCCTTTGGCTTTAGCACTTTGAAACTTAATGTAGCATCCTTCATAGAACTAATTTGTTCTTCAAGGCAGCTTATTAATGGAAAAGAGAAATGGAATATTCCTTAGAGAATAATTTCAGTAGAGATGAAGGTCAGTTAGCCTTTCCTTTAAAAAGTGTTAATAGCTCAACATGGCGCAAAGTAGCATGGCACACATTTAGCATATTTACCCACATCATTTTCATACATATGGATGGATATATACATATGTGTAGATTATATATGCATGTGTGTACATGTATGTATATATGTATATGCATGTAAATGTGTATATGTATATACACATATGTATATATATTTGAAAAATAACATGGAAAAACCAGAGTAATTATAATGATTAGAGAAGCTATAGAGCATCAAAGAAAAATACGGGTTAAACTAACAGTGCAAATCTGGGCAAATTAACTCTGTGTCAGTTTCCTAATCTTTAAAATGGCAAAATAACTTCTACCCCCAATGGATTATCAGCAAGACAAAATAACTAATACTTGTAAAACCTTAGCAAACTGCCTGGTAATTACTAGGCACTCAAAAATTGTTCGCTTTAAAAAAATAATGATAAGCTATTATTATCATTATTCAAAGAGCAAGAAGCCTAAAGACTTGGGGCGTCTGGGTGGCACAGTTGGTTAAGCGCCTGCCTTTGGCTTGGGTCATGAATCCAGGGTCCTAGAATGGAGCCCCACATGGGCTCCCGGCTTAGCAGGGAGCCTGCTTCACCCTTTCCCTCTCCCCCAACTCGTGCTCACTCTCTCTCTCAAATAAATAAACAGAACTTTTTAAAGAAAAAAAGAAGCCTAAAAACTCATTTCTTCTGGAGTGAATTGACAAAAGCCTACATTGTGACTACAAAAAGCTTTTTCACCTGGAGAAGACTTGAAGAGTGTGGTCCAATGGTCTATGAAGGGATTTCAAGAGGACAATGCTGAAAGTTCTTTTCATTGTAAGTGGAACACTGACCAAGGGAAAAATGGGCAAAATTGAAGTAGGAGAGACAGGGCTGGAAATGAGAAAGTTTCTTGACTTCTGAGGACATGGAACAAGCTACTGAGAAAGATGGTGGAGTCTCCGACCCTAGATACCAACCAAAAGTTATAAAATACCCACCTGTCCAGCAGAAAGCAGGTCTCTGGTCCTAAGTATTCTATATGAATCTTAAATACATCATATACCTACCAGCAGTAGTGAGAAATTTTCCATCATCAATCTCCAGGGAAACCATACCAAAACCCTGGCTTCTGCCTTTGACAAAGCTAATTCACACGACCACAACAGTAGTGCTCTGCCCTGGCACCATAAAGATCATAATCCACAGGTACATCTTCCCAGCACCATTATCACTTTCACCTTTAAATGTCATCTGAAGAGATTAATGGGCACATTAAAATTTCCACCTGCAAATGAGCAAATCCAATTTTTTCAGATGACTCAAGCTGAGAAATAATCTGAATTTTCCAGCCAACACTGAACTCAGAAAAGCCAACACCCACACCCACATGGGGTTTTGTTAATTTTCTCTACCCCAAACCAATCTGAAAAGTACATTTCTTTCTGAACACAAAAGGCTCAGTTGTAGAAATGATCAAAGGGAGATGGGATTGTGACATAAAATTAACAATTTTATGTCAAAGAGGTATCAGTGTATGTGCCATTAGTTCTGGCCCTAGATTTTGAGCTCTGTGACACTCCTTCTCTGTAGATCCAATGCTCCTTCTATATTCTGGAGGTTAGATGAGCTTCTGGACTGATTTTACTTCTGCATTTCAAATAGTGGAATCCAACATTTATTGAGACCCTACCCATCTTTGCAGCTTCTTAGAGTACATTTCTCTCAATTTCAAAAGAAAAAAGAACTGTGTGTGTTTTCCCAACTTAGTGAGATATTGGATAAATTGCTAAAAATAGCTTAGAAAAGGGACTCAAGAGGCAATTTTGTTTTTTGAGAAGTAAAGTCAGTTTTCAGGATGCAAGACAGTACCATACCTGGGGTGCAGAGTATAGAGGACACAAGGAGGAAGCTTTGCTTTTCATTTCACTTTATTTGCTTGCAAAGGGTAGTGCTTCCAGCTCTCATCATGAACACACTAGACAGTTCTGCTTCTAACCTAAATATCTGGGTTATGTCTAGAGAAGTGACAACTTCTCTAACGGCTAATCTCTCCATTCATGTCATGGACTTCACACTCATAACTTTGCCCCCACTTTCTATGGGGACTAGCTAGAGGGTGATTAAGAAAGCCTTTTGAGATGTTCAGGCCAAGAATGCCTCAGAGGATCATACTGTTGATTGATTCTCAACAAATCTCCGTGGTCAACCTGCACATTGAGTGATATGAGAAGTTTAACACATTGGAAAATAAACCACAGCAGACACCAAACATATAACTAATAAACTGATATGTATATGTGCACTAAATACTGCTATTCTAATCTATATGGGGCCAGGTTTGCAGAAACACGTGACTCCCAGCATGCACACACGGATACACACACACACACACACACACACACACACACACACACCTAACCTATCCCACGGGTCCCATGCTTCCCTCCAGTTATGCTAGGCTAATTAGATAAACTGTTTCAAAGCAAGGCTCTGATAACTATTTCCAGCTTACTGTGTTGGTGTCCCTTCCCATCCAGCTCCCTATATTTTAAAGATAGAAACAAAATATTATGTGTTCTGTAGCCTTTTTCTAAAGAAAGTTCAGGCCTTGCGGCCAGCCTGTAGGGGAAGAATCTGGCAAAGGAAGATCCTTTCCCCACACCCTACAAATCACGAGGCTTGGGCAAATGCCTACTCCCTCGACATAAAGCTGGCTCCAAGTCTAAACACACACATATGGTGTCCAGCTGCCTCTCACTTCAGAGTCAGAGACTTGGCCTTCCTCTTGTCTTCCCCAACCTACATTCCATCACCTCCTCATAGATCACTGATGGGAGCCATATGTTCAGAATTTACATGTACTGTATTCACAATGGAAAAATCTAGTCAGATTTCTGCAATAGATATCTGGATGTCAACTTCGTTACATTTCTCTGGACATAGAGCAAAGCCATTTGGCAGTCATATGTCTCCCCACATCTTATAAAAAGTAAAATAATTTTTTGTACTTAAGCAGACCTCCTTGACTATAGATTCTGAAGACTTTTGTAAATATTCTCACAAGCATGTGATTCCCTTTCATCTGTTTAGGCTAATATATCACTTTCAGAGGTGAAACTTAACTCTTTACATTTCTAAACACACATCCCAATCTGTCCTCACACAGAAAAATATACACACATACAAGTAGTGTATCTTTCAGTTACAAAAGCCTATATTCTAGCCCAGACAGATGCTTCTCCATCTCCTGCTCTGTGCCAATTTAGCACTTGCTTGTACAGTGTCTTATATGGTCTTCTAATTGCTTCCGATGTATTAAGCCAATCTTACCAACCATATTGTAGCATCCCTGAAGCCCTTCCTTACATAGCCCACAGAACCTACCACACTGGGGAGCATACGGTAGGAACACTAAAGGGAATGGATGAATCATATTAGTCTTCTTAATCTATTCTCTTTAAATATTAGGGAGGGCATCTTAAAATAAAATCAAGGCATATGGTTGGGAGGAAAGCGTGATAGCATGAGAGAGTTTTCTGGGGAGATGATTACATGAATCAATACATGTATTAAAATTCATAGAACTGTACACTTCCCCCAAAGACAATTTTCCTGTAGCTAATTTTTTTAAGACTTTATTTATTTCCTCATGAGTGACAGAGAGAGAGGCTTCTCCCTCTCCACAGGCAGAGGGAGAAGCAGACAGGGAGCCTGATGTGGGACTCGATCCTGGGACTCCGGGATCATACCCTGAGCCCAAGGCAGACACTCAACCACTGAGCCACCCAGGCATCCCCTGTAGCTAATTTTAAATTTTTAAAAAATTAATCAAAGAAGTGAATAAATTTCTTTGCATACTATTTTTTCACTAATCCTAAAACTTACTCTAACCCTTGTTTCCTATCCAGAATTGAGTAAATTGTTTCTTTCCAATCAGCTTGAATTTCTTAGAGTCAAGTTCCCTGAAACACAGTTTAGAAATCTAGGACAATCATCACATAGTTTTCAGATACCTCTGTTCTTGGATAAAGGCTATCTTCTGAATCATGCCAGATGTTACAATATCCAAGCAGATCAAAGAAAACTGGAGGTCTAAGAAATCTATTAAAATGACAGAGCATGGACTAGAAGCTATTCCAAACCCAGTACTTTTTTCAATGTACCATGGAGGTCAAATAATATAGGATTCTTCTCTGTATATGTTTACAGCTTTCCTCATACCACCAAGGATTTGAGACAACTTATAATAAAATATATAATAAATTACATACAGAAATAGTATTAACTAAAAACCAAGACCAAGGAAAAAAAAGCAAGAAAGCCAGAGGGAAGAGTAAGACAAATGTATTCAAGCCAGAGAGTCCTACTTGGTTAATAAAAGAGCTGCAAATCTCGCTCTGAACATCCCGACAACCAAAGCAAAATGATCATGTGGAAACACATGATCATTTACCAGATTTGTATTGTCCATGAGGAATAAAAGCATACCAGTTCCTCAGGATAAACAGTTTTTCCTAGTACTTAGTTCTAAAATTTCTCACATGGGGATGTCATATAGTGGACACTGGACAATAAAATGAATGAAGTCTTCAACAACAGCCTTATTATAATATATTTAATTAGTTCTGCAGGATTCTAAAAAACATTCTGTAAAAAATGTTCCTGGGTCAAACAAGTTGTGACTTAAGTAAATTAACTGCCCTACTCTGAGACTCAGTTTCCCTATCTGTGAAAATTAGGTGTTAAACTAGTTGACCTCTTAATTCCCTATCAGCACCAACATTCTTTGACCCTGTGACTTAGTACATTTTGTTTTTCCACCAATTTATGTGATCCTTTCCAATCTGTTTACATTGTATCTATGTATGGGGGATATATCTTCAGTGTTCTAGGGAATTCAGTTTCTCTTCTCCATCCTCAAACAAAGCCAACCTCAAATGGAGATATAACTGGTAGCTTGCAATCTGATATAGTTATTTATGATAAGGGGATCCCTGGGTGGCTCAACAGTTGAGCGCCTGCCTTTGGCCCAGGGCGTGATCCTGGAGACCTGGGATCGAGTTCCACATCAGGCTCCCTGCATGGAGCCTGCTTCTCCCTCTGCCTGTGTCTCTCATGGATAAATAAATTTTTAAAAAAATCTTTAAAAAAAAGGGCTCCACACAGCCTCCAGACAACCCCCTCAAAAAATTAAAAACAATAAAACCTTCTCTGTAGGCCTTGATACCAGAAAGTATGTTCTTCCTTGGCCAAAGAATAGGAGAAAGGAAGAAAAAAAATTATTGACTATCCACTAAGTGCTAAATACTTTTACATGGATTTTATCCCATGTATATTATTTGCAAGAACCCTATGGATTAGGTATTATTTTTTTTTAAAGATTTTATTTATTTATTCATGATAGTCACAGAGAGAGAGAGAGGCAGAGAGACACAGGCAGAGGGAGAAGCAGGCTCCATGCACTGGGAGCCCGACGTGGGATTCGATCCCGGGTCTCCAGGATCGCGCCCTGGGCCAAAGGCAGGCGCTAAACTGCTGCGCCACCCAGGGATCCCTGGATTAGGTATTATTATCCCCATTAGTAAACTGGCTTGTGGTAGATTTATATTCTGTTAATTTAGCTAAGCTGGAACTAGGGTTTCTAGAATTCCCTTCTCTATTCCAAATAGTTCAGATTTAGCATGGGCCATGAGAGAGATTTTGTATGAAATATGAGAAGTAGAAGTTAAGCAGTGGCCATCATTTTCTTATACCCAGATGGTAAGGGCAGGGCACCAGATGCCATGGCAACTTAGACATATTGTCTAAAAAAACATCCTGGCTCTTGTTTTTGGTGTTTTGACAATGTCTGAGCCCCTCAGCAGCCACTAAGCCTCTTCCTTCAGCTCATCTGAATTTGAGGGTAACACATATAGGCCACAACTCCTCCTTTCCAATGGGATCCCCTTCTTCAGCTTCTCTGACTCAGAGCCCAGGTGTGTATTTAGCTCCATAATGAAGTATACTACCTTCTCCTGCAGGACACTCCCATCTTTGACACTGGAACCTTAGAGGTTATGAGCTTGTTCTCATGCACTCCAGCTGGTCCTCCTCATAAGTTCTAGTTTGACCCTGCTTTCTCCTACTTCATGTTCATCTTTCCTGACTCTATGTCCTGCTGACTTCAAGTCCAGCATCAGATGCAGAAGCAACAGTCTGATGTGAACTATTTCATCAGTTCCCACAGTCGTATAAGGTCAAATCCCCAAAATAAATTTTTTTGTTTTATTTATTCCTGATGGCTCTGCTCCTCTGACTGATACAAGGCT